>NC_133171.1:8792500-9098928 GCF_040802235.1 Manis javanica
AATATGCAGTGGAAATTTTCAGGAATTTCATTCAGAAATTACATTCCCCCTTAATGTTCATTGGTAGAATTTTTGGAATGCTTGCTACATATCTTTTTTTTTTATAAAGCATTATGGTTTTTATTTGAACTCATTTAATTCATCATTAATTTTCATAATGATCCAAGGGATTTCACTTCATTTGAGGGTAGTTTTGATAAGCATTATATTAGAAGACAATAAGGAAAAATATTCTCCTAAGCAAAGCTGCTTTTTCATTTAGTTCTCTAGTCTGAAAGCTAATTTCTTTTCTGTATGGATTGATAACTACAAAACAAGAATTGTGTAGTTACAGTAAAACTCAATGGGTATCAATAGATCTAAATTTTCTATTAACTCTTGATTATCTGAAGGCCAATTAACAAGTTTTTATTTTTTGTTTTATGTATTTTTTTTTGAGAGGGCATCTCTCATATTTATTGATCAAATGGTTGTTAACAACAATAAAATTCCGTATAGGGGACTCAATCCACAATCATTAATCAACCCCAAGCCTAATTCTCAACAGTCTCCAATCTTCTGAAGCATAACGAACAAGTTCTTACATGGTGAACAAATTCTTACATAGTGAATAAGTTCTTACATGGTGAACAGTGCAAGGGCAGTCATCACAGAAACTTTCGGTTTTGATCACACATCATAAACTATAAACAATCAAGTCAGATATGATTATTTGTTTGGTTTTTATACTTGATTTATATGTGAATCCCACATTTCTCCCTTATTATTATTATTATTATTATTATTATTATTATCATTATTTTAAATAAAATGCTGAAGTGGTAGGTAGATGCAAGATAAAGGTAGAAAACATAGTTTAGTGCTGTAAGAGGGCAAATGTAGATGATCAGGTGTGTGCCTATAGACGAAGTATTAATTCAAGCTAGACAAGGGCAACAAAACATCCATGGATGCAGAAGATTTCTCTCAAAACAGGGGGAGGTGAGGTTCTAAGCCTCACCTCTGTTGATCCCCAATTTCTCACCTGATGGCCCCCCTGCGACTGTGCCTGTCTTAGGTTGTTCCTCCCTTGAGGAATCTTACCTGTCTCTGGCTAACCAGGGTTTGATGACTTTCTTTAGTGGTATGTTCATGTTTCGTTCTCTTTATCTTTTCTGTATTTATTATAGGTTTTGTCTATATATTTAACAGTCTCTTTTAAGCTTATAACAACCTAAGTTTGTTCCTTTCTAAAGCTTAATATTTTTACTCTTCCACCAATGTTTTATGTTTTGATGTAATATTTTATGTATCTGTATCTGTGTAACCCTTAAATAGTTACTGCAATCATAGTTATTTTTACTACTTTTGTCCTGTAACCTTCATACTAACTTTATAAGTGATTATAAATGAACTGGAAGAATCAATATATTAAAATGTTCTTGGCACCCACCTATAGCTCTCTGCCTGTACCTCGGCGGACGACAAATAGGAAGCACTATGAATTGCCTGGGGGGGGGCAAAAGGAAATTGGAGAAACTCTACAGGAGTTGGAGAAGGTGAGCGTCATAAAACCTACTCACAGTCCTTTTAATTCCCCAGTGTGGCCAGTGAGACAGCCAGATGGCTCCTGGCATGTGACTGTGGACTACAGGGAACTGAATAGTCACACCCCCTCTGCATGCTGCTGTCCCCTCTACAGCAGCCCTTATAAACATATTCAGTCATGAACGAGGGACATATCATTGTGTTGTGGACGTTCCTAATGCTTCTTCTCTATTGACACAGCACAGGAAAGCCAGGAACAGTTTGCCTTCACATGGGAAGCCTGGCAGTGGACATTCACTGTCCTTCCACAGGGACACCTCCACAGTCCCACCATTTGTCACAGACTTGTAGCCCAGGACTTGGCCAAACGGAAGAAACTGAAAACGGTGCAGCAGTATCACTACATTGATGATATTATAGTCACATATGATTCTCTTGTAGATTTAGAAGGGGCAGTTCCTAGACTGCTGCAACATCTACAGGAGAAAGGATGGGCTATGAACAGAACCAAGGTTCTTCAGGGACCTGGATTGTCTATAAAATTCTTGGGGGTTGTCTGGTTGGGTAAAACTTAAGTTATTCTTGAAGCAGTCATAGACAATGTCCAGGCTTTCCCCACCCCTACCACTGTGACAGTATTACAAGTTTTGGGGTCTTTAGGGCTACTGGACAGTGTTTATCCCACACTAGGCACAAATTCTGAAGCCCTTATACAAGTTGATATGAAAGGCCATCAGGTGGGACTGGGATGAGACACGTGCAGCTGTTTTACTGCTGCTAAGCGAACAGTCAAGGCTGTACAGGCCTCGAGCGTAATGCACTCATCAAGGCCTTGTGAGCTAGATGTTCGTGTAACCAAAGATGGTTATGGATGGGGTTTTTGGCAGCAGCTTGAACAGACACGCCAACCTACTGGATTCTGGTCACATCTATGGAAAGGAGCAGAGGTCTGGTACACCTTGATAGAGAAGCAACTGGCTGCTATGTACCATGCCTTGTTGGCTACAGAGCCTATCACCAGATAGCTCCAACCAAGGTAATAACCACCTATCCCATCATGGGCTGGGTGTGAGACTGGACCCAAAGGCCATGGAGTGGCATGGCACAGACACCTACACTGGCCAAACGGGGCTCATATCTATAGCAGTGTAGCACCCTCACTACTAGCCCCTCAAGTGGAGAACTCCAACACTTATTGGGGCAAGTGACCTACACCAGTGGAAAGCAGGAAAAACTTGCTTTTGACCCATTGGTAGTCAACAGACCTTATCGGGAGGGAAAAGCCCCTATACCTGAAGATGCTTGGTTTACAAATGGCTCCAGAAGTGGGCAGCTCCCGAAGTGGAGGGCTGTGGCTTTCCATCCTAAGACTGAGACAATATGGATGGAGGATGGAGAGGGGAAGAGCAGTCAATGGGCTGAGTTGCAGGCAGTATGGCTCGTGATCACCCAGGAGCCCTCCCCCATAGTTGTCTGTACTGACAGCTGGGCCATCTATCAGGGATTGACCCTGTGGCTGCTGACATGGTACCATGCCAACTGAATGGTTGGTCACAGGCCCCTTTGGGGGCAAGAGTTGTGACAAGACCTATGGGCCCCAGGGAATGATGAAGCAGACACACTGGCCCAGATACATTGGTTAGAAGGAAAGCCTGCCTCTGATGTAGCCAAAAGTTACATCAGTGTTTAATGCATGTGAGGCAAAAGACAACACGGACTGTAGCCCATTGGTGGGGTGTGCTGCTGACCTTTGAAGAAGTCAGCAGAGCCCTAAAGGAGTGCCTTGTGTGTTCTAACAGGGACTTACACCAAGTCCTGCAGCAACATGGGACAATAGTAAAGGCACCCACTTTACTGGACATGCATTACAAGGATGGGTGCAGCAATTAGGAATAAATTGGAAGTTTCATGTACCATATAACCCTACTTGGGCAGGCATGATAGAGAGGTACAACGGTTTGTTGAAATCTGGCCTGAAGTCGGACACCAATAATCTACAGGGCTGGTCAGTTCGCTTACGGACAGTGCTACAGTGTTTGAATGAGAAGCCCTGTGGATATACTAACACACACTGCTGCCTCTCCTATACAACTGTATGTACAAACCAAAGAGGAGTTATTGAAGGCAGGATATGGCCAGCAGAGCAACATCGTGCTGCCAGCCCCTACTGCATTAAATCCAGGAGACACTGTTGAGTGGACATGGCCCTGGACATTTCAACATGTGGACCAGTGATGGCTGGCCCTTCTGGTACCCTGGGGAAAAGGCCTAGAAGCTGGCTTTGTGTGTATTCCTGGAGTAACAGCAGAGTAGCCACCAAAGATCATGGCAGTATACCCAAAACATCCAGGAGGTAAGAGCATCTTATGGGGAAGTTTTGTTTAATCCTTATGGCCAGTGCATGTACCTCCCATAGCCCTATATATTGGCCCATCTGTAACTCCCACAGGGAGCGGGGTGAAAGTCTGGTATACTAGAGCAGGACGAGATCCCATTCCTGCCACTGTCCTATCACAGGGCCACTCTCTTGCATGTATCCTACCCAATAGGCAAGATCTGCCTAAGCTTGTGTCATTAAAACATGTATCTCATCGCCCTTAAGGTTATTTTCTCCGACAGTCCTTGTGGCCTGGATGCGCCCCCTGGCTGCAGCTGACGCATGATGATCGCTCTGAACTCTTACCTCTTCAGCTACTGCCTGCCCATGGAATGGGCGAGCTATGGACTTAATCTACACAGGAGTTTGAACCTAGCTGAATCCTCTGGCTTGAGGATTATCATGATTTTATTGTTGTTGCTACTGTATGTCATTAGTCTGGTTATAATGCTCCAGTTTTCTTGCCCAGGGACAATTGCGGAAAATGGGGAACAAGTAGATTTAAGGCGAGATTTCTAGGGGGATGGGGGGGTGGCCTATGGGTAAAATTGCAATTATTTCCAGAATCTCTCGCCTGGCTTTAGTGCATCCCCATATCAATGGGAGTTTCCAAGGGGTGGAGAGAAGTAGTCCATTCCATATCAATAGGTAATTACATGGGTGAGTGAGGGCTTATCTGGAACAGAGAGGTTGGGTGTAGCTCTCTTTCTCTTCTGCTGCAGCCTGGTCAAGAGAGAGACAGGACAACTGCTTGTTAGCAATAAACGGGTTTCTTAAACTTTACTTCTCCCTTTGACTGATTTTGGTTTCAAAGGTATTTTGCCCTGGGATTTCTTTCCCAGAGTTACAGCAACGTAAGTTTGTTCCTTTCTAAAGCTTAACCTTTTTACTTTTCCATCAATGTTTTATGTTTCAATGTTACATTTTATATCTCTATATCTTTTATACCCCTTAAATAGTTATTGCAATAAGTTATTTTTACTACTTTTGTCTTGTAACCTTCATGCTAACTTTATAAGTGATTATAAATGGATTAGAAGAAAATCAATATTATTAAAATATCCATACTACCCAAAGCAATCTATAGATAAATACAATCCCTATCAAAATTCCAATGGCATTTTTCACAGAAATACAACAAATAATCCTAAAATTTGTATGGACACACAAAAGATCCTAGATAACCAAAGCAATCTTGAGAAAGAAGAACAAAGCTGCAAGTTTCATGCTCCATGATTTCAAGCTATATTACAAAGCTATCCAAACTAAAACAGTATGGTATTGGTGTAAGAACAGACACATAGATCAAGGGAACAGAATAGAGAGCCCAGAAATAAAGCCATGCATGTATGGCCCATTAATTTACAAAAAAGGAGCCAAGGATATACAGTCTCTTCAATAAATGGTGTTGAGAAAATTGGACATTCACATGCCAAAGAATGACCACTGTCTTATATTGTACACAAAAATGAATTCAAAATTGATTAAAGGCTTGAACCTGAGACCTTATACCATAAAACTCCTAGAAGAACAGATAGGCAGTGAGCTCCCTGACACAGGTCCTGGCGATGACTTTTAGAATCTAACACCAAAACAAAAGCAACAAAAACAATAAGTAAGTGAGACTAGATTAAACTAAAAATCTTCTGCATAACAAAGAAAACCATCAACAAAAGGAAAAGGCATTCTGTTGAATGGGAGAAAATATTTACAAATCATCCACCAGAGAAGCAGCTAATATTCAAAACATATAAAGAACTCATACAATTCAACAGCAAAAAAAAATCCAATTAAAATATAGGCAGAAGGTCTGAAGATCCAAAAAAGACATACAAATGACCACAGGTTTGTGAAAAGATGTTCAACATCACTAATCATCAGGGAAATAGAAATCAAAACCACAATGAGGTCATCATCTCACTCCTGTTAGAATGGCTATTATAAAAACAAAGAAATAACAAGTGTTGGGAAAGATATGGAAAGAAAAGGAATCCTTATGCGTTGTGGGAATGTACACTGGTGCAGCCACTATAGAAAACAGTATGAAGGTTCCTCAAAAAATTAAAAATAGAACTTCCATATGACCCAGCAGCTTCACTTCTGGGTATTTACCTGAGAAAAAATGAAAACATTACCTCAAAAAGATACCTGCATTCCTATATTTCTTGCAGCATTATTTATAATGGCCAAGACATGGAAGCAATCTAAGTGTCCATCTGTGGATAAATGGATTAAGAAATTGCAACACACACACACACACACACACATGCACATTGGAATATTATTCATCCATAAAACAGAATAAAATATTGCCTTTTGTGAAAACATGGATGGACCTTGAGGGCATTATGCAATAGGTCAGACAGGGAAAGATAAATACTGTATGATCTCTCTTATATGTGGAATCTTAAAACAAAAACAAGAGCAAATAACTAAGTTCACCAAGGTCACAGAGAACAGACTGGTGGTTGCCAGAGGTAGAAGATGGGTTGGGGTTTAGGGAGGAGAGAGAGGTGAAAATTTAAAAAAAAAAGTGTAGAAGAATAAAGATCATCAGAGTTTACTAAGTATTTTATTTCTGGGTAGCATTTAGATAGTCAAAATAACTTAACAAGTAATGATCTATCCCAAATTATACTCAGAGCTAACTACAGAGATTAGGAAGGGCACCTGTTTTAATGTTAGGGTAGAGAAGAAATGACTAAATCCTCATATTTTGTACTGTAGAGTTCAAAAAGAATGTTTAAAATGGGAAGAAATCAAGAAGCAGTAATGTGAGCTTGTTACTTATAACAAGAGACAAAAATGTCACAGAATCAGCTCTAAATGCTGAAGGTGTTTGGAAGGAGGAAACAGGAACGCAGAGGGCAAGGGGGAGAGGAGGGAAGGCCCACGGACGCCTGCCAGAGTCTATACTCAACCTCGCAAAACTATTTGACTCTTTAAACCATGGAGTGAGTAACCTTTACTAAAAAGAAAAATGTCTTCAAAATAAAGTGAAGGAAGAAGAGGAGGAAGTGGCAAGGGCTGCCAGTCATTCCAAGGCCAAGGCACCCTGGGGACGGGCAGGATGCCCCCTGCTCTGGGCCCTGCGGCAGCGTGCTCCGGTCACACCAGCAGGGGCAGTGGGCAACAGGGTGCTTCCCTCTCTCGTCTGGACAGGTGGCTGGGTCACTCTGAGTCAAGCGCACAAAAGAGGGAAGAGGCTCAAATTATATTGTAGCCAAAGTAATAGAAAAAGACCAAATAAAAAAGCAACATCTAGGAGCCAAATAAAAAATCATAAATTGGTTTTCAGAGATAAAATACCTGAAATAAATTTAAGGCCACCACTAACAACTGCCTCTGTTTAAAACAGTTGTGAAAATACCAACATTTTGAGCTAAAGGTTAATTAGATTGATTAAATTCAAATTTGCTTCTGAAGTAATCAAGAGTCATGATTGCCAGAAATATACAGAACTAATTTGTTCCTTCTCGGAGGCAGTGTAGGTCTGAGGAACATATCTGTCAAGTACTCTCAGAGGAATCACATCCCTCACTGCTGTCCACACGGAGCGACTTCACCAGTTCTGTTAAACATTCTGGGTGGTGAATCAGCGCTAAAGTTCCACAAAGCAACGCATCCAGCTGAAAGATTCTGTTTAGTCAAATTAACGTATTTCATTCTTTAATTTTTAATCTAATACATCTGGGAGAAGAAAGGAAGACTAAAAACCACTACCACCATCCCTGTTAAAATTAACCTTCAGGGTAGAAATGTACCATTTTTACAGGCATGGCCTTTCTCACCAAACAGAAAAATTTGTACTTGCCTGAATAAAATTTCATTCTTCCTACAGTCAAATTGCTTCCAGCATGTTTGTGAACAGTATAAATCTGCCCATGTTGATTCTTGAAATGAAAAATATCAAGGGAAATAAATAATCCTTTTATTTCCTGTCATTCTAAAGAATAACAACAGACATTTTGACTTGGTAGAAGAAACAATAAAAATGTCCTCACTTAGCAGGCTTCTGGCTGGAAGTGCCAGCCTCAGCCTTATCCTCATGTACTAGGTGCATTACATAACAATCCAGGAATAACGGGTCTGGACGTCTACATGGAAAACTAGATGCTGATTTTACACTATTAAAAATTCATTATTATAAACAGTTATTTGAGGAAGGGGGGAATCCAGATCATCTCCAGCTCTTTCCATTTGTGAATTCATGTGCCATTTTAGACTACAGAGGGCCTTAGTCTAGCTGGCCAAGGACCTGGAGAGTGCTCCCCTAACACCCACTCCACTAACCTGGGCAAGAAGGTCAGCTTTGCCAGCCCAGCTTCTAGGAGCCCTGACCATGGAAGGGCCTCAGGTGTTGTAAACGTGGTACAGCTGGTTCTCATCCGAGCCCCTTTCCTGCCAAGCCAGGACTGCATTTCCAGCCCTGGGCAGCCCTCGCTGTAAATGATTACAAAGGAGTAAACCTAGACAGACCCAAGGAACAGAAGGCTGAGTCAGGCCAAACCGGAGCCAAGCAGAAGGTTGCCAGGGACACTGGCGGCAGGAGCAGACACACAAGCTGTGCCCTGGAGCCGACTGAGGCCCATACAGGGGGGTGATGGGCAGAGGACCCACCTCAGTCACGAGGAGGACCCACCAGAGGGATCCATGTCCCATCTCCACCTGAAATTAGGGACTTGGCTGATGCCAAAGCAAACCTGCGCAGTCTGGAGGCTTTTCAGCAAACAGAGTAAAATTTATACTACCGACCTGAGTGTGAAAGCTAGGAAACACTGCTAAAAAAATAGATTTCGGAGGCTTTTTAAAAGTAGAATGCTTCCTCACTGCTTAATTTTTTAACTCTCAGCTACATCCCTAGTTTTTAGCCGTAGCTGTAACATCAACTCACGACTTATTTATTTTTCTTTGACTCAGTTTCCCCCCAAAGAAACAAAAATGAAAACCATATGCTTATTTCCACCTTTCAAATTCAACTATCCAAGAATCAATTCTGCTTATTTCAGGTCATTAAATATTCATTGAGTCCAGAAACCAGGTGCCTTAGGGGACGTAAAATAAACAAAAAAGCACAAGCCCTGCTGTCAAGGAGCTCAGATCTAGAAGGCTAAAAAAAAAGTCCTCAAACAGCCATACCAAACTGTAAACTCTGACAAATGTCAAAGGAGAACAGGTCAATAGTCTGCTCAGCAAACAGTCTCTGTGGATCTGGCACATGCTGGGCATGCGTTACGCACAGAAGATAAGAGTAATAAGTCTGCCAGCCCTTCCCCCCAAGGTGTGGGCAATACAGCAGGACCGGGGTGGGGTGGGACGCAGGGCCCTGGGAGGGAGAAATAGTCCCTAATCCTAGTGGTCAGGTGCCCAGTGAGAGCAGTCAAGCGGGCTATGACAGTGCTGCCATTCCACAGCACAACCTCTGACACTGGAGGGGATGGTGGCCAGCAGAGCTGGAGAGATGCTTCTGTGACCTAGAAACTGGCCCCACTGCCTAGGGACAGGAAAGCATGCACCCTGAGTGGTGGGGGACACCAAGGGCCAACTGCCACTGCCTGAAACCTGTACAGGGAAAGGTGAGGGAGTGGTTTGGTGCCGCACTGGAAAAGCAGGCATCTGTAGTCTGTCCTGAAGACAGCAGGAGACCACTGAGCATTTGGAGTGTCACAACTTACACAGTGGAGAAGATTCTCACCAAGGCCAAGGCAAGCAGGCTCTCCTCAGCCTCCTCATAAAAGTGAGGTAGTCCCTTTGCCAGGAAGTGGGGACAGGCAGGGACAGGGACAAGAAACCCCATCTTCCCTGCTGCCCCTTCCTTCAGGCACCATAAGAAATGTTACGGGGGCGGGAGGGGGTGTCCCATCAACCAAAGCGGGGAAGAGCTAACTTCTCAAGTTCATTCTGGTCCGTGACTCTGCCATCTCCACTGCCCATATTCTCCAGCCACACCCCTTTAATCACACACAACGATAATAAACTGGTACTGACCACATACTATCAAAGCCTCCAAATGCCCTTAGAATGCAAGCTTCAGCAGGTCAAGGAAGTTCATTTGTTTGTACTCTGCTTACCTTAAGGTACTAGCAGAGTAGCTGGCACATAGTAGGTATGCAATAAATATTTGTTAAGTGAACAAAGTTCGATGCATGCAGGTGAGTATATACGGAGACTATTAATCTTAAATATCTTTAATCTCTTCCTTTTATAGATGAAGAAATGGAGGTTTGGAGATGTCAGAGTATTCTATTCAATTCACACAGTCAGCTAGGGAGTCAATTGGTTAGTGGCAAAACCACAACTATTATCCAGGACTCTGATCCTAAGTATAAAGCCATTTCCACTCTTCCACATTATTCCTGTTTTTTGTATTTTCAATGCTCTATAATTAAGAGCAATGAAATTAGAAAGTAGTAAGTTTATAGATCTCCAAAGAATTTTATTCTGAAATGTTTAGAACCTCCATGACACAGAATATTAAGGTAATAAAAACCAATTGGGAGCAGGATGGGATAAAAATCCTGATTTAAGGTCGATGAAATGAAACCAACACTCTCTATCTGCTTCTACAGTATGGCTGCTTAGAATTTCAGAGATTACTTCCATTACTCTGCTTTGAAATTGCTCAGTAAACTGCATCAGACATTACTAGACTGACACTCACAATCTGGCCTTCCCTCCTGGCTCCCCAGAGACTAACACGTACCCAAGCTTCAAAATCCTCCCTTGGCACTAAAAATGTATATATTTTGAAAGGCAACAAATAGAGACTTGTATCATCTTTGGAGGGGTTTTTTGGAATCTGCAAAGATTTAAAATCAAAAAGCTGCTTGGTAACCATCTGCAGGGTAAAAAACAAATAACAAATGAGCGATAACCAAGACAGTTTTGAATGAAGACCAGAGAAGGGACCCTCGTGATGATACCACTGCTCGATAATAAGTATATTTCAACGCCAGCTCTGCAGTAGGCCCTGCAAGTCGCTGGGTGTCAACTGTGAACCACCAGGTCCTTGTCCTCACGTAACTTACAGTGTCAGGAGGAGCTGGAATCAGAGGCATTACATAAAGACGCAACCACAATCGGTGCATTGCAGTAGTGCTGGTCGCCATGCAGGAGGTGTGGAGGTGCTCCAGGAGGGACCCCAGGTCCTCGGCTAGCTAGGGAAACCCCAGCAGAAGGAAGAACAGAAGCCCTTAGTGGCAGGAATGCCAAGTTCCAGGGCAGGGGGACTCCATGTGCCTAGTGAGGTGGTCAGGACCAGAGCCACAGCAGGTATGAAGGGCACATCAATGAAGGGTTTTGAACCTGCACCTCAGAGTACTGAGAATCCAAAAGATTATAAAAAGATTATGACTAAGACTTGACTGTTAGAAGACCATCCTTTGAAAACCAAGTGTTTGTTTTCAGAATAATACAAACCATTTGACATAAAGGTATGTGAATAGTACATCAGGATTGTTAGTTCAGAGTTTAGCAGTGATGGCAGAGAAGCATGTCCCCAGATCCACAGAGTGGAGGGCATCTTTGGTAACCTCAAATGGTACTGATAAAACTACTAGGCACAGTTCTACACAAACAACAAAAAAATTAGGGAATATGATGCTTCCAAAGACTACTAAAATTTGTTAAAAGGATCAACAAATGACTCAATTTCCGATTTAATATTTAAACTAAATAATAAAAATACTGATGATCTCACAGAGAACTTTTTAAAGATCATTCCTTCCCAAACTCCCTCAGCCCTCCAGCCTATATGGGGCTCACCATCTTCAGAATTCACAGACATCATTTAATGTCTCAGTATGCGGATAGCAGGGGGTCAGGTACTGCTTGTTAACTCTCCTGGGTGGTTATCTTATTATTCGATTGGTGGACTTAACACACTTCCCATGTACTTATGCCTTGAGTGCCCACTGGGATTGAGAGCTCCTTAAGAAATTCCTGTATACTTTTGTACCACCAGGGCACTTGGCAACATGCCATGCACAAAGGAGCTGCAAGTATTGACTCCTCAAGTGAGCAATTAGTATAAGTCAGAAAATGGGATTTGGAAATAGTCTGTGGATTTGGGTTACAGAGATCTTTCACAATTAACTTCATTACATGTTAAACAGAGCAAATCAAATCCTATTACACTAGGAAGACAAAGGGAGGTAAGGAAAAACATGGTGAAATTCCAAATTCCAATGTTTTAAAGATAGTGTGCACTGTAGATAAGGGGGCATTTTCTCTCAGCTTTCTAAGTCAAGAATACTGTGCTTTCCCTGAAAAATGGGCCAGTTTTTATCTTGCAGAAACTGTACATAATAATTAATTATATTTCCCTCTTTCCTTTTATCATTAGGCAGCTAGAGCCAGATCTGTCTTCTTACAGCAAATGAGATAAATGTATATTTCTTCACTGCAAGCTTAACCCAGCTTTATTATTTTCCTATTCTTATTATCCCTTTACATTTTGCCCCTTAATTTAATCCAGATATATCTTTATCTATAGATGTCACTGTCTTACAGCCTTTGTAGAACTGTTATGAATAAATCTAAGTAAATTAAATAGTTAAGCAAAGGATGCTTTGGCACAGTACAATTTTACTCTGTTATGCAACCTTCAATAATAGTTTTTAAAAACCAAAACAATTAATCCTCAGTTAAGCTGATTTCCAATCAGACCTACAGAGAACAGTTTCCTTGTCCAACAGCAAAACATCTCCAGAGAGCCCTGGACAGGTAGGTGCATTTCAGGTGACCGTCTGTGCTTTTCTGCTTCCTTCAGCTCTCACAACACCATTTTATCTGTTGATCATTGGGGGCTGTCAGTTCTACTTCCTCGGGTCTCCAGAATCTATTTCCTCCCTTGAATTTCTACTGCCATAGATATAATTCAAGCTCTCAACATTTCTCTAGTAGGCTATTGTATGATGTTCCTGGCCAATCTCACTGCCTCTCATCTCTGCTCCATCCACTCTATCTTTCAGTCCAGAAGTGGAGGTTTTATGCCAAAATGTATTCACCTACCCATGCATTTGATAAATACCCACGGTGTACCTTCTAAAGTTAGGTGTTTGTGAAACACTGGTGACAAAGAAATAAGGAAACCTGATCTCTCTTCAGTGGCTCATGAATAGCGCTGAGGCAGAGCAATCAACAAGCCACAGCGCAGTAGGACAAGTGAGCACTAGGATGCTGAGTGTCCTGTAGGAAACACTGAACAGAGTACACATGGCACATTCGGATCTCCTCAGAGCATGGAGCACCTGGAGGCAGGAACGGCAGCGACAGCCAGAGGGGCCAGCAAAGGACAGGTCAGGAAGGACCAGACAGGCCTCGCTGATCTCAAAACAGGATTTCTGCTCATAAACTTCCAGTGGTTCTCTGTCCCTAACTCTTAAGAATGGCCTTCAGTGCCTCCTCATCTAGGCCCCAATCATACCACAACAGAAACATTTGCACTTGCCTAAGTGAAATTTCATTCTTCCTACAATCAAATTAGGACCAGCATGCTTGTGAACACTTTAAATTTGCCCATGTTGAATCTTGAAATGAAAAATATGAAGGGAAATAAATAACCCTTTACTCCCTTGCCATTCAGTCTCAACTCCTAGCCTTGTGCCACTCCTCATAGACTCAAAGCAACTGGGCCCCCTGGCCTGACTCAAACTGTCCCCTGGGCCACAGTATACCCCATCCCGTCTCATCCAACTGTGCCTGCTGAAAACCCTACTTACCTTTTCTTCAAGATTGTTTAACACTGCAACCACTAACAAGTACGAATTAAGTGTGGTTCCCACCCTGAATGAGGTTAGTAAACTGAGTAACTCTCACATGGATTCCCATCAATTCTACAAATAATAGATTCCAAAATAAAATAATAATCATGTCAAGCATTATTCTTAACCTACTTCTCTTAATTCTGAGAAAAATCTAGAAGGAATAGTGGCTCTAGTAGCCCTATTCCACTGAGACGCACATTGCCCACATCCCCAAATCTGGGGTAGGGAAGCAGTGAGGGACAGTCTCACTAGCCCTTTCTCCATGGATTATAAAAGGGAGCAGTCAGCTCAAAATCCCAAATTCTTCTAACAGTCCAAGAACCATCACATTGACTTACTGAGAATTAAATACTAAGCAGAACATGTTTCCTGGAGACAGGAATAATTGAATTTTCATGAAGGGTAATGCAATGTTTGTTCATTCTATGTAAACATATACAGATTTCAAGTAAGACTAGATTAATTCCTTCAAAGCACACTAGATTTCTATAAACATAATGAAGCTGTCTGTGGTAATGAAGTCTTGAAAGTCAACATTTGAAGACTTTTGCATTTATTCCTCTATATCTGAGTGGCAAGATAAAAATGAGGTAAAACTATGAGACTTTTATATGTAACTTACTCTAAAAGTAACTTTTCCAGTTAATGAACAAAAAGCTCAGAATGAAAGCCAACTCTGTGTGCATCTAGGGGAATGAGCAGCAACCTAGAAGCCCTCATGGGCTTAGAGCCTCTCCAATCTTATGTAAAGACTGCGCTACTGTCAGCGGAGCAAAATTCTTCCCAGATCCTTCCTGAAGGGGAGTTGAGACAAGCAAATCAGACAGTGAGGGGAGGATCTTAATTACCTTCATAGACAAACACTGAAAGTTTTTCAGAAAAGCCCAGAAATAATGAAACAGGGGACCCAAGAAGATCTATCCAGTGATTGCATTGCACGTAGGGTAGGTTGGAGGAGTAGGACCATGGACACAAGAGACCAGCTAAGGAAGGGATATTACAGAAGCTGCAGGGTGCTGCTTCTCTTGCCTCTGGACCTTTGAACATGCTGCTGCTCTAGCCCAGAACAAGAGTTAGCAAACTACAACACACAGGCAAAACCCAGCCCCTACTCCCTCTGTTTTTGCATGGCCTCCAGGCTAAGAATGAATTTTACATTCTTAAATGGTTGAGGACTCTTCAAAGAAGTATACTATTTCATGACACATGAAAACTGTATGAAATTTTCAGGATAGACAGACAGACAGACAGATAAATTAAAAGGTTTTATTGGAACACAGCCACACTCATTTGCTTCCCTATGTCTCTGGCTGTTCTCACACTATAAAGGCAGAATTGAATCACTGCTACAGAAACCAGATGACCAGCCAGACCTAAAATGTTCACCATCTGGTCCCTTAAAGAACAAGTTGGTCGCTCCTGGCAGATAACATGTTTCCCCTTGCCCAGTCCCTTCCACCACTATATCTCACTCATCCTTCTTGTCTCAGATTAGGAGGCCTTTCTGAAGACTTCTCCCAAGTCACACTAGATGCCACCTCCTATTGTGTCCAGAGCATAATGTGCTCCCCTCCTCACAGCAGGCCCCATACAGTATTTTAATCTCACATTTACCTACCCACATTTCCTCTCTGCCTGTAAGCATCATGAGGGCAGGACCATCTTCAGCTTTATATTTCTATCACTGCTTGGTGTTCAGTAAATGTTGAATGAATGAATGCATGAATGATGGACAAATGAATGAAAACCTGAACCACATGCCAACTCTCCCTTTATTCCAACTAATTCAGGTGAATTCGGCAGATAAAGGAACCCAGAATATGTTTATTCCTTATATGCCTTTTTCTTGATGACTTTCTTACATTATCATTTCATGAATTTAACAACATTGACGACTCCAAAATCTCTCAGGAACCTCTCTCATTACACATTCCAGTTTTTTATGCCCAATTATCTCTAGACATTTCCACCTGCATGCTTTACAGGCACTTCAGACTTAAAGAGGTCCAAAGCTTGGGTGTAACTTCCATGCCCTTGCCTGTCTCCAGCTCATGAAATGGCATTGTGAGTCCCTGAGGCTAAGCTCAGCATCGCCCACAACACCTCCCTGCTGCTCAGTCCTCGGCAATGCCACACACCAGATACGGCTGCTTCAGCCCAGAAATCTCCTTGGCACCCACCTTCTCCTCTCTCTCTCTACTGTCACTGCTGAAATCCAGGCCATCATTTTCTGGATTAGCAGCTTCTGCCTAGTCTTCCTAGCACCAATTCTTCACTGTTCTGAAATTCTCTTGCCAAAAAAATTAAATATGATCACATTATTTCCCTGCTTAGAAAAATCTCTAATGGAAAAAAAATGAGCAAGGGATATGAGGACATAGAAAAGGAAATAAGGATATGAGGACATAGAAAAGGAAATAAGGATATGAGGACATAGAAAAGGAAATAAAGATGTCTCTGAAACATGAAAAGATGCTTAGCACTCAAAATAGAAGAAGTACAAATTAAAATGACCTTGAGACACAGTGTTCATCATGAGCAAACATCCCAATGCCTGATCACACACCTTGGCAGGGGTGTAAGAAAGTAATCACTGTCACACTTCACAGGCGGGAATGGCAACAGGCAGCCTGACATGGTTATCTGTCAGGTCCACGGATAGGCATGATGTTCATAAAGATTATAAACGCACAGCTGTTGACCTTGCAATTCCACTTCAAGAAACAAACTCCACAGAGATACTTGCATATGGAAAGTAACATGTACACAGCTATTCACTGAAGCACTGTTTTTAATAGCAAAAGATTGGAAACAACACAAGATGCTTATTAAATTGGCACTGGTTAAATACACTATGGCTCACTCACGCGATGGAAAACCAGGCAGCTGTGAATACACATGGGTACACTTTCTAACAAAGATCTGTAAAATACAGTGTAATTGGAAAAAAAGGGATGTGAAATAATATAGTATGCTCTTTTTCTTAAGAAGGAAGAAAAGAATATTTGTATTTGTATAAGTTTTTTAATATATATTTGTGTTAAAAAACTAGAAGGATACAAAAAAGAAAAACAGAAGCAAAAGCAGGGGGAGAGTACACACACACACACACACAAGTAAACGTGTTACCTGCAAAATTAATTCACTCAGTAAATGAACAGGCCACCTTCAGACCTCTCCTTACCTACCCAAACTGGCTCCAATCCTCATATCAAGCCTAAACTCTTTCACTCGGTGAATAAAGTCCACCCAGCCCCTCTGGATCCCGCCCTCCCCCGCCCTCCCCAGCACACACACACACATACATACACACCAACCCAATCACATCACAATTCTGTCCTCAAACACTGTAGATCTTTCAGAAGTCCATAACTTTGAACATGTTGCCCCCTCTGTCTAGAAGCTTCCTTTGTCCCTGTCGTGGCCCTATGCCTTCTTCAAGATCAAGTAAACCAACACTTTTGCAGGGTGACTCTGGGACACCTCCCCTAACTCCCAGAGACAATGGTGGCTGTGGAACCCACTGGCCACCTGGTGGGATAACGTCCCTGGGGCTGTGTGTGACTGTCCCTCATTAGACCATTAGCTCCTTGAGGGCATGAGCTCTGACTTACCTTCTTTGGCCAGGCACCTACATTTCCAACAAATGCTGCCGGCCTTCCTTGCCCTTTCCTCAGCAAACATCTGAGGAATGTTCTGCCCTTTGGGTACAAATGCCTTAATGTAACAAACTGCACTTGTCTGAAGAAGGTCCTATGGCAGACAACAGTATTATCAGTGAGGAATTATTCAGTGCCCCTCAAATTGTACCTGTATTTGGTTTCCTACCGCTCATACCTAAAATTGTCCCATTAAACAATTCTAATTCCTCATATGCAAAATAAGCATAATTAAGCTCAATCAGTGGTTCTTAACTTTTTAAGGCCACAGAGAACTGTGAAAACTACAGTTACTCTCCCTTGTCGTCAACCCCAACCCTGCCCCAAGATGCCCCTTCAGAGATAGGTGCAAAAGTTGGCATGTAATTTCAGGGGATCCACAGAGTTAATGAAATCAGAAGTTATTTCCAACTTCTACTCTCCAAAGGATGGAAGGTGTCAAGTGAGGGGAGTGAGGGGAGAAAGGGTCTAACACCATGATCATTTCCTATGCACCAAGCACCCTGCTAAGCACACTACTATCAGTTCATTTACTCTTCATCCCAAACCAGTGAGGTACATATTAGCACCCTCATTTTACATATGAGGTGCTGGAGTTCAGGGATATTAAGTGGTAAATATGTTTGGCAGTGAAAGGATATCTTTCTGACTTAAAGCTCCCAGTATTTCTGTAGAGACATGCACACCTACCCCATGGTGGTCACAGAAACCAGTCAGCAGTGTCTAACTAGTAAGAATGAGAATAAGCATGTCCTGTGAGATGCTGTCCCTTCCTGTTCCCCAGCTTCTCCCTGTGTCTGCTATTCCATGCACACCATACTGCTGATACAGAATGCAAGGGTAGCTAATGAGGACACAGCCTCCTCAATGACTGGCAGAGAAATAACCAGCCATGGACAAGGAATAATGGTTTTAATTAAATGAATCAGTTAAAAAGTCTCAAACCAAAAGAAAGCTATACAAAAACCCTTTCAGGTCTGTTAAGTAGAAGTGAATGTCTCTGTGCCGTTCCAACAGTGCGGACCACTCATCTCCACTACTACTATTCTCCAGGGCAGACACACTTGGACTCAGAGTGGATCCAGACAGAGCCTGTCTAAGGAGAGCCAGGACAATTATTTAGAAGAGAGAAGAGCCATCTTCACCACATGCATTTCATTCAAGAGGGAATCCAGGTTTTGCAGGAACCAAAGCCTACAGAATTCAGAATTACTCTTTTTAAAGGAGGAATAAAATGTTGCCTCTTTAGCTTCCAAGGAGAACTGACCCCAACTTCTTCTCACTCTTAAAAAAAATGCCTCCATAATGAGAAAGAAGTTAGGCCAGTTACTTAAGGCTCAGGCAACTGAAGCTACAGAATGTGGGGCTGGGACTGTTAAGATTTGCCCATAATTCTCTGGAGGGCTTACAGTGGGTAAGCATGCCCAAAGGTTAAGGTTCTGTGTGCCAGTTTTACACCTGGGAAAGCTAAAGCTGCAACGTGAACTACCTGATCTGTAAGCCCATGACCCCTTCAGCATGCCAAGAATGCGGACTCCGGGCACACAAAGCCTAGCAATCACTCCCACGTCTACTCCAGACCACACCATGCCTCCTTCCTGCCTCTGCTTCAGCTACTGCTCTCATCACTTAGAGTCTACACTTTCACCTGGCTGCCTGCCTTTGAGCTTGCATTTCTTTGACTCACACTCCACAGTAATGCCAGTTTCTAAAACACAAGGCTGATCACATCTTTCTCCCATTTAAACTCTTTCAATGGCTTACTACTGCCAACGGATGAGATTTCAAGTCTTTTATTTTGCCTTCCATGCCCTTCCAGAGCTGACCCATACTGGAGAGGTTTTCAGCCTCCTCTACTTGAGTCACAGGCCTGCTTGATTTTCCAGCACTCCCTCCCAGAACACACAGTGCTGCCTCTCAACTCTTTGTGTCTCTCTGCACAAGCTACTCTCTTTGCCTAGAAAAGATCTCCTCTGTCCTTCAACCTACACAACCTTTATTGCTCAGGTCAAGCATTTTAACCTTGGTGAACCCTTGCCCAGTCTCTCACGGAGCTGGTACTCCTTCAGCTGTTACCACAGCACCATGGACCTGTCAGTCTCTACCACTGGACCGTAAGATCCACAAAGGCAGAAATAGCCTCTATATCTGTAGCACCTAGCACAGTGCCTGCCACACAGACACTGAATAATGGCTGTTGAAGGAATGGAGGAGAGAAGGTAGGCTGATTTTAATAAATAGAATTATCAAATAATGGATTTTAGGAGCTTTTCCTTCCTAATGTCTCCAAAGCCCAAGACCCTCTAAAATGCCACATGAATGTTCTAGATTATGTTAAAATCAGCTGCTTTCCTTCATATTGAAGGCACTCCTGAAGGTAAAATTAAGGCTATCTTACTACACCTTGTCATTACTTTCCCAAATTACATTGTTATCAGCCTCTTGGTTGGCTGCCAACCATAGCCAATGGACACGCATTTCCCTAAGTGTTCTTCTTGGAACATGTTCCACAGAAGGGACCTTTTCATAAAAAGATGCTATAACCAATTAAGTTTGGAAATGCTACTCACTCTGTCCCTTGCATGAAGCTAGCTCTTCTAACTCAGAGATGCGCTCCAGTAAAGAGACTTAGGCAGCTCATTATCTTCTACCCTCAGTTGACTTTTTTATCAGTGAAAAACACAATAATACCCAGTGTTCTATGTCATACATTTGAGAAATGTTACATTTGACCAACTCCTGAATTATGTCAATTAAAAAATACAATTTGAAAATCTGGCAGAAATTTTACCTAATGCCATTACTTCATTTTATCCATGGATATACCAACATGGCCATTTTGTGAAGACATTGCTTTCAGCCTAAAATACAGAAATGAACCTCGAAAAAAATGACACTAGAAAAATAACTTCACAGATTGTATTTATCCCCAAGGTATCATAAATCATTCCTAAACTTCTAAACTGCCATTTTGTGAGGGAGAAAATAAAACTGAGCCATTGAGGAGCACATCACTACCTGCCTGAGAAGCTGCAGTAATCCCATGAAGCAAGAGTTTCATAAATAGTTTAAATAAAATTCAACTATATGAGCATCCTTTCTTTTTTCCTCTGAGCATTTCCTTGAAGGGGTGCGGGGAATAAACCGGATTCACCAGCCACATATACAGGAGTCCTGCTGCTACGCACTTACCCATGTGGTGCTATGAAACAAAATACAATGCTCCTGTGCTGTATTAACATTAAAAATCTCTGACTTGTTTAAGAGGCCAAATCATAGGATCTGAGAGCTAAAAAGAAATGTGGAGATTTTATCATCTAGGCCTCTTCTTTTACAGATGGAGACACTGAGACCCTCAGGACTGGCCCAAGATCTCCAGCACGCCCAGTGTCCAGGCCCGACTGCAGGCAGCCACTCCCCCTCCGAGGCCCTTGTGCTTCTCACTGCCTTTCCCTGTTAGCCGAGGAACCACAGCGAGCAGCTGAGGAGAGCACACGGGCCGAGGGCCAGCCTGGGAAACGAGGGCAGTTTGCCTCCACACTGTAACATTTCGGTGAGTCTGGAGAAAGAATAGCAAACATCAGGTTGAGGAAGGAGGGGTCCCCCCACTCATGTACCCACCATTCATTTTATACTATGTATATTGAGTACTTACTGTGTGCTAGGTACCATTCTCGGAACTGGGAATACCCTGGTGATCAGACCAAAAAACTCCCTGTGCTCATGGAGCTTACATCCTAGTGAATACAGAGTTTTCTACCTCAGACTGACTAAAGTCAAGACATCTAGCAATAAGACTTTAAAAATATTATACTGAGAATGTGTTCACACACACATATACAAACACAGTATCTTCCATGTCAGGAGTATTTCAGACAACTCTTATGGGGAGAACTTTCCATATAAATCCTATCCCCAATCCCTGTCTGATTTAGGGAACAAACACAACACACACTAAAATATTGGAAACTCTTTCAATGGCTTTTCTAGGCAGGAAGGGAAGTAGAAAGTCAAGCTCTTTTCAACCATCTTCCTCACTAAACTAGAAAGGGAGGTGGTAAGGAAAAGCTTAAAGAAGTAAGTGAATTCTGTGAAACGGTACTAGAGAAGAGAATTTTAAGCTGAGTGGTAAGCCGAGAAAGAGTATTCAAGACAACCATTCAAGACAAGTACATTTTATCAGCTAGACACTGTGGTGGGTGCAAACCACTAAACAAAATTTCAATTGCATGCAACCACATCCACGTGTCTGTGAGGCTGTGGTTTAGCTGGTCCAGCCTGGGCTGGGCTTCAGGCGCCCAGGCTGTTCGGATCCACTCCACAT
Organism: Manis javanica; assembly: GCF_040802235.1. NCBI lineage: Eukaryota > Metazoa > Chordata > Mammalia > Pholidota > Manidae > Manis > Manis javanica. The sequence continues at coordinate 8,814,155 of NC_133171.1, forward strand.
GCTCTTTACTGTTTTAGAAGCAGCAGACTATGCATGCTCATCTCATAACAAAGGAAGCAAAAGAGGGCAGAACCAACCCCCAATTAGTTTCACCAACCAATTTCAAGCCTCCTTTCATATCATGTCTGCTAATGTCCCTTTAGCCAAAGCAGTCACATGGCCAAGCCAAAAATCAAAGCGGCAGAAAAGCAGACTCCTCCTATGGTGAAAATTGCTTCAAAATTAGAGGTAAAGTGAATGGGAGGAGGGCAAACTGGGAACAACAATGGAGTCAGATGAAGGAAGAGACCATTTGGAACAACCCAACCCGAAACTCTTATGTGAAAACTCAAAAACTACTCCATCAGCTTCCAAAACTAATCATTGGATTCTGCTACTAGAGTTACTATTTCAGGAATGGAGAGACAACAGAAAGAAGGAAAACAGCTGAAAGTGGAAAATTAAGCCCACATTGACGGGAAAAGCCCTGGGAAATTAAATGACAATTGCTTTATATTTGCCAAATACATAAAACCTTACACATTGAAGTAACAGACAGGACTGACTCTTTGCTATCCAGAAGTCTCCTACGTATAAAAATCATGCCACAGACCATATGCAACACATACTGTCACAGCTGCAAAAATACCAGAAATGTACATACATACCACAACTTGAATCAAGTCACAAAACCTTTACTTTTATTAAAATAACAAACATATTGGAGTAGTGACATGGATTATAAAGAAGTAAACAGGATTAGAAAGAACTAAAAACAAATCAAATTCTGCCCGAACAGTATTATTGGAGTCCCCAGACAAGCTCCACACTACATTCCCCAGTCAAGCAAGCACAGCCTAGAGCATACACTCCCAGCCAAGGGAAACTGTCACAGAGGGTGGGGCCAAATCGGATGGAACATTAGGAGGGAATGTGGATGTTTGAAAGCCATTAAATATTTAGAGTCCCCATGCTGGACACATAAATGACATGGCAATAACAGCAGAGACAGAGGCAACTAGAATCAAGCATAACAAGCAAAAGGGTTATCTTTATGGAACTTGTCAACTTATACCCACTCACATTGCCTGCTGAATATAAATATATACTGCATTTATGAAATTGCAGCTCAGAGGAAAAAGCCACAAACCTAGAGAATGAAATTATAATACATAAAAATGACAAATGATTACCATTTGAAATATCTGAAGAATACTTACCAATTAAAAAAAAACAGAGAAATAAGCCTCATCCCAAAATGAACAAAAGAAAAACTCTAAGTGTTTAATAAATGTATAAAAATGTGCTCAACCTTCATAGTGATTCAGGTAAATGCAAACAAAACTACAGAGAAATACTATTTTAAACTCACCAGATTGGCAAAATAAGTTGAATAAGGTCAAGTGTTGAAGAAGATATGGAGCAACAAGAACTTGCATACAAAAGCTCTAGGCCATGTAAATTAAACCAGCTGCTTCAGAAAACAATGTTCTGATATCCAATAAAGTTAAAGATGCTCATAAGTACTAAATGGTAAATCTACTGTGAAATAAAATATACCTTAGAGAAACTCTTACACCTACATATACAAGTTGAACAAAAATGTTCAGTGTTAGTATTTGTAATAACAAAAAAATTGGGAACAATCAAATGTCCATTAAAGAATGGATGAATAAACTATGGCATAACCATCCAATAGAATTTAAGCAATGAAAAAGGAATGAGCTAAATCTCTCTGTATGACAACAGAGATGAACTTCACAATACTGCACAGAAAATTAGCCGTAAAAGGATGTATAGCATGATTCCATTTGTTGAAGTGTAAAAGCTGGTAAAAGTTAACTTATTTTATAATATACATAATAAATCTATAATGAATATCAAGGTAATAAGACAAAATTCAGAACAGCAATTGCTCAAAGGAGGGAATGAAATGGGGAAGATACTAACAGGGAAGGATAAAAAGGGGACCTCAACTGTATAATGTCCTATCTCCTAAGCTAGGTGGTGGATACTGGATTGACAGATACAATAAAAGACTGGAAGACAGAGGGGGAAAGGAGGGAGAGAGACAGAGGGGAGAATAAAACATAAGGATAAAATATTTCAGTGAAAAAAATTTAAGGAAAAATCTTTTTAAATTAAGGAGACTTCAGCATGTTTACGGCAAAGACTAAAAAATGAACTGAGAAAGAACTAATTGGAGGATTCACACATCACTATTTCAAAACTTACTACAAAGCTACAGGAATCAAAATAGTGTGGTACCAGTGTTAGGACAGAAACACAGAACAGTGGAATAGAATTCAGAGTATAGAATATATATAGTCTCTATGGTTAACTGATTTTCAACAGGGGTGCCAAGATCTTTTAGTGGGGAAGGAATAGTTTCTTCAACAAATGGTGCTGGAACAACTAGATATCTATATGCAAAAGACTGATGTTGGACCTTTGCCTCAAACCATACACAAATATTAACACAAAATGGATTGGCATAAATATGTAAGAGATGAAAACCCAACAGTCTTAGAAGAAGACATAGGGGTAAGTCTTCTTGACCTTGGATTGGCAATGGATTCTTAGATATGAAACCAAAGCAGGTATAAGAGAAGAACAATAACAGATAAATTGGACTACACAAAATTTAAACATTTTGTGCGTCAAAGGACATTTTCAGAAAATGAAAAGACAACCTAAAAAACTGGAGAAAATATTTACAAATCATACATCTGATATATACAGAATATATAAAGACCTCTTACAACTCAACAACAAAAAGACAAACGATGCAATTCTTAAAAGGACTTAAACAGACACTTTCCCAAAGAAGATATATAAGAATATGAATAGCTGTTTAACATTACTAGTCATTAGGGAATTAAAAATCAAAACCACAATGAGGTACCACTTCACACCTACTGGGATGGCTCCAAAACAAAACAATATAAACAGAAAATAACAAACATTGGCAAGGATATGGAAAAATGGGACCCTCATTTATTGATGGTGAAAATGCAAAATGATTTGGCTATTGTGGAAGACAGTTTGGAACTTCCTCAAAAAGTAACACGTGGAATTAAATATGACTCAGCAGTTCCCTTCCTAGTTTTCGATCCAACAGAACTGAAAACAAGGACTCAAACAAGTACATGTAAATGCATGTTCATAGCAGCACTATTCACAATAGCCAAAACATGGAAATAGCCCAAATGTTCATCACCAGATGAATGCATAAATAAATTGTAGTACATGCACTCAATGTAATACAAATCACCCTAAAAAGGACTGAAGTACTGATAGATTCTACAGTGTGGATGTACCCCAAAACATTATGCTGTAACTAATAGAAGTCAGACCCAAAAGGTCACAGAGGACTCCATTTATATGAAATCATAATTGAAAAATTCATAGAGACAGAGCACTGATTGTGTTTGCCAGAGGCTTGGCAGAAGGAGAGGAGAGAAACTGTTTAACAGGGAAGAGGTTTTCTGTTGGAGTAACAGAAATCACAGAAAATCAGACAGAGGTTGTGATTGCACAATATTGTAAATACACTGAATGCCACTGTATTGTTCCCTTTAGAATGGTTAATTTGATGTTATGTGAATTTTACCTCAATAAGTCATTTTAACATTTTTTTAAGCAATGAATAGAAAGAAGAGAAAATATACAGCAAGAAAAATGACAATAGGTGATGCAGCCAGATTCTAAGGGGCTATAGGCATAAAGTCCAGAGCAATGCCACCTCCTTTGGTAAAAAGAAACTGCATGAAAATTCAAGTCCTGTGATGAAGCAAAGAGAGACTGAGAATTCACTTAAGGCGGCTTAGATGTTTTCAGTAAAACAGAAAGTGCATATGTTACGAACACAAAGATGAGAACAGTTATAATTTGAGGTGGGAGAATACAAAGAAAATACACCGTATATATCCTAGCATCCTTTCAAGTGCCATCAGAAAACAGAATGGGCAAATAACTTCTGGAAACATGTTAAACTACACTAAAAAACAGAGAAAAGGAAACAAAAACAACCCTAATACTTTTTTCCCTCTTAGATGAAAAGAGTTAAAGACATTAATAATGTTCAGTGTTGGGGAAGGTGTGAGAAAAGAGGTACTTCCAAATAATGTGGGGGCTTTTTTCCAGTGTGCCAATGTGCATCATAAATCTTGCAGGAGAAAAAGTCAGTAATTCCAGTTCTACAAACTTAACCTAGTGGAATACTGAGGCAACTGTTCAAGGACACATGTATAAAGACCATTTATTGTCAACAACTCATCAATACAGAAAAGACCAAAAAGATTCATCCACAATGGCTATGTGGCCATTAACAATGATGATGTAGACAGATATTTAGTAATATGAAAAAACATTCATATCAAATTTGCTGTGAAAAAGCATAATACAAAAAAAAATTCAAGTTCAAAGCATGACTCTAATTTTATGAAGTACATATGCTTTTTACATATGGGTAAATCTAATAATTAAATATGTGCATATTTTTTAATTTATCTTGGTGACAATGGAATTGCCTTTCTTTTTTTTTTCCTTAATTTTTCAGTGATTACAGATTGTTTTTATATCAGAAAAAAAATCTCACTATCTTACCCATTTTGAAAGAGGAAAGAGGACAAAGGCTAAGTAAACATTGGAACAGACATCTTATTTTGACAACTTGAAACATGTCACTAGGAGGAATTACAAGGCAAAATCTATCCATGGGGCTGATACATATTTGTTCACTTTTCTGAAAGGGCACAAAAAGGGCCAAAACTCTGACATAAAGTAAGGAAGGAAAGTTAAGAAGATGAAGGAAAGAAAAGGGAGGGGGAGAAAGAAAAGAGAGAAGAAGGGAAGAGCCAATGTTAGTCTCAACTTGTTGTTTTAACTCAAAAATTCACTATGCTTAATTCTGATTAATAAAGTTGAAGGATTAAGTATACAAGTGGAGCCACATGCCCACCCTTTTCTGGCATCACATCGTCAGTCTTGCAGTTATCCTTTCACCTGGAATGTCATCACAGCTTAACCTAGAGTTTGGTTCCACTGTGGGGCCCTAAACCCTGCATCACTCACACTCTGATCACAGCTAAAACCCCTGGACAAGTACACAAAACAACTCGTAGAGCACTCTGAAAAGGAGACAGACAAATTCAGATTGAAATTCAAAACTGGGAGAAATGACCTACACAGGAAGAATTTCATGTTTGTTTGTCTTCTCACAGGTTTTTGTCCCAAAGGTGGGTCCTAATTGCAGAGCCACACAGCATCATACACAGCTAAGACTCTAATAGAAACCTTTCTGTACACAGGTGAAGGGCTTCCATGAGCTGCAGGGGAGAGAACCCAGAAGGGAATGCCCTCATTCCGCCTCAGAAGTATCAGCCTTAACCCTGAGCTACACATGCACAGAGCAGACTCAAACCAGCAGAGCAAAAGCTTTGAAAATGGAACCATTCACACATGTTTCAGGCTAATCCCGGAAGTATCATGTCAAGGATGGATACAAACCAGCACAGCAAAAACTTACACTAGACCTGAATCATGCCCACAGGAAGCAAGTCAGACTAAGGCGTAAACCTCTCCAGACTGATCATCTACTAAAAGAAAATCTCAACAGTCACCACAGGAATAAAACAAGACACAGATTTACACAGCTTACCATTCACAATGTTCAGTGTACCATCCAAAATTATTTTAAAAAGAACCAATAAGATGTGACCAGTTCTTAACAGAAGTCAATCTTGAAACTGACTCAGATGTTAGAACTATCAGACACATATTTTAAAGCAATTATTGTTAACTATACACTATACTCCATGAGGTAAATAAAAACACGCTTGATAAGAATCAAAATATAGGAATTCTCAGTAGAGAAACAGGAACAACAAAAAAGAACCAAATATAAATTTTTAAACTAAAAAAAAAAAAAAATCTTGAAAGAAATGTATTTAATGACCAAGGCAAGAGAGTGGAAATGACAGAGAGGCAATGGGCATGAAGACTGATCAGTAGAAATTATCCAATATGAAAACAGCGTAAGATAGAAAAAAGTGAGCAGAGTCTTGGGATTTTCGGGGATAAAATTAAAAGATCTAACATGGGTATAATTTGACTTCCAGAAAGGCAAGAGGAAGAGATTGAGGCAGATAAGTTATCTGAACAAATAATGACCAGAATATCTCAAAATTGGTAAAAGATGTCAATTTATAGATTCAAGTTCAGTGAGCCTGAAAACAGATAAACTCCAAGAAAGCCACACCTAGACACATCAAAATCACACTTCTGAAACCCAAAGGTAAGGAAAAAATATTGAAAGTAGCTAGAGAAAAACAACATATTATATGTAGATGAACAATAAATGAAATGATTGTGTCTCTGTAGAAATCAGAAAAGCAGAAAATAATGGAACAACATCTTTAAATTGTGAGAAAGAATTATCAATCCAGAATTCTATATTCAATAAAAATATCCTTCATTCTCAGATACAGGAACATTAAGAAATTCATCACCAGCAGACATGTTCTGTAAGAAATGCTACAGGATGTTTTCTACACTGAAGGGAAAAAAATACCGGAATGATTAATCTTCAACACATATCTTCAGGAATAAAGGGAGAGCAAGAGAAGTTTTAAATAGCTACTACGTGAATATATTTTCTCTTTAAGTTTTTAAAAATGCTGCTTAAAGCAAAAAAACAACATTGAAAAGTGGGGTTTTCAATATATGTAGTCATAATGTAACTATAACACCATAAAGGTAACTAGGGTGTACGGGAGTAGGTAAGACTAGAATGGGTGTTTTAATGTAAATAAAACAGTCTTCAAGAAAAAGAGAATTACCAGAGATAAAGTTGATATTTCCTAATCATAAAAGGGTAATCATGCAGAAGACATACAGTGATAAAAGTGTATGCAGTTAATAATATAGCCTCAGAGAACCTGAAGACAAAGTAATAGAACAAAAGAGAAAAATAGACAAGTCCATAACCATGGTAGAAAATTTTAACTCTTTTCTGAAAAACTGACAGACTAATGAGACTGAAAAAATCAGTAAACATAGAAGAATTGAACACTATTCAATTACATGGATCAATTTGACATCATAGAACATTCTACTCCTGTATTTTTTTCCTAAAAGATGTGTTCACACAGACTTTTATACAAATATTCATAGCAGCTTTATTTATAATAGTCAAAAGTTGGGAATAAACCAAATATGCATCAACAAGTGAACAGATAAATAACTTGGGGTACATATCTATATAATAGAAAAATACTAAAAAAAAAAAGGACTGAATAATGCATACACCACTGATTGATACATACAACATGCATAAATCTAAAAGTCACTAAGCTGATGGAAAGAAGTATAAAGAATACATACTGTATGATTCCATTTATATAAGTGTAAAAAATTCCAAATTAATCTATAAGAACTGAGGTACATCAAAGGTTGCCTCGCAATGGGGAGAAAGGAAGGCAGATCACTGAAAGGGTATAAGGAAACATTAGTTGGCAAAATGTTTATTACTTTGATTTGTGATCATAGTTTTGTGGATATATACATATGTCAAAAAAATGGGTCAAATTGTACACTTTTAAATATGTGTAGTTTATTATACTTTAATTATACCCCAGGAAAATTGGGGAAAATATTCAAGCTGTACTAAATACAGGGTTTTCTAAGCATGGTCTGAGTGTGAATCATTCACAAGATATATCTAGGGTGTTTGTTTAAAATGTACATCTTGGTCTGCTTCTCAGACCAACAGAATCTGATGTTCTGTGAGCAGACATTTTAAATAAGCTCTCTAGGTGACTACTAGGCACATAGCTGAGAACTGCCGTTGTCAAATGTCACCTCGCCTGACACTGATGCCTCCACTGATGTAACTGATGGACACAGTTTCCTTTACACATCTCCCAAAGCTCCAACTCCCAAGTGGCTCTTACGCTACCATGCTCTCATTATAGTCTTATCTTCCCTTCTACACTATAACGTTTACAGGGAGAGGTCACATCTTATGGTTGTGTGTCTTTCTCCCTGGCTAGCACATTTTGTAGGCCTTCCATATAAAAGATGGTAAGTACATGACAGGTATGTCTGCTTGTATGTAACATCTTGCCTGGTCCAGTGCTGTCCATGCCATCTGAAAGTTCACTGACTTATATTAGTAACACTGAATGGCACAAGGGTGTGCAGAGGCTGCAGAGATTAGTCACCAAAGAGAGGAACAGACCGGAAACAGATTCACACTGCTATGAAAAGGGAAGCATTAGGTATGCCAATGTGAGCACTCAAGCAAACATAAAGTACATAACTTCTTGCAAACGGGAATCTAATTTATTCCAGGGCCCCCATATCTTCAATAGCCCATCCTTGAATGTAACCAGGACAAGCACTGGCACGATCTTCTCCAGTCCTTCCTCCTCCCCATTCTGCCCACCTCTGTTATAAAACTGACATATGGTATTATAATCATGTCATCTGTGGATACTGGGCCACTCTCAAAGACAAAGACGATACTTATTCACTTTTCTATAGCCTTAGAAGGAATTCAAGAATATTTAACAAATGAACAACAAAAAAAATGATTGTTTAAAAGTGGAGAGCATTCATGTACATACTTTTTACAAGGTTTTCCCTAAAAAGTCCATTTTTAAATTTTACCAAAGAGGTAAGGAAGGAGATTCCATTTTAGAAAAGTTATTTTCTACTATAGAGCTTTCTCTCACCTATGGCCTATGTACAATTTTCTACATTTCACAGGGGCTCAATACATGGTAAATTCCTTCCTGGCATGATCACCACCCATAGTCAACCCTGGTGATAGTTTTCAATGTTTGTGCCCCACATACTGAGAACAGTAGCAGCCAGAGTTAGCCCAATGGGAACTGTGTGGTATTTGGGGATGTGACTCAGTACTGTCCTCAAAACACCTCCTCAAAGAAAAAAACAATCATGACAAGGTCACCACCCACATCACAATTACTAAATCTAAAGAGGCTGAAAGCAATCATGAAGACACTGTAACTTAAAGAAGAAAAATTAAATAAAATTCTATGAGCTCTCTGGAAGAACCCATTTTGAGAACAAAACATACATATGCCATAGTCAACTGTCAACTTAAATATGTAATGAAGTGTTTTCCCTGACTACTTCAATTAGCTAATTTCATGCCTGTGATTGAATGTGTTCTATCACAAAAGATAATGTAGGTGGTTGCACAGCCATTCTTTAGGGGTAACAACTACAGAACAAAGAGTTTTGTTTGCTCTTGCTTGCTGTCTTTGGTTTTCAGTTCTTCATTCTATGTTAGAACAATTTACTTGAAATGAGTTTCTAGCCATTTCAAAATCATTCAACTCATTATTCAGGTAGCACAGCAGAGTTAACTGCGGTCAGAAATGTTTGGGCAGGTCACACTATCACTGAACACCTTAATCAGGCTCTGCAAAATGGGGAGAGCAGCAGCATCTATGATAGAGCCTTGTTATCAAGGTTAAATGGAAAAAAGCATGTGAAGCATTTGGTGAGACTCTGGCATACAGGAAGGGCTCAGCTGACGTCTGCTAGTATCACTGCTCCTTCAGTCTTTTTGATTTCATCATTTCAGCATTTACTTGCACCTCTGTAGTAACTTCAGAGGAGGAGAAGCTACAAGCATCCATTGTATTGTTTCTTGGAAGTTTTATTTAAAACTGCAGGGGAGGGGCAGGAAAGGAAGAAGAGGAAAAAAGAGAGGAGGAAAGAAAAAGCAAGAGAAAAGGTAAAAAGAATAGCAAAACTGAATTAGAGGGATGAAATATACATAGTCATTCTTTCCCTACACCATAGGAACCCAGAAAACAGAAAATATGCTGCATTTGCAAATAACGTCTGCAGTTAGTGGCTGCCTGACACACAGTTTAAAAATTTTAACTATGGACATCAAAACACATCAAGTCTGAGAACACAAAGCAGAACTTGGTAATAATCACTTCAAGTTCAAATAGCAAAGCCTACACAGAATTTCTTTTATGTAAATCATTTCTTCCTTTCTCTAGTCACCCTCTCTTATAAGATACATCATTTAAATTTCATATGCACAATTTCCCACAACTGAATGCACATCCTATCACCACTGTGAATCTCTCAAACGTATTTGTATCTTAGGTGTTTTTTTCTTTTTTTAACTTTTTTTTTTTCCACTTTGCCATTTCCTTCGAGAATACCTGACAATGCTAATCTAATTGTTGAATAGCAGTTTCATTAATGTGCAATAATAACTTGGAAACTTGTTTCAGACAACTATATTCAACCAATTACTGTGTAAATAAGCCTCATAAAAACCCATCAAGGATATTGGAAACGCACAAGGAAACACAATTCCAAGTGACAACTGATATGTAAGCTGATCATCCCTTGATTTGCTTGCTTATTTCTGGTCCCCTGAAAACATGCACTCCTGGGGGGAAGCCTAGGATTCCTTCAAATCTTTCACATAAAAAAACCAAAATGAACAAAAGCACCAGAGAAGTATGAAGTTAGGTCCTGCTGAAGAAGAGATTAAATCTTATATATTTGCTACCACTATTATGTGTTTTCTATTAAGATGCATATAAACTATCTGGCTGATTTTCCTGTTTCTTATTACTCAATTTTCTTTTTCCCTTTAAAATCAGTCACTCAACCTAAATCACAGATACTGAGATGACCAAGGTCAAAGAGGTAATCGAATTCCAACTGACTAGAAATCATTTTTATGACATGCAGGACAGCCTCTGTTTAAATATTTCCTATGAAGGGGACTTCATTGATAAATGGCTATAACCATTTGAAAAATTTTAAAAACATCAGTAATTAATATTTATTCAATGTTTACTATGTGCCAGACACCATGCAAAGTGAGATGTATATATACATCTCAGCTTGATTAATGCTCACAATGAAACTTTAAGGAAGGTATCATTGTACCCTTTTACTGTAAGGAAACCAAGACTCAGAGGTTTAGCAACTTGCCTGAAGACACACAGCTGCCCTTTGACAGAAAACCTGGTGTTTCATATGCCCAAGCCTAAGCCACACAACTTCCACTCACAGGCTCTAATTTGTGATCTCTGTGCTCCCCTTCTCTATGACAGATCCTCAAATATTGGAAATCCCCCCAAGAGGTGGGATGAGATAGCACAGCAGGAAGCTCCTGAGCTCACCTCCTCCCCCTGAACAAAACACCAAATCTACAACTACATACAGACGAACTATCCCTGAGAACAAAGTGAAGACTAGCAGAACAGATCATACACAAGTAGGATATAATGACGAAGTCACTTTGAGATGGGTAGGAGAGTTGGAGACATGGTTTAGTCAGGACCCACACCCCCAGCTCAGCAACCCACAAGCAGAGGGACATCACTAATGTAGTGGCCATCTCTGAGAAATGAGGAGTACCATCAGGCTTCCACAGCCCAGGGGACCTGCACCAGGAAGATGGGCACCAATAATATCTATCTTTGAAAAGCAATGGGGCTTATTTCAGGGAGAGCCAGAGAGCAGGAGGAAACCAAGACTCCACTCAGTCATAAAGGGTACATGCCCAAGTTTGGAAAGAGTCTGGGTTAGACATGAAGGAGAAGCACTGACTAATTTTAGGGTATGTGCCAGAGGGGCAGAGATGTAATGGAACATTCTCAGGGGATGGAAATACTAATAGGCACCATGGTTTTCTTTTCTTTTTCACTTCTCTCCTAACCAGCTAGTATGGCACTGGCAGGCACCAATTCGGACTCCCCATCTGCTTTGCTAGCACTGCTTACCTGACTCCCGTCAATCCCCTGTGAACTTGCCTTGTCTAACCCACATGCCTGGCTTGGAGCCCTTCCCAAGAGCTGCCTGCCCCACCACTTATGGCAGATGCCCTCAGCTGGCATGATGGACTCTCTCAAGTGGATTTTAGCCCCGTCATTCTTGGCAGACATGCTCAGCCAGCACCAGAAACTCTTCCAAACAGATCCCAGCCTGCCACATCCAGCAGGCAGCCTTGGTTGCCACCAGAACCCCTGCCAGGGTATTGAAATCCCTGGTTTCAAACTATACTACAAAGCTATAGTAACCAAAACACTATGGTACTGGCACAAAATAGACTCATTGATCAATAGAACAAAATAGAGAGCCTAGAAATAAACCCACACTTATACAGTCAATTAATCTTTGACAAAGGAGGCAAGAATGTACAATGGGGACATGAGTCTTTTCAATTAATGGTGCTGGGAAAACTGGGCAACTGCATAGAAAAGAATGAAACTGGACCACTTTCTTACACCATATACAAAAATAAGTCAGAACATATTAAAGACTTAAACGTAAGACTGGAAACCATAAAACTCATAGAAGAAAACATAGGCAGTAACTCTTGGACATCAGTCTAAGCAACATATCTGTCTCTTCAGGCAAAGGTAACAAAAGCAAAAATAAGCAAATGGGACTACATCAAGCTAAACAGCTTTTGCATACAAAGAAAACCATCAATAAAATGAAATGCAATCTACTGAGTGGGAGAAGATACTTGCAAATTATATAATCAATAAATGATGAAATTGGTAACATCCAAAGTATATAAAGAACTCACACCCCAATATAAAAACAAACAATCCAATTAAAAAATGGGCAAAGGACCTGAATAGAAGTTTCTCCCAAGACATATAGATGACCAACAGACAGGTGCAAAAATGCTCCACATCACTAATCATCAGGGAAATGCAAATCAAAACCACAATGAGATATCACCTCACACCAGTCAGAATGACTATTATCAAAAAGACAAGAAATAGCAAGTATTGGTGAGGATGAGGAGCAAAGGGAACACCTATGCACTGTAGGTGGGAGTGTAAATTGGTGAAACATGCCAGTTTACAACAGCATGAAGGTTCTCCCAAAATTAAATAGAAATACCATGTGACCCAGTAATTCCACTTCTGGGAATTTACTCAAAGAAAACAGAATCACTAACCTAAAAAGATACATGTATTCCTATATCCACTGCAGCATTATTTATAATAGCCAAGATAATGGAGGCAACCTGACTGTTGATAGATGAATGGATAAAGAATATGATATATATGATATATATATATATATATATAGGAATATTAGCCAACCATAAAAAAGGAAATCTTGTCATTTGTGACAACATGGATGGATCTAGCCAGTATTATGTTAAGTGAAATAAGTCAGAGAAAGGCAAATATCATACAATTTCACTTGTATATGGAATCTAAAACCCAAACCAAATAAACAAACAAAACAGAAATAGATATAGAGAGTAATCTGGTGGCTGCCAGAGGGAAGGGGATATGGGTGAAATAGGGGAAGGAGAATAAAAGGCACAAATTCCCAGTTTTAACATAAGGAAGACACAAGGACACAATGTACAGCACAGGAAGTATAGTTAATAATATGTAACAACTTTGTATGGTGACAGATGGTAGCTAGATTTATCACTGCAATCACTTGGTATATATGTGTATATATATACATATATATACATACACACACACACACACACACATATATAAATGTTGAACCACTATGTTATATACCTGAAATTAATAGGATATTGTATGTCAACTACATTTCAATTTTTGATAAAAGAAAACCATCCAAGAAGCACTTGGCACTGTTCTGGGCTTTCCCCCAAGCCTTCCTTAGCAGAATAGAGAGGAATCTGTGAGCTGATGAGGTCCAGGCCTCTGCAGTGGAGGCTACTAAGAATAAGAAGAGAAGGCCAGGCCTCCAGTCACCCAGCCCAGGTAATACAGACTCCTGCACTTCTTTGTCACCTCATCTCTTCTGTCTCATTCCTTCCTTACTCTCTAGCCCCATGACCTTGCCCATGGTCTATCAACATTTCTTAGTCACCAAGAGGGACTGCTCTTCTCCATTCTGCTGCAGGGGGCTCTGTGACTAATCCCAAGCCAGAGGCACTGCCGTCTGAGGCCACAGAGCAAATGCCCTACTACAGGAGCCCCAGAGCAGAGCAGGGGCAGTGACATGCACATCGGCCCCCCTCCACTTATGGCTTATGCAGTGAGCCCCTGCTCAAATGCCCAGTTCTATCCAGCTTCCCATAGAGAACTGATATTCTGAAAAATATTTTTAAATTAAATTCAGATAGTGACTTTAAAAAAACTCACAGCTCTAAAATTAAGTTTAGAAATAATCATTTTTATTAAGCAATGGTCCAGAGAAACGTTGGAAAGATACTTCTCAAGAACCTATAGATATGGACAGAATTTAATGAGAGACCACATTTTCCCACTTACCCTCAATCAGGTGGCACTGCTAATACTAAGGGTAGCAAATGACTAAACATTAAAGGGCTAAGGACTTTTATGTTGTGTTTCATTGTATTTGTGAAATATCTGGTGAATTTGGGGGCACTACCCTAAGTTCAATAAGAACTAAAAAAATTATACATTGGCCTTGTTCTTAAATAGTTGGGAAGACAAACTGCTCTCATGTGACATCAAGCACCTGCGGGGCAACTACAAAGCAATATACCAACAAATACGAAATCATGAGGTGCAGGTCCCCCACCTAAATTCTGACAAGGAAGATGTCCAAAAACAAGAAGCCTTTGCTAAATTAGATATAAGAACTTAAGTTTTCCCAGAATTAAGTGTCAGAGATAAAGCTGGAGGGCAATATGAGGAGAGAGACTGGAAATCAATCCCTACAGGAATGCGTAAATGCATGTGCAAATGGCTATGTACAGGAGGTTAAAAGAGTGAAGAGTGGTTTTTAAAAGTCTGTAAATAAAATGTTGGATTCTTCTCTACCTGAATTCACCAGCTGTTGCTCCATCAACCCACAGCCGAGAACTTCTATCCATTCCCCATGGAAGTTGATCTCCATCTCGAAGGAAGGATGAGTGAAAGGGAAGTAGCAGTCCACCCACCTAATGTCCAGTCCTGCAAAGACGAGAAATAAAAACAGTGTTAAAAGGCCACCTCCCCTTCCCTATGGTCAATTCTGCCCTTTGGCTAATGACAACAATTGCTACATTCTGAGTAAAATAAATAGCAAACTGAGTAATAGAAATTAAATAGAAAACTAATTTGTAACACATCAGGAGGAGGCAATACATCTTAAAACTTTTGAAAAACTGGGCATGTATTTTCCAATATGAAAAATACTTTGTGCAGCTCCAGGACCCTGTCAAATCCCTGCAACCACCTGGAAGAGGGAAAAATTAGGTCAAGATCATGGGGAAAGCAGGTAATTCTGCTAGTTTCCATAAGAGGAAATGACACCTTTTCAAGGTTAAAGAAATAATGTTATTACGATTTTCCTTCAGACTTATATACCAATAATACAACCAATTTAAGATAAACTAGTCAACTTTCAATTCTGTTAAGTACATATAATTACTTAAATTAAGTTCATAAGAACTAATAGAAATTAAAAAAAAATAATCTATCAGCTAAATTTAAGAGAAACATTTAAAAAGTTATAACATTTTTTCCTACAGATGAATGACAAATATATTTAGATCTAAACAAACAAAAAAGTACATGATATTATTTAACAAAGAAAAAGACTAATGGATTCAAAACAATTAAAGCCTGCAAAGAGCAAAGGTGACTAGAAGCAGAGAAACCAGATGAGAAGGTCATCTAAGAGGTAGGTGCCCACTGTGAGGAACACAAACAGGTGGACACTGGACACATTATCTCTGGTCCCTCAGTATGTTCCTTTTACTTTGTGTAATCGTCTTTCTCTTCTTACAGTCCAGATTCTGTTTCTACATGGTAACATGCCCCCCCCACCCCAGTTTTCTTGCCCAAGACTATCTGCATTTTAAACCATTCTGATGTGGACATCAGAATCTGAAATGAAAAAAAATAGTAATAAAAATTGCTTCCATATTTACTATACGTCTATCATCCCATTTCACAGATAGGGGAAAAAACTATCAGAAAGGTCAGTTGTCTCGCCCAAAGGCACACAGACAACAGATGACTACATCTGCCAACTCTAGAATTCCCTGCCTGTCAAAAAAGTTATCTTGAGAATAAAAATCAGATGGGAGCAGAATTATAAAACACAGGGGACAAGGTAGGCTTTTCTCTCATTATTCTATTTTAGTTGCATGTATTTTCCTATTAGTCTATTTTAGTTGCAATTATTTGTCTATGGCAAGTGAGAGCTGATTTCTGTTTACACAATATTTCCCCCTTTCATTATACATGTGGTATAACAGACAAACATTAAACTGCATATCCATATAGTACACAATTTGATAAATGTTGACATAGGTATCCATCCATAAAACTGTCACCATAATCAATGTAATGAATGAATCCATTACCCTCCAAAGTTTCCCCATGGCCTTTTATAATCCTACCCAAGCTCATCACCCCTACCTCTTCTCCTCACACCCCCATGATCCCACTTATCACCTTTCTGTCCTACAGAAGAGTTTTCATTTCCCAGAATTTTATAAAAATTTAATCATACAGAATATACTCTTTTTCTTTTGTTTGGCTTCTTTCACTCAGCATATAAGATTCACCCTTGTTGTTGCACATATTAATCGTTCATTCCTTTTCACTACTGAGTAAACTTCACCAACATTTTTTCTAGCTGGGAAAAAAAGCTGGCACTGTTGCAATCCATCAGGGACCTGTCTACAACTCCCCTGACTAGCCCAGACTTTTCTGTATGAAAGATCTGACATGCAGGGAAGTTGCTTATTTGCTATTGTATTCTGAGCAGAAGGCATCTGTATACCTGTGTGCTTCTCCATCTTTGGGACCAAGAATCCCGTACCAATATTTCTATTAAAAAGCCACAGAGACAATCCTGCTCACAAACAGAAATCTGTGAAGCATTATGATATATAACTGAATGCAGAAAGACTAGTGAACAAAACAATATTTATCATTATTTTTTTGTAACTTCTGTCAGGTAAGCACAAATAACCTTCTGAAAACAATGTAGAAAGACAAATTTTGCACACAAGGCTTTTTATGCTTGGATCAAATTTTACCAAAAGCAAGAAAGATGAGTACTTGGGGTAAACATGATGATTTCATTATCATTTCACTTAAGTGCCTGGAACACAGGTGAGGTCTTAATTTTCCTTGTATTTCCTCATTTTATATTCCTTTGGACAAGCTGAATAAATAGTTCAGTTTATACAGCTCCATATTTCATACCTGTAAAATCTTAATATCCCCCTAGTCAGAGAGAAATAACTTTTATAACACTAATGACCCCTCAAAATAATTACAAGTGTTGGCTAAAGTAATTCTCTTATCAACTTTTATTTAGCTCGAGGTAAATCCCTACTACATGAAGTCTATGGGATATTGAGCCTATAGACAGGACCCTCTTTACACATGACCAACCAAGATTTGGTACTGATGATATTGAAAAATGAATTGAAAGATGAATTGAATTGAAAAATTATGTGACAATCTCTCCCTTTCTCCAGGAAACTTTTTACTGAAGGGCTTTTGCTTCATCACTTCTAAAACTAGAAAAATTATAACTTTGGATTAAAGTTTTATTTTAATTTTTAATAAATTCTGAAGATAAAATGTCCATATGTTGGTTGCATCAAACCTTGCTGTTCTGGGTTTAAGACTTCAGTTTTCACAGCCACTGGCTTCCTGCTCAGTCATCCTGAAGTTGTCTCTCAGTAGCAATGATAGTAATTTCTCCACACTGAAAAAAATACACTCAGCAAAGCAGGAAAGGGCAGGGAAGTTAGCCAAAGATTTTCAGAATACATTGATGATGATTAATATTTCCCATTTGTAGAGCAGATTCATCGATGATAATATCACAGAAACTAAGACAGAAAACACAGATTGGCAAGTTATGTCCATTGTGGCTAGAAAGTTTTTTTATCCTTTTTTCCCTCCTCAATTCCTATGCTAAAACTTTCCTTTTTAAATCTGTATGACCCTGCAAAGAATGCCAAATCCATAGTCACCACCTCCTTTGTTCCACTACTTTAAGGACTGCTTCAGTTTTTAAATAAACATAAACAGGAAAAAGCTAAAATCTCCAAAACCCCATTTGGAGAAGCCTATGGCTCTCCTTCAAACATAAATGCTCATTATCTGAAAGTAAATTCTATTAATGTGTAATTTTTGTCGACACACCATATTCTTTTATATAATCTAACAATTTACATTTCAGTTACATTGACACATTAACAATAATTTTTTAAATCCCTGGTAGTAGAATCATGACTGAATACATTACTATTACCCCCAAAATATTCTTTCTTCTTTTTCCCACATAACCTTAAAATTTTACTAAGGATTACTTACATAGGGTTGAAAAAGCATCTGATATGCAGCTTGTATTAAAAGATATGATGCTGCATACGCAGCTAAACACTAAGTTGAGTATGAGGTATTTCATATGTCAAGTAACAGGATTCAATGAAAAAATCCACTCAAAGCTAGATATTTTGTGTTACATATTAATAGAGGATAATTGTTTATAAATATGTCCAAATCATATATGGATTATTATGTATTAAGCTAATCTCTTATTGGGGTGATAGAAGACATTTAAATGCTTGTTTATTATATGTCTAATGGAAAATGATGCCAAGGTTGTTTCTTTCTTTCATTTTTATCTGTTTTGGGGTTTGTTTTGGTTTTAGTTTTACTTTGGTTCTGACATAATAATCTACTACACTGTATTTACAAATGAAGCTCAGAGCTCTTTTAAAACTATCTTAGAAATCTGTGAGATTACAGCAACTGTCAAAAATTATACACCTTAATTTTTAGCCTAGAGACAAGTACAAGAAAGAGCACCTTATAATAAACCAAGCCTGGGTTCAGGTCTCAGGTTTCTTGCTTCTCTCCTGTGAAACCAGGGGCAAGTTCATTAACACCTCTGAGCCCCAGCCACCTCATCTCCACGCTGTGTATGACCACTATTCCATTCTACCCTGTGGTCTTGAGTAAAAATCCTGTTGGAACCCAAGTTTTCTCAGAGGCAGAGATCCTCTTTGAAGATCTGAGCACCCACTCTGCTCTCTCTGAAATGAGGATTCTGAGTTTGTTCAAGAACGAGGAGAGCCATTCAGTGAAAGGCCAGGCAGAGAAAGACAAATACCAAATGATTTCCCTCATTTGTGGAGTATAACAACAAAGCAAAACTGAAGGAACAAAACAGCAGCAGACTCAGAGACTCCAAGAAGGGACTAGTGGTTACCAAAAGGGAAGGGTGTGGGAGGGTGGGTGGGGAGGGAGGGAGAAAGGGATTGAAGGGCATTATGTTTAGTACACATGGTGTGGGGGGTCACGGGGAAAACAGTGTAGCACAGAGAAGGCAAATAGTGAATCTGTGGCATCTTACTACACTGATGGACAGTGACTGCATTGAACTATGGGTGGGGACTTGATAATATGGGTAAATGTAGTAACCACATTGTTTTTTCATGTGAAACCTTCATAAGACTGTATATCAATAATACCTTAATAAAAAAAAATTTTTTAAATGAGGAGAGCCAAAAGTTCTAGAATCATTCTCTTAATTGGGACCTCAGAAACGATCACTGGGAATTCCTTCAGGATAGTGACATGAGTCCAAATGGAAGAGGCATAGCAAGAACTCCAATTCTCTCAACTCTGGCAGATGCCACCTATGCCTCTCTGCCACAGGGAACCAGGGCCATGGTGCCAGCCCATGTGCCAGCCTCTGCCTTCTGGGTCCTGGGCTACACCAATCAGGGACAGAGTGCAGGGGTGGCTGGGGTACATGGGAGTCTCTTCCTGACTCTTGTGCAGTGTTGCAATGCTTAAGCACATGTAAATACGAAATAGATGTTACTCCTTCTCACCCCCAAGTCACCTTCATAATAGATCATAATACTCATTTAATCTCCCTGACTACTCATCAGGGGACTCTTCTTCTGTTTCCCATACCTCTTATATTTAAAGATGGGACTTTGTTATCAGAAGTGCCTCCCAGAGGTATTAGAATCTAAAATTTAGAAGGTTGATGGGCCAAACTAGAGCATATACCAGTGGTTTTATATATCCTACCAAGGTTACTTTCCACTGAAGTAGATAGTTTTAAAAATTGACTATACAAATATGCAATTAATAACTGCTGTTGGGCATTAATTTTTCTCTCAGCTGGTACCAGAGAAAGGGCAGAAGGTAGCATCCTGATACCAGTGCTGGCACTCATACTTCCTTCCCGCACAGAACACAGCATGAACCCAAGGCAGAAAAGAGGTGGGAGAGAGAAAGGCTGGAAGGGGCTCTCTGGCTAAAAATAAATTCCTAAAAGACTGGGACCAGCCTCATGAGCACAGTCTGACTAGGGAAATCACCCAACCACCACAGGCAAAGGTACCCGACAATTCCACCTTTTCTGCTTCTGTTTAATCTAAATAAGACCCACAGACCTTAAAACTGAATATGTAGCAGGCAGCGTACAGGCATTTTTTTTTCAGATTTCTCAATATTGCTCCATTCCAATATCTTTCTTAAAAAATAAAACTTTTTTGAAGAGGTAATATGTTCACAGGGTTCAAAATCAAAACACGGTCAGAGGATACATTTACTGCATGATAGAATATCAGTGACATCACAAGGAAAACACATTTATAACTATGTGAGGTGACTGATGTTAACTTACTGTGGTGATCATTTCCCAATATATGCATGTATCAAGTCATTGTGTTGTACACTTTGAACTACTGCAATGTTACATGTCAGTTATATCAGTGGAACTGGAAATACTAGGGCATCAGTCAGAAGTCTCACTCACATGTCTGTCCCTGTCTTATCCCCTCTTCTTTGTCCCTTGTGGGAAAACTTCTAGGGTTTCCTATCACCAGGTGTAAGCACGTAGAAATATATACCTCTATTTTCCCTTCTTTTTTATATAAAAGGCAGCATGTTTGCACATTATCCTGCACCATGCATTTTTCACTTAATGGTATGTTCTGGAGGCCTCTCCACCTAAATACATGCACCACCTCCTCATCCCTGTTCCTACCCCTGAACAGTGTTCCAGCAAGTGGCTCTGCCATGTGTATATAAGAGTCCCCTCCAGATATGTACTTACATTATATCCACTACTTTGCTATGAAAAATAGCACCACAACAAACTACCCTGTGGGTCAAAGAGTAAACGCCTTTTCAGTTTTAATAATATTTGCCCCATTGTTCTCTATGGGAATTGTATCATTTTGTACTCCCACCAGATCAATGCTTTTCAAAGTTGTGCTTCACACAACTAATTAGTAAAGGAGTCAAACTAGAGTTAAGGTCCTAGATGAAGACACAGGGTTCTTCTGAGACAAGACCACCCAGCTCATCTTCTTTAAACAGCTCCCACTTAGCTAACACAAAAGCTGAGTGCCCAAGGACAAGATTCCCAGGTTCCTGCTGCCTTTCTTGCCCTTGTATCTCTTTGCATCTCTTGTCCCTCCCCTAACAAAGGAAAACAGCATCCCCTGGACTAAGCAACTGCGTGGCCGGCAGTAACGAGGCAGAGGCCTGAAGCCTAAAGGCCTGAAGCATGCAAGTGGGAGTATGAGCACTGCTTCCATTTCCAAAACCCACCTCACAGCAGCACAAAGTCCTTCACAACTTACAATTCATTCCCCATCTAGGGCCTTACACACCTGGCAATGCCAGCACTGTGACTCCTTAGCACACTGTGTATATTCCCATGCATCCACACAGACACCTATCCTTGAGTCGAGCACCACAGACAGCTAAGTGGAATAAAATCATTCCAACTACAAAGTTAATGCTAAATAAACATCACCTTTCCCTAGAGGGAAAGAGGATGATAAAATTCACTGGCATGGGACCTTCACAGCCCACAGTGGAAGATATTAGCACTATTTCAGCTACAATGACTCCCTTTGCTGAGACATACACAGAGTAATGGGGAAAAGATAAAAGGCCAACAATTTCCCCCACCATTGGTGACAGTGTAACTGATCCCACAGCTATTAGCCTTCTGCTTGGTGGGAAGACCAGTGTGATAAAGTGGTGTATTGGGCTTTTGCCCTGGAATTCCTATACACAAGAATCCTTTTGATTAGGGCTCAGATCCTAAAATGATATTATCATTTCTCCAGCTTACAGTAGGGTTAGAAATGGAGTGTAGCACAATTTAATGGCCCCTCATTCTAAATCTGGGTATAGGGTCAGAGTCACTAGGATAACCTAACCAGCATCCTGGCCTGAGGGTGAGTCACAGCCACAGGCCCTGTACTCCTCAATCTTCCTTCCCAACCTATTTGCAAAGGATGCCTGCACAGACAAACCCTGTAGACAGAGGCTCACACTCCACCCTTCACAATGTGATCAGAGGCATGGGCGGGTGCACCATAATGTATGAAAAGAGTGATCACCATCTAGGATCAAACACCTGCTCAACTACGTTTAGCCAAGTGACCTCAAGCAAGTTACTTAGCCTCTCAAACTGCCCCAATTTTGTTTAAAATACAAATAATACTTAAATCATGGGGTTCTGGTGACAATTTAGTAAGGAGAAATGAGTATAAAGAACCTAAATACTCAAACGTTGATTTTTGGACTGAATGTCATTGAAAATTAGACCATAATCTAAAATCTCACCTTTTTATAAAACAATGTGAAGAAAAATAAACATTTCTAAATTTTATTCCTAAGGTACTCAACATTTGTTATTCATTTACTGTGACACTCTGCTAAAATACTTTACATGCCATCTTTAATCTACACCAATGAAAAGGCTGGCATAAACATGGCACAATAATTATTACTGTTCCCATCTTACAGACGGGTGGCTGAGATAGCTTACATATCTAATCTAAATTTACATAGTAAATGCCAAGATCAGAATTCAAACCCAGGTGTGTCAGACAACAAAGCCCTGTGCTGCCCTCCAGAGCAGACAATGAAAAACTACAGTAACTTGGCTTTCCACGCAAAATGCCCTCAACAAGACCAAGAGGGTACCGTCTGCCTCTGCATTGTTCTTCTAACACATAATGACAGATGTGACAAAAAAGAGAAAACCAAAATGGCAAAGTCTGTGTTCAATGATGACCAAAATACTTCCGCAGGCCAGAAACAGAACAGAAACGCAAAACATTGAGAGGCTAGAGCACAAGGCTGCTGGGCTCGGGGCCCACAATCAGGAAGAGAAGCCTGGAGACTGCCTTCTGCAGGGCAACGTTCTGCTGGCTTGGATCTGAGGGAGGCTAAATGCTTGAAGTCCAATGCTGGGATGGTAAAGAGCTCCACACTGTAAAAGAAGGGTGACAAAAAAAAAAATGTCACCAAAGACAGCCTGGGGCTGCGGCTCTGAAGAGCTGTAGGCTTAGGTTTCCATCCAGAGGTGTTGCATCTGCCAAAACCCCTACATCAGTGCCTGTTAGTGCTATGTGACAGATCTCCACAAAGGCTTGCTTTCGATTTCAGTCCTGGAGAGCAAGGTGGAGCCAACTACAGAACCACACAGGCGAGAAACGAGCAAAGTGAGGGCAGGACTGGAGGAAAGAAGCAGAGAAAGGGAGAAAAACAAAAACAAAAGCCTTCCACCGAATATGACCCTACAAACTGAAATCCCAAAACACAGGAATAATTGTGACACTAAGGCAGCCAACAAAACCAGCAATCAAACATGAATTCACTCTCAATGAAATGAATTTTATAAAACAACTTAAGATTTTAAAATAAGTATGTTTAAGATAGCCTAATACATGCATTAAAGCACAATTAACTGATTTGTTCTAAAAAAAAAAAAACTGTAAGGCAATACTTTTGTAAACCAGATCTAAATAATGCAACTTTAGGATTTTATCCATCTCCCAGTGAAACTGCTTTGAGAAGGAAAATGCCAGCCCCTAGTTTCAAATAATTCGTATCACAAACATTAAGCAGCATCAGAACAGCAAAGAAAGACACAGGAAGTAAGTGATGACAAAGGTATAAGAGAAATAAGAGGAGAGTAAAATGTAGTGAAAAAATGGGAGAGGAAAGTACAGATGGTTCCCCAACTTACAATTTTTGGACTTTACAATGGTGCAAAAGCAATACTCATTTAGTAGAAATCATACTTCAAATTTTGAATTTTGATCTTTTCCTGGCTAGCAAAATGCTATACAATATTCTCTCCTGATGCAGCGCAGTGAGCCGCCACTTCCAGCCAGCCACCATCATGAGAGTAGACAACCAATACGCTTACAACCATTACAATACACACACAACCTTATTCACTATTCATCTGAATGTTCATTTTCAGTACAGTAGTCAATAAATTACATGAGATACTCAACACCTTATAAAACAGGCTTTGTGTTAGACAGTTTTGCCCAAAGATGGTTTAATGTAAGTATTCTGAGCATGTTTAAGGTAGGCTAGGCTAAGCAATGATGTTTGGCAGGTTAAGTGTATTAAAGGGAACTTCAACTTATATTCTCAACTTACAATGGGTTTATCGGGAGGTGACCCCACCGGAAGTCAAAGGAGATCTGCATCTAAAAGATGTAGTCAAAAGTGTCAAATGAAAAAGAGAGACTTCCACATCTGGATGAAATGGAGTAAAAAATTGGTTTTACCTCTTACCCTGAAAAACTGAAAAACAGAAACAGACAAAATATATGAAACAATGCCACACAAGACACTGGACATCAGGTAAGCAAGGACGTTGATCCCTGAGAAGTGAGCCTGAACGTTGCCCCAGGAGGGAAGAACACAGGAAGAGCCCAGAAGTCTTCCCAAGCTGCAGTTAGAACTGAAAATCTGAACAATTCAGGGTAGCTAGGGTTCCTAGCATAGAAGGAAGGAGAGGAGAACTACATGGAGAGAACTCTGAATCTGCAAAAGATGCCCTTTAGTATTCAGTTAAATACTGACAGTACATGTGTGCTGAAGAAACTACCCAAGACCAGAGAGGAAACCACACAAAATTATTAGAGAGAATGCTGGGATAACACAAAGACTGAGAGTAGTGCCAGTTCCCAACAGCCAAATGGAAAACCTCATCATTCACAGGTTATCTATCAGTTACAGTACTGGCAAATAAGCAGTTTATCTGGGGGGAATCAATGCCTGTAAGAAGAAGTGGGTGGCAGAAGGTTGGGGCAGAGGGAGAAGTCAGTGAACTGCAATCCAGCCCAACAGACTTGACTTTGCCAGAGCTCTGGGTCTTAGACAGCCTGTGAGAACTCCCATGCTGGGGCAGTGGGGTTGGGGGTCAAAATGCTGGGCCTTTATCTTCCTGCCACAGCCAGTATTTGAATATGGGCAGCCCTGGGAAGGGCACGTCCTTGGGCAAGGAGGTTGCCTAGAACTGAGGCAATCCTCAAAGGAACTGATGCTGGAGGTGACCCGCACCCTCATCAGCCAGGGTCTTTGGAGGGGATTCTGAGAGGTGCATCTCCAAGACCACTAGAAGCCTTTTTTTTCTTTTAAACAAAAGGGAAAAGACATGACTTGCCCTCGACAACATATCTAGTCAACAGAGGATTGTAATCCGTTCCTGCTTCAGACGAGTTAATCTAAAAGCAATGTCATGAGGCCAATGCTTTCTAAAGAGAAATTCTAATGTTTAGCAAAGTGACTGTGCCAGAGAAAGCTATATATAAATCCTGAGGACAGAAAGTGAAATAAAAATGTTCAGAACCCTAAACCCCCACCTTACTTGGTCTGACAGAAGTGATTTGCCAAGTATGGTACAAAATAGAGGGGAAAAAATATAGAAATGTTAAAAATGACTGTGAATTCCACAAGCATAAAAATAGTCTGAAGCGTTCTTTTATTTCTTTCTAATTCTGAACTAATAACCTCTCTTAGCCTTAGGATGCTGGTACAGTGGAAATGTTCACAGAAAATAATAAACTGGCGTGGAGTGGGAAGGAGAAAAAACCTGATACTAAAGCAGATGTTATAACAAATTGCCACAAAGAAATGGTGTGTTCTAATCTTAAATTTTGATTTTGCTTTTCAAGAACAAAGGAGTATGACACAAATAATTTTTTTTAAAGAAAAAGTTACTGAATAATTCTGAGGCCTGCTGAGGCAGTCCCTATTCCTTAGCTAATTAAACAAAGATTGAATTTGAGGTTTCTAAATGACCTTTGGTATCTAAAATATTACTGAATATGACGTAGCCCACAGGGCTTGGCCCCAAGCTGGCTGCACGGAATCAGGAAGAGGGGCCAGGAGGCAATACCTGCGGAGAGGCCTGATTTTTTGTTGTTGTTAACATCATGGCTTTCGTGGGCTTCAGTCTCAGAAAATGATTTATTTCTATCCTTTCAAAAGCTAACCTCTAACATGGGCTTGGAAATCAGATTGACTGGGCTAAAACTGAGCCTCAAATACTTCCCACCCGTGTGAACTTCATGAGGTACTTCCTTTCTCTGTGTCTAGGTTCTCTCACCTAAAAATGGAAATTATGATAATACCTACATCATAGATGCAGGTCAAAACAAAAAATCTTTCAAAGTGCTAAATGTAGTATTTGACACTGCTAATTATTATTCTATTATTGCCACTATCATCATCATCATTATTATTAATTTAAATGACATCTAGATTGTTTGCACCTAGACAGGTTTACCAAGACATTTTTCAGAAATTAGTACTTCTTCCCAAAAAATTAAATGACACTGAAATGCCTAAAGGAAGAACATGACACTTCTCTCCAGAGTGAAGGAGAAACAGCCAAGTGTCTTGTGTTGTTGCTGATGTTTAGTGTGAAGCCTATGAGAGTACACAGCACTTGTTTTCTAAAATACATACCTCCTTTTCTGATTCATAAAATGCACCTTGGGTCACCTTCCTACCCTGCTTAGCATCTCCCCTGAGAAGCATCTTGGCAGATGTTACAAACATGCAAACACCCAGGGGACAAGCTGACACATCCCTTCCAGCAATGGCTCTCTCAGCAATACACACAGCTAAGACGCACGAGGGCTGGGCAAAGATGTGTGGCAAATGAGTCTTTAAGGATTTTCAGGGCACTTGGCTATTATGTGAATAGGGTTAAAAGTGATCTCATGGCTGGAAGGAAAGAAAAAATGAAAGGCTTTTTTCACATGCTGTAACGGATATGAACAACACATATTTTCCAAGAAAGTGGATATTTTATTTTAATGCCATTACACAATTTTGCTGACTCAGTCTTATAAACAAAAAGTAAACTTTAAGATACATAACACAGCAACTCTGATTTGTACTGAAATCTAAAACCTAAAAGTCTAGGCCAACAGCATATTAAAATTAAAGCAAATGTTTGCCTGAAATAGAGAAACTACAACTTCATTACTGTTTCTAAAGTTAAGATTATTAATTCTTGGCCATAGGCATGCCCATCACATCAAGATAGGTGTTACAGTCGTAAAAATCAATGGTTTTTTAATAAGGAAAACTATTACATGGAACCTTTCACCTCAGTGCACACTTTTGAAATACAAATATTAAAAATAATAACACTAAGGAAAGTCCAGGACTATATTCAGAGACAGGTATATCCTCAAGGCCCCTAGGAAGGTTTCATAATCTGTACAGGGTCTAATACATTGTTTACTTTTTAAAATATTTGCTGGTGCTAAGAGAGGATGTTAAGGCTACAATCAATACCAATTTGCTGTTCCAGGCTGGCATAAAGCTACATCTCATTTCATTGAACAAAATAAAGACAGATCAACCATTGCTATTGTTCTTTGTATTGCTATTTCTTCATATGCTCTGTTTTTATTGCCACATGATAATTTTCCTTCCCTTCCTTAATTCCTTCATTTGTTTTCATATTTACACAGTTATTTAATATTTTCTTCTTACAAGCACCTTTCACATACTATCTCATTTTATTCCTATAGTAAACAAGTATTATTATCTCAGCTTTTAAAAACCAGGAAACTGAATTAACTATGAATTTGGCGATACAGCACTTAAGATAGCCTAGCAAACTCAGCTAAAACAGTTCAGCAGAGGCTTAACAAATTATAAAAAGAACATTTTAAATACATACTTCAGTTCACATATAAGTAGGGAAAATCTGGAGGTATAAAAAATAAATAGAGGTGAATCAAGAGTAGTGAGTGAGTACTCAAGTTCCAACTGGGGGTATGTCACTGAGACAAAGGCCAGGACTTTGTACTAGATCCTATTTTTCTGTATCTTTGTCAACACTCAATAAATGTCAGGTTTTAAAGATTTTATTCACATTTGAAGAATGACAAAAGATAGCTGATGATGGTTTTCATTTGCTCTTCTATCATTATTAATAAGTGTGAACATCCTTCTTATATATCCATTAGTCATTCTGGCTATATTTGTCACCTCATGTTTAACCATTTCTTAGTTTTATTTCTGCTCCTTCATCTGGAGGAGTTCTTTACATATGCTGAATGCTTACATGACATACTATTACACTCCTATTAGAGTAAAGTTAAAATGACTGACCACAGCAAGTGTTGCTGAAGACATAGAACAACTGGAATACTATGGGAAGTAATGTAAAGTGGCACAACCACTTCAGAAAACAGTTCAGTGGTTTCTGAGAAAGTTAAAATACACCTACCATGTGACTTAGCCATTTCACTCCCAGGCAAAGAGAAATTAATGTGTATGTCCACACAAAGACATGTGCACAAATGTCCATAGAAGCTTTACTTGTAATAGCAAAAAAAACTGGCAACAGCCCAAATATCCACTAGTGGGTGGATAAACAGACCGTGAAATGGAACACTGCTTAGCAATAAAAAGGAAGAATTATGGATGTACAAGACAACATAGATGGATCTTACACTAATTATGGTAAGTGAAACAAGGCAAATGAAAAAAAAAAAAGAGAGAGAGAGAAACTACACAGTATAGGATTCCACTTACATAAAACTAGAGGGTGCAAACTGATCAACAGTGACAGAAAGGCTGTAACTGGTTGTTGTCTGGGGTGAGGAGATGTGGGGAAGAGCAAAAAGGGGATATTACCAAGGGACAGGGGAAAGCTTTAAGGAATGATAGACATGTTCATTATCTTCCTGCTGGTGGTTTCACATGTGTATGCATATGTCAAAACTTATTAAAACTGCAAATATGTTCAGTTTATTCTGTCAACTTAGAATGTACTTTAACAATATGCAGCTTATTTTTTAGTAATTACACGTCCATAAAGCTGTTCTTTTAAAATGTTCTTAGGAATAAGGGAATAAAAGAGAATCCTAACCATGCTAGGCTTCTGTCTTTTAAACATCTTTTAAATATAGGTCACAATTAAGGAGAATCTCTTAACCTTCTCTTTACATCTTTCTAAAAACAAACAAAATATAATCTCAAGTAAGTTAGAAATAGTTGTAGGGGGGGGCAGACATAACAGACAAAAAATTCTCTGGGAGAAATAATGGAAGGCAAGTGACTGAAGTGAGAGTCTATGTATTAAAAGTATTGTTTTTCCTCTAGGAAATTCACTGTTAATATTTTTGCTGTTGATAGCAATAATCAGTATGTCAATATGTAAAAATTTCTACTTGGCACACTCACATGGTAAAGAATGTTGCCCCATTGATCAAGTCTGAACTAATGATAATATAGTAATTCAGTAACAATAATCAGCCTGTACACTTTCTCCCTACTGATGGTACTGACCTTAATCCATTATCATTCTTATCAAAGGTTATAATCATTTTTATTTCTCTAGCTAATTTCATTTTTATATCCTCCTGCTCCTCAAATGGAATCTACCAGAAAACTGTAGGTTCTGTCTCACTAAGGACCTGAACCATTAAGCCACAACTTAGACCAAAAATTCTAGACACAACTAGCCTTTAATGATTTCAGGAATACGTAATTGTTGACTATTTAAAACTCCAAAACAAAGGCATTTGTGTACCTACCATCTCCAAAAAGATGTGTCATAAGCTTGGTAAGTGTCTGTTTAAGGTCAAACTCTACGAGTTTCACAGCCTCCATGGTGTGTGTCTCTTGTTTATGGGCAGAACGAGAACTTTGTTCAAAGAGCTGCAGGCTTTCTCCATCCTTTATGCCAGCGAATAACTGCAAACCAAAAGGAATGCTATAAATAAATCAAAACAGTATACTGACCAGTCTATATCAAAAAACAAAGTATAGAAATAAAATCCATTAAGTCTGCTAATAAATGTACATATTTAAATTAACATTCATTTAGTACCAATTTTGAACAAAGCACTATGCTACATGTAATGGCGAGTCTTTAGGGAATTAAAAGATGCTGTTCTAATCATTGCTGATCTCTCCACTTTACTTTTGCCTTAACCTAGAGCCATTTCCTCACAAGAGACATTATCATCAATGCTAATGGAGTAGTACTGAATCAGGCTTTCAGACTTTAAAATTATACCTGACCATTCCACAGTGTCCTTAGGGTGTGACCTTAGACTAGGTAAGAAAGTATAGCCTAAGATCTAAATGCTCTTAGAAGTTCATGAAGGCAGAAAGCATGATGGGCCTTGCTAACCATGTATCTCCAAAGCCCAAGACAGAGTACGAAACATATTACTACCATTTACTACCAGGGAAACACAGGCAAGTGTTATGGTAGTTAAGTCTCAGATAATGATTTGTACAGTAGAAATAAAAACACTAAATTAAGAGACTTTATGATAATTAAATAAAATATTGCACAAAAAGTATACAGTACCCGACACATTGCAATGGCAAGATAAGTTTTCCTAGTTATCAACACAATTATTATTAATCACAGCTGCTATTAGTCATAAGCTGCATTACCACTAAAATAAAGTATCCCATCATTAAAAACAAAGCAGACCTTTACCTGCTAGGAGACTGACTCAAGAAAACTAAGCACATAAATCTATCATTCTTTCCATCTAAGGTCCCATGAAATAAAAAGTAAAAAATGTTTTAATAAAAGAACAAATCAGCTGCCTTCTAGTAATCCTGGGCTGGAGAATTAGAACCAAACCTCCTGATTAGTCTACTAAAAAATACAAAAAAGCATATAAGAGGTAACACAATAGAGAGGAATTACTAAGCAAAACTCTACAGAAAAAGTACAAAGTCAGAAAACAGCCCAGCAAAAAGTCAGAGATACTGAGAACATCTGTCTATCCAGTGTATTAACTGAAAAACTGAAATTGATTGTGACAGCTCACTCTGGCAAGTGAAGCCAAAGTGAAAGCCCATAGTTTCTGACCAAGTTGGGATGTCTGATAAATAGCCCTAAAGGACTTATTCTCATGATAAGAATGAATACATAAGTAAACCAGTTCTTGCAATGACTTATAGCCAGGAGTTGCATTACCTGGTCAACAGAGAATTTCAGGCTTTAAAAATGAACTAAGGCAATCAATCCAAGACTGGTAGTTCCTCCAAGTGTCCAGCAAAATCAAACAAAAAAATATTTCCAAAAAGAGACTCTATTATAATAGGAGAACCAATTATTCCTATGAGAGCTAAAGACAATGCAGCTACCAAAGTCTAGTCATTCAACACTTCTTTTACAAATAACTTAAAACAACAAAAAGAACAAAAAAAACTATTGAACACCACATCCTCAGCATAAAACAGAGAATGTGCAAACTTCAAAATAATTGTATTTTAAAAAGAAGGAAGAAAAGGATGGCTGGCTGGCTGGCTGGCTGGCTGGATGGATGGCTGGCTGGATGGATGGAAGGATAGAAGGAAGGAAAGCTAAATCCCAGAGAGAGCTATTATACCCCCATCCTACTGTTTACCTTAAAGGCAAGCTGAGAGAAACTGAGAAGAATAGAGAAGAAGGTAACCCATGAGATACTAAGGTTGATTGACAATCACCACCAGAAAGAGTAAGTGAGCCTAAGTGCAAAAGTCCTAAGAGTAGCCTACTAGATATGACCAGGGACTACAAAAAAGGTACTTAAAAGCATGTCCAATTTGAAATGACGCTTCAAAAGTCACAGTTACAATGGAAGAGAAGGGGGTAAAAGACAGTGAGATATCCTTTGGCAACTAGGTGAAGAGAAATAACAGAAGCAAAAGAGAAAGTGTAGGGTTCCAAAGGATAAAGCAAATCTAAAAAAAATTAGAATATTTACATACCATGCAGACCTCCCACCAAAACCCCCAAAAAATCCACTAAAAATGCACTTTGATACACTAACAGAAGAGGGCACCAGAGAACCACAAACTCTTCTAAACAACCAGAAAGCCACACATACACACACACACACCAAAAAAAAACAGAAGAAAATTCAATAGAACTGTACAGAATTACTACACCCAAAGACCCCATTCAAAAGAGTTCAACTGATAAAAACCTAACTCTCCTCCCCCCCAAAAAAGATATGCAAGAACCAGAAGAAAAACATATATACTTGAAAAAAATTGTAATACTTGAAAATGAAATTAAATAACCTCAAACAAGCATCTGGGGTTATAAACAAATGCTTGAATTAGAAACTGAAAAGTTTAGAACAAAAATGGATGAAAAACAAAGAAATAAAAGGAGAATCGATTGAGCTTAGAAAAGAAATAAAAGAAAAAAATTACCTCAGAACTGAAGTCTAAATAACCAAGTCCAGAAGGGATAAGAGACTCAATTAAGATTTAATAAGGAGAATTGAAGAAAACCAAGAAAACAATCAAGAGAAAGGCAATGAGATAAAAAGAAGAATCAAAGAGAAAGTGGTGAAATGAAGACAAACAAGGAAGTAAAAGAACATTTACATAATGGGAGCCCCCAAGTGAGGAAAAACAAAACAGTGAACAGAACCAATGGGCACCACATAATAGGGGTACCTGAGAAAAGGAACCTGGGAGGCCCAAATACAAGATGTATACTAGTAAAACTATTAGACTTCAAGGAAGAGAAAAAATCCTCTAGTCTCCCTGGCAAAATGATCAAATAACTTAGAAAGACAAAGAAATTAGACCAGCATACAACTCTTCAAAAACAATATACAACACAAGGCAAAAACAGAGCCACATTTTCAAACAACTTCAATAAAAAAAAGCATGAACTGAGAATTTTATATCCAGCAACACTGACCTCTGAGTATCTCATCTATTATTTTATTTTGCTGGAATTTTATATCCAGCAACACTGACCTCTGAGTATCTCACCTATTATTTTTAAAAGCCCAATACATATAAGAACATAGGGAATTTCACATTAATGAGCTCTTTTTTTTTTTTTTAAAGAATTCACCAAAGCATAAGCATTATTCAAGCAACATATAACTGGAAAAATTCCAACCCCCCCAAAAAAATTGAGGGATAACACATTAATAAATAAAATTGTATGAGACTAAAACAAAGCTAGGGAATAAGTTGGAATATTAACATAAAAGTGTTATATGTTGTGAGAAAGTAAAAATAATGTAACAAAAACACAGAAGAAGAGAGAGTCAAACTGGAAAGTAGAATACATGCATTGATTATTGTATATGTAATAGTAATAGTTAAAGAGTACTTTTAAGACACACTAAATAAGTTAAATAAGAAAACAATGGAATAAGGGCATTTAAAAAGTTATAAATATAGTTACCTCTAAAACAAAAATATGAACCTTTCTAAAAAAGAATAAAAATTGATTTTAAGATCAAAGAAACATATCTTATAGAGGAAGAAATATAACATAACTACAAAATATTGTAACAGAGTTGAAGCCAAACATTTCAGTCATATCAATAAATATAAATGGTCTTGATTCACCTCTTCAAAGAAAAAAAGAACAAAAATATTAAATTTGACCACAAAGAAGGACCCAGTCTTACGTGCTGTATACAAGTGATATACCTAAAACATTGTAAAAAATAAAGGAATAAACAGAAACAATAAAAAATCAAGCATAGCAATCATGAAAAAAACACTAAATATCTTATATCAATCTAAAAATTTTAAATCACAATGAATTTACATTATTTACCAATAGCTATACATCAAATAAGACAGTAGCTTCTTTTAGAAAAAAACACAGAACATGGAAAAGACACATTTAGAAACACTAATAATAATAAAAGAATTTAATAATTATTCTTAGTATATCAAGTGCACAAAATTAACTAAAGAGAGAGAAGACCTAAACCACATAATTAACAGAGTAAATCATACATATATATATATATTATATATACATATCTTGGTCCCCTGACAATATAAAATAAAAGTAAAATTACCTTTCTTCTCAAGGGTGCAGAGAACATTAACAAAAATTAAGCATATATCAGGTCATGATAAAAATGTAAGTATGTTCCATAAAGAAGAAATATAAACTACATTCTAATTAAAATGCTGTATAAAAGTTATTAACAAAAAAAGAGAACATGCAGGCCATTCTACCTGGAAACCGACCAAAAAAAAAAAAAGAACAAGGAAAAGGAGAAGAAGGGAAAAAAAAATCTTTCAGGCAACATTATGAAAAAGAGCTAATATCCCTCATACATAAGGAACTTCTAAAAGTTGTTATATAAGAGCCAAAAATGGGAGAAATATACAGACAATTCACCACAGAAAGTTATGAAAATGAACTTCAACATATAAATAGGTATTCAAACATAGAAATGCAAATTAAAATAACCTACTGACATTATTTCTGTCTATCACACTGGTAGAAATTAAGAAGACAACACCCTCTTTTGGTAAGGTTTGGGAAAATGTACTCACATGAATTGTTGATGGAAATAGAAACTGGTAGAATCGTTTTGGAGATAAAATTCACAATATTCAACAGAATAACAGTTGTGTTCATCTCTTGACCCAGTCCTTTGACAACTATTTACACTAAAGATAAACCTCCAGAACTGATACATGTGTACAAGGTTTTCATTGTAGCATTGTTTATAACTTCAGAATATTGGAAACAAAGAACTATTCACACAAATGGGGTTAAATGGAGTACTTGGCAGATATAATAAAGAATGAGGAGTATCTCTCCAAACTGACCTGCAATGATTCCAAAGATACATTGTTAGATGAAAAAAGCAAAGCCAGGCAGAGAAAGACAAGTACCAAATAATTTCACTCATATGTGGAGTATAAGAACAAAGAAAAAACTGAAGGAACAAAACAACAGCAGACTCACAGAACCCAAGAATGGACTAAACAGGTACCAAAGGGAAAGGGACAGGGGAGGATGGGTGGGAAGGGAAGGATAAGGGCAGGGGGTGGGGAAGAAAGGGGGCATTACGATTAGCATTTACAATCTGGAGGGGAGACACGGGGAGGGCTGTGCAACACAGAGAAAACAAGTAGTGATTCTATAGCATCTTACTACGCTGATGGACAGTGACTGTAATGGAGTTTGTTGGGGGGGGACTTGGTGAAGGGGGAAGCCTAGTAAACATAATGTTCCTCATGTAATTGTAGATTAATGATACCAAAATAAAAATAAAATAAAAATGATTGATAAAAAAAGTGCAAAAGTACAAAACAGCATATACTAGGTGTTAATTTTCAACAATCTTATACTTTCCATGTAAAGCAAAGGGAAAATAATAACATATACATGAGTCTGCTCATTTATATAAGGCAAAAAAAAAAAAAACACCATAGGACAGATGAATCAGAAATGAAAGAGATTAATTACCTATAGGAAAGTAGGTAGTAAAAGATGGCAAACTGCAAAGAACTGGCAAATGGGAATGGAGTAGGAAGATCAAAGAGGTGGGAATGGGGAGGAAAGCAGAGTGACAGTTTTCTAAGTAAACTTGGTTGTATAGTTTGTTTAGAATCACATTAATATCATATATTTATCTACTTAAAAAGTAAAAAATAAAACCCACACAGATTTTAAGAACTCAAAATGGAATACAATGAGTAACAATGGAGCTAATTCTATTCTAAATACATGATATGAACACACTGAAGATGGTGAAGATAAGAATTAAGCAATGTAAATTTGAAAAAAACTACAGTATTTTAAACAGATAGTTTCAAGTTAAAACACAAAATTATAGCAACTATTGTATACAAGTAATTTTTTTCCACTATGTGTTAACTATGTGTTAACATGTCTGAAACTACCTTATGTTCATTCTAGAGGCGTTAGAGTAAGTAAATGTATTGTGGGTAGGGAAGAATCAGGTTTTTCAGAGTCACTGTCAAAGAAAAAGGGGGAGGCTAGAACAAATCATATGGTAATGACTTGGAATTGGTGACATTCAGATGAATTCATATTTTTAACACATGTATGGATATAGAAACAGAAGTAGAGTACATAAATTCTCCAGTTGTGTCCATTGAGTGGACCTAGAAATAATGGCATCCCAGTAGCAGTAAGTACATTCAGGTCTAGGTCTCTATGGCACCTATTGAGATGATTATGTAATTTTTACCCTTCATTATGGGATAAACTGTATTACATTTTCATCTTCTATTTTATTTCTAGTTTTATATTATTGCTATCAGAAAATATGTCTGATAAATTTTAATCTTCTTAAAAATATTCAGAATTCTTTTGTGGCCTAATATATGATGTATCTTCAGAATGTTCAACCTGTGCTTGAGAAGAATGTGTACTGTGCTGTTGTTAGATGCAGTGTTCTGTAAATGTCTGTTAAATCCATCTGTTTAATGTGTAGTTTTAGGTCCTATGTTTCCTTACTGATTTTCTGTCTCGATGATCTATCCATGGATGACAATGGGACACTGAAGTCCCCTACTATTATATTGCTGTCTATTTCTCCCTCTACTTCTGTTAATATTTGCTTTATATATATATTAGGTGCTTCTATGTTAGGTCCACAAATATATACAAATGTTACATACATCCTCTTGTTGATTTGTCCCCGTTATCATTATGCAATGACCTTCTTTGTCTCTCATTACAGACTTTTCTTAAAGTCTGTTTTGTTTGATACAAGTATAGATACCGCAATTCTCTTTTGGTTTTCAAATGATATTCCATTCTTCCACTTGAAATCTGTGCATGTCTTAAGAGCTGAAATGAGTCTCTTTTAGGCAGCATTTAGTTAAGTCTTGTTTTTTTTATCCATTCAGTCACTCTGTCATTTGTTTGAAGAATTTAGTCTACTTATATTTAAAGTAATTATTGATAGGTATGGACTTCTTGACACATTGTTAGCTATTTTCTAGCTATTTTCTAATTCCTTTGTTCCTTTTTTCTTCTCTTGCTATTTTTATGATTTGATCATTTTCTATAGTGATAAGCTTAGACCCATTTCTCTTTGTTTGTTGTGTATCTACTACATACTTTTGCTTTCTGGTTACCAAAAGGCTTACATAAAACATCTTAAAGTTAAAACAATCTATTTTAAGTCAGTAACTTAAGTTCAAATATATCCCAAAGCTCTACATTTTTACCTTCCTCCACCTGTTTTATGTTTTGATGTCACAGTTTATATCTTTTTATCTTGTGTATCCATTAATACATTGTATGGTAATAGTTATTTCTGATACTTTTATATTTTGACCTATATATTAGATTTATAAGTGATTAACCCACCATCATTACATTAGATTATTCTGAATTTAACTATGGATTTACCTTTACTGGTGAGACTTATACTTTCATGTTTTCCTCTTCTTATTAGCACCCTTTCATTCCCAGCTTAAATAAGTCCTTTCAACATTTTTTGTAAGGCCAGTCCAGTGACAATAAATTCCTTCAGCTCTTGCTTGTTTGGAAAACTCTCTAGTTCTCCTTCAATTCTGAACTACAACTTTGCTGGGTAGAGTATTCCTGATAGGCATTTTTTTCCCTTCAGTACTTTTTACATATTGAGTTGCTCCTACAAAGTTTCTGTTGAAAAAATCTGCTGACAGTCTTATGGGGCAGGTGTGGTGGTTCTTGTATGTAAAGAGTTGTTTTCTTTTGCTGCTTTTAAGATTCTCTTATTTAACTTTTGACAAGTTAATTATAATCTGTTTTAGTGTCCATCTTATATCAAACTCTATGCTTTCTGGAACTGGATATCTGTTTCTTTCCCAGATTAGAGTTTTCATCCATTATTTCTTCAAATAAGCTTTCTTATCCTCTTCTTTCTGGAAACTTATAAAGCAAATATTGGTCCACTTATTAGTGTTTCATAAGTCCCTTAATTTATCTTCACTCTTTCTCATTATTTTTTCTCCTCTAATTGAATTAAACTGCCCTGTGTTGGAGTTCACTGATCCTTTCTTCCATTTCATCTAGTCTGTTGTTAAACTCCTCAATTGAATTTTTCAGCTCATTTATTGGATTTTTCAGCTCTGTGATTTCTGTTTGATACTTTCTGTCTCTGTTGAAATTATCTCTTTGTTCATGCATTCTTCTTCTAACCTCAATGAGTATCTTCATGACCATTATTGTAACCTCTTTATCAGGTAATTTATATTCATTTTTTAAGGTCTTTTCCAAGGTCTTTCATTTGAAACATATTCCTGTTTCTTCACCTTTTTAACTCTCTGTGTTGACTTCTGTGTGTTAGATAAAACAGCCCCTCTCCCACTTTTGACAGTGTAGCATCATGTAGGAGATGAATCTTATCATTCAACACTTCCCTAGTTCTTGGATGTTTCTCAAATGTACATGAATGCCCAAGCAGCCTTCTTTGTTCTTGGTGGCTCCCAGTAATTGATGGTGTGGTTAGATTAGTCCCAGAGGGAAGAATCTCTGTCAGGACCGCAGAGGAAGATCTCAGTCAGGACCAAGATGCAGGCTGACTGGAAGCTAGACCCTCAGGCAATAGCTTTAAAGTATGTGAACATACTTCTTTCAGCAGAAGACTGTGACCTGGGCATTTCATTCTGCTCCCTCTGGACTGAGCCCTGGAGGGGTAGCCAGTTAAAAACTGCTGCTTTCTTTCCTAACATCCTATTGAACCCATGAACGCAAGCCTCACTGGCCACACAGCCAGGCTATCAAAGAATGTGTTCTCTAGGTAGCAGCCACAAAAACCAGGTGCGAAAGATTACTCTTTTTAGAAGATGTAATATGATTCTTGTACCACTTCAAATATCAAAATGAGTTACCATGTAAAAAGTTAATAAGCACCAAGAAAAAAAAGCCTTTAATACTGCTGTTACTTAAGGACACTGAATGTTTAACATAATTTTTTTAAATTGCCATTTGTATTAACAATATGGATATTTCAAATTGACATTTGGAGGTAAAAATAAATATCCCCTCCTCCGTGTCATTTACAAAGGTACAAGAGAAATAGCATATGTTTCATCAAATGCCATCCAATTAGATATTTCCTAATTGGATACTTAGATTCTAAACTCCTATGAGAACAACAAAATCTTTATTGTGTGTGTGTGTGTGTGTGTGTGTGTGTATAAAATTAGCTTTATGCATTATTATAATGTGTATATGTATATAAACAAATTCACATAAAATTGGCTTTATGCTCCTCTGAATTCTGAAGCTTAAATAGTCAATTTTTTGGCACCAGTATTATTACATTGTTATCAGAGAAAAACTGTCCTCTCTCAAATTTCCACCTAAGCAAAGGAGAGATACTTGACCATTTAAGAAATCTGAGCCTGAAGTCACAGCTCTAGTTCAGTGTGGTGATTTTCCTGGTTTTCATGGGCCAAAACTGAATGAAGGTGATGACTACTAGAGACAAAAACTAAAATAAACACTCTCACCTTATAAAAACAACAAAAAGCTCAAGGGTGTCTCATCAATTCTGTCCCTTCCATAACACACACTAAACAATGCTGTCAAATATGTGACAGATAATCATTAAGACAGCTCTCCATCCTTCCCAGAGGAATAGTATGCCTTTCTCCAACTGCCATATTATTGCCTGATAATATTAATTTTACATCATTTAAAAAGCAATTTCCAGAGGATTAAAGATGGCGGTGTGAGAGGAGAGACAGAGGCATCCTCCTAAAACTGTATACAATTAGAAAATATAGTTGGTGCAACTAATCCTGAAAGAGCAACAGGAAAGAGGATGGTGCCAGACTACATAGACCTGGAGAAAAGAGCAGACTCACGGAACAGGGTAATGTACCAAAGCTATGGCCAGCAGGACCCAAGCCCTTCCCCCACCCCAGCTCACCAGCAGGAGGAAGAGAAATGGAACAGGGAGAGAGTGGAAGGCCTGGGACTGCTGAATTCCTAGCTCTGGAGATCTGCTCGGGGAGCACAAACCTACATTTCATGGTGCTTTCATGATACTCACATGATTACAGGGTTGGAAAGCTAAGACAGGCAGAATTCCGTGAGAGACTGAGATTCCATCAGCTTGTGGAAAGCAGGAACCCATATCTGGCTCCTCTGGGACAAAAGCTTATACCTGTGTGACCGGCCCACGGGCTCAGGCAGAAGAGACAGGCACAGCAGCCGGGAAGCAGGAAACAGCTCTTTCATCCCCCCAGGCACCAATACTACTGCCCTGCAACCCCCGACATGGTTTCAGGGGCTGAGCAGCTCCAGAGAGTAGAGCTTCTGGACACGAGAGGGAGCCATATACAAATATGAAACGCCAAAGTAACCTGGTCCAGAGTAAAATTAATATAACTCCAGAGAAAGATTTAAATGACATGGACCTTATGACTCTTCCTGAAAGGGAGTTCAAAATAAAAATCATCAACATGTTAATGGA
This sequence comes from Manis javanica, assembly GCF_040802235.1. Lineage (NCBI taxonomy): Eukaryota > Metazoa > Chordata > Mammalia > Pholidota > Manidae > Manis > Manis javanica. The sequence continues at coordinate 8,854,656 of NC_133171.1, forward strand.
GGTATGGAAAGATAGCCAAGAACTCAGGAATGAATTCAGGACAAAGATCCAATCGTTGAAGAGCACGATGGAGGGTACTAAAAGCAGTTTGGATACAGTGGAGATTATAAATGAAACAGAAACTTGAGAAGAGGAATACAAAGAACCTGAGGCACTGAGAGAAAAAAGAATCTCTAAGAATGAAAGAATATTGAGAAAACTGTGACCAATCCAAATGGAACAATATTCACACTATAGGGATACCAGAAGAAGAGAGAGAGAAAGGGATAGGAAGTGTCTTTGAGGAGGTAGTTGCTGAAAACTTCCCCAATCTGGGGAAGGAGATAATCTCTGAGGCCATGGAGATCCACAGATCTTCCAACACAAGGGACGCAAGGAAGACAACACAAAGACACATAGTAATAAAATTGGCAAAGATCAAGAATAAGGACAGACTACTAAAAGCAGCCAGAGAGAGAAATAAGATCACATACAAAGGAAAGTCCATCAGGCTAACATTAGACTTCTCAGCAGAAACCTTACAGGCCAGAAGGGAGTAGCATGATGTATTTAATACAATGAAGCAGAAGGGCCTGGAACCAAGATTACTTTATGGGCAAGATTATCATTTAAATTTGAAGGATGGATTAAATAATTTCCAGATAAGCAAAAGCTGGGAGAATTTACATCACACAAACCATCTCTACAGTCTATCTTGGAGGGACTACTATAGATGGAAGTGTTCCTAAGGTTTAATAGCTGTCACCAGAGGAAATAAAACCACAGTAAACAAAGTAGAAGAGCTAATTACGAAGCAAATGGAAAATTAAATTAACTATCCCCAAAATCAATCAAGGGATAGACAAAAGAATATAGAAGATGATACCCAGTATATAAAGAATGGAGGAGAAAGAAAAAGGAGAAGAAAAAGAAAAGAACCTTTAGATTGTGTTTATAACAGCATATAAAGTATGTTAAGTAAGACTCTTAGATAGTAAGGAAATTAACCTTGAACCTTTGGTAACCACGAATCTAAAGCGTGCAATTGCAATAAGTACAAACCAATCGATAATCACCCTAAATGTAAATGGACTGAATGCACCAATCAAAAGACATAGGGTTAATGAATGGATAAAAAAACATGACCCATCTATATGCTACGTGCAAGAGATTCACTTTAAACCCAAAGACATACAGAGATTAAAAGTGAAGGGATGGAAAAGATACTTCATGCAACTAACAGAGAGAAAAAAGCAGGAGTTGCAGTACTTGTATCACACAAAATAGACTTCAAAACACAGAAAGTAACAGGACACAAAAAACGACATTACATAATGATAAAGGGGTCAATCCAGCAAGAAGATAAAACCATTATAAATATCTATGCGCTCAACACAGGAGCACCCACATATGTGAAACAAATACTAACAGAATTAAAAGGGGAAATAGAATGTAATGTATTCATTCTAGGAGATTTCAACACTCCACTCACTCCAAAGGACATATCAACCAGACAGAAGATAAGTAAGGAGACAGAGTCACTGAACAACATATTAGAACAGAAAGACCTAACAGACATCTACAGAACCCTACACCCAAAAGCAACACAATACCCATTCTTCTCAAGTGCACATGGAACTTTTCAAGAATAGATCATTTACTAGGCCACAAAAAGAGCCTCTGTAAATTCAAAAAGACTGAAATTGTACCAAGTAGTATGAAACCAAAGGTATGAAACTAGAAAAATATTACACAAAGAAAATGAAAAATCCCACAAACACATGGAGGCTTCACAACATGCTCCTAAATAACCAATGGATCAACGAACAAATAAAAACACAGATCAAGCAAAATATGGAGACAAATGACAACAATAATTCAACACCACAAAATCTGTGGGACACAGCCAAGACTGTGCTAAGAGGAAAGTATATTGCAATAGAGCCCTACCTCAAGAAAGAAGAACAATCCCATATAAGCAGTCTAAACTCACAATTAATGAAACTAGAAAAAGAAGAACAAATGAGGCCCAAAGTCAGCAGAAGGAGGGACATAATAAAGATTAGAGCAGAAATAAATAAAATTGAGAAGAATAAAACAAGAGAAAGAATCAATGAAAGCAAGACCTGGTTCTTCGAGAAAATGAACAAAATAGATAAACCCCTAGCCAGACTTATCAAGAAAAAAAGAGAGTCTACACACATAAACAGAATCAGAAAGGAAAAATCACTACAGACACCATAGAAATACAAAGAATTATTAGAGAATACTATGAAAAATTATATGCTAATAAACTGGATAACCTAGAAGAAATGCACAACTTTCTAGGAAAATACAACCTTCCAAGACTGACCCAGGAGGAAACAGAAAATCTTAACAAGACTAACTACCGGCAACGAAATTGAACTGGTAATCAAAAACTACCTAAGAACAAAATCCCTGGTGCACATGGCTTCACTACTGAATTTTATCAAACATTTAGTGAAGAACTAATACCCATTCTCCTTAAAGATTTTCAAAAAATAGAAGAGGAGGGTATACTTCCAAACTCATTCTATGAAGCTAACATCACTCTAATACCAAAAGCAGGCAAAGACCCCACCAAAAAAGAAAACTACAGACCAATATCACTGATGAACATAGATGCAAAAATACTCAACAAAATATTAGCAAACCGAATTCAAAAATACATTAAAAAGATCATCCATCATGATCAAGTAGTATTTATTCCAGGGATGCAAAGATGGTACAACATTCAAAAATCCATTAACATCATCCACCACATCAGTGAAAAGAAGGACAAAAACCACATGATCATCTCCATAGATGTTAAAAAAGCATTCAACAAAATACAACATCCATTCATGATAAAAACTCTCAGCAAAATGGGTATAGAGGGCAAGTACCTCAACATAATAAAGGCCATATATGATAAACCCACAGACAACATCATACTGAACAGCGAGAAGCTGAAAGCATTTCCTCTGAGATTGGGAACAAGACAGAGATGCCCACTCTCCCCACTTCTATTCAACATAGTACTGGAGGTCCTAACCACAGCAATCAGACAACACAAAGATATAAAAGGCATCCAGATTGGCAAGGCAGAAGTCAAACTGTCCCTGTTTGCAGATGACATGATATTGTACATAAAAAACCCTAAAGAATCCACTCCAAAAGTACTAGATTTAATATCTGAATTCAGCAAAGTTGCAGGATACAAAATCAATACACAGAAATCTGTTGCATTCCTATACACTAACAATGAACTAGTAGAGAGAGAAATCAGGAAAACAATTCCATTCACAATTGCATCAAAAATAATAAAATACCTAGGAATAAACCTAACCAAGGAAGTGAAAGACCTATACTCTGAAAATTACAAGACACTCATGAGAGAAATTAAAGAAGATACCAATAAATGGAAACACATTCCTTGCTCATGGATAGGAAGAATTAATATTGTCAAAGTGGCATCCTGCCTAAAGCAGTCTATAGATTCAATGCAATTCCTATCAAAATACCAACATCATTCTTCAACGAACTAGAGAAAATCATCCTGAAATTCATAGGGAACCACAAAAGACCTTGAATAGCCAAAGCAATCCTGAGAAGGAAGAATAAAGCAGGGGGAATCATGCTCCCCAACTTCAAGCTCTACTACAAAGCCACAGTAATCAAGACAATTTGGAACTGGCACAAGAACAGACCCATAGACCAGTGGAACAGAATAGAGACTCCAGATATAAACCCAACTATATATGGTCAATTAATGTATGATAAAGGAGCCGTGGACATACAATGGGGAAATGACAGCCGCTTCAACAGCTGGTGTTGGCAAAACTGGACAGCTACATGCAAGAGAATGAAACCAGATTATTGTTTAACCTCATACACAAAAGTAAACTCGAAATGGATTAAAGACTTGAATGTAAGTCATGAAACCATAAAACTCTTAGAAGACAACATAGGCAAACATCTCCTGAATATAAGCATGAGCAACTTCTTCCTGAACCTATCTCCTAGAGAAAGGGAAACAAAAGAAAAAATGAACTCATGGGACCACATCAAAATAAAAAGGTTTTGTATGGCAAAGGACATCATCAACAAAACAAAAAGGCATACCTACAGTATGGGAGAATATATTTGTAAATGACATATTTGACAAGGGGTTAACAACCAAAATATATAAAGAACTTAAACACCTCAACACCCAAAAAGCAAATAACCCGATTAACAAATGGGCAGAGGATATGAAGAGACAGTTCTCCAAAGAACAAATTCAGATGGCTAACAGACACATGAGAAGATGCTCCACATCATTAATCATCAGAGAAATGCAAATTAAAACCACAATATGATATCACCTCACACCAGTAAGGATGGCCAGCATCCAAAAGACTAAGAAAAACAAATGCTGGCGAGGATGCAGAGAAAGAGGAACTCTCCTACCCTGCTGGTGGGAATGTAAGCTAGTTCAACCATTGTGGAAAGCAATATGGAGGTTCCTCAAAATCTAAAAGTACACATACCGTTTGACTCCAGAATCCCACTCCTTGGAATATACCCAAAGAATACAACTTCTCAGATTCAAAAAGACATATGCACCCCTATGTTTATTGCAGCACTTTTTACAATGGCCAAGATATGGATGCAACCTAAGTGTCCATCTGTAGATGAATGGATAAAGAAGATGTGGTCCATATATACAATGGAATACTATTCAGCCGTAAGAAAGAAACAAATCCTAACATTTGCAACAACATGGATGGAGCTGGAGGACATTATGCTCAGTGAAATAAGCCAGGCGGAGAAAGATAAATGCCAAATGACTTTCCTCATTTGTGGAGTACAACAATGAAGCAAAACTGAAGGAACAAAATGGCAGCAGACTCAGAGACTCCAAGAATGAACTAGTGGTTACCAAAGGGAAGGGTGTGGGAGGGCAGGTGGGGAGGGAGGGAGAAGGGGATTGAGGGGTATTATGTTTAGTACACATGGTATAGGGGATCATGCGGTGAACAGTGTATCACAGAGAAGGGATATAGTGGATCTCTGACAACTTGCTGCACTGATGGACAGTGACTGCATTGGGGTATGGGTGGGGACTTGATAATATGGGTAAATGTAGTAACCACATTGTTTTTTCATGTGAAACCTTCATAAGCATGGATATCAATCATACCTTAATGAAAAATTAAAAAAATAAGAAAAGCAATTTCCAGATCCATTCATTATGAGAGAAGGACAATGGATGTAGTCAGAGTAGGGTGAGGGCCTCTGGAAAAAGCAAGGCAGGATATTTACAGTCAGAGCAATGTAACTACATGCAAGGAAACTCCCTACCAAAACTCTTGTGTTAAGCATTAAGCTCTAGAGTCATTCTTCAGTGAGATCAGTTAATATTCCCCAGATAAAGAGGAATAGCACATGTTTTTATTACACTTATCATTTGTAATCATGTGTAAGTTTCACCTTAACGTGCTAAAGGCCCAGGCCTATGTGCTGTCTTTCCTCCTTCAGACCTGATGAGGTGATCTGCAAACTGGGCAACTAATTTAGCAAGTAGGCCCTGCCATAAACAACACACTAAAAAGCAGGAAGGATTCCACCTTAAAGATAAGATTGCATTTTAACACCCAGGAAGTTAATAAGTAAGATTCTTAACTTACTCTTTAGCGAACAGTACCTCAGCCCACCTTAGGGGCTGGGCAGGTGGCCTTGTTTGATAAGCTCCCAGACCAAGATGCTGATATCTCAAGGAGAAATCATCAGAGCAGGAATTTGCTTGTGTTAATTCAATTCTAAATATTCAGGGACCACTTAACAAGTTCACACCCCTAAGTTTTTTTTCACATTCCCAAAAATCCTCAACGGCCTATAAAACCCCTAGACAACACACCACTACGGGCTCTCTTGTCTCCTCCTGGTATGAGCCAGGAGCTCTGTCCTCTCACTGTATCTCTCAATAAAAGCCTCTCCCTGGCTCTCCAACCTTGGGTGTTTGCTAAGTTCATTCTTTGACTATGCAAACAAGAACCCTGGCATCAATTATCCCTCCTATTTGCTAAAAGAACCTCCCCACCATCATCCACAAACCCTTCCACTCCTGCTATAACCACTTTACATAGATGGAATATAAATCTCTCAGAATGATGTCTTGACCAAGATCCCACAGTTACCATATCATAATTCTGAGAGCCAATTTGTGCACTACAGACTTTAATTATTCTTATGGATAATCTGTTTTTCGTAGACCAATCAGAAGCACTGGCATGTCCATGTAGGTGCAGAAAACATACCAAACATAGTAAAGGAGGATGGAGATAGTATATACGGGGAGGACGGATGGTGTGTCAGGTGGATGCTATATTAGGGGAGGTTAGGGATGATTGAAACAACAAATCCAAAGCCCAGCAATGTTTCCCAAAAAGTGGCACACATTCTACTGAGATTTAGGGAGGCACAGAAATAAGTATTTTATTTTATCATTATATGTTAATTTAATTGTGTTCTAGAAAAACATGTAACTCCCATATCAAATCCCTAATTTCACAGATACTATAGCTTAGGGCTAAAGTAAAGGAAGTCATACATTTTAACATGATTTTTTAAAAGCTATTAAGATTAACAGTATATGCAAAATATACAGGTATAATCAAAAAATACCTGTAACATATACTAAAGACTCAAGATTGGAAAACTGAAAGAAGGAAAAGCAGTAATTCATAAGGCCATTTGCCCAATACAACAAAGAAGATAAGACCATGTACACCAGCCAGTTATGATTTCTAGAGGAAATATTTTGGAGCTGCAAAGGATTTTAGAGACCAACTATGCCAACTCCAAATCAGGGGGAAATAAAATCCAAAGAGGTGGAGAACCAGACAAACTAAGATAACTTAGCCAATTAACACACTCAGCTCACCCCCAATTCCAGGGGCCTTTAAATGGCTGCCTCTCACTAAGCTTTAAATTGGAAAGACATCCACTTTTAATGAAATTAAATTAGATTTCCATTAACTGCATACAATAGGCTACATCATTTGTTTTTCCACTAGGATTTCCTCTCTTTCTCTGACATAAGAATAAGTGTCTTGGCACAAACTCAAATGAGCCAGAATACAAATTCCACCCCTGCTGCAACTGCTTACAAAGCCAGGACAAGAAGCACACCAATGAGAGAGGACTTACGAATGAAAGTGGACTGCAAAAGTCAATTAAATTTAAAAGTTAGAAAGCCAAAAGGATTTTGAAAAATGGCCCACATTTTAAACACACATTTAAAAAGCAAATAGGAGAATAGTACACACCTATGCAAAATTCTGAGTGGCCAAGTGTGAATGGAACTTGCATGATAGCAAAATATTAAAGAGATAATTTAGAACTGGCCACAGTTTCTAGAGCAGTCATTTTCCCATTCAGCCATTTAGGAATATCCACTGGTAACTGGTTTAACCTACATAATCTGCCTCACATAGTGATGCTAAATACCCACCCACCCTGCCTTAGCGTTCCTGTGACAGACACAATGCAAACAAACTTTGTTAAGGCTGCTGTTTCTACTACTATGATCTAAGAGTTATTGATCACTTACTATATTTGCTACTGTTTTGGGTGCTTAACTTATTCACCATATGTTTACATTTAATTCCCACAATCATTATTTTGCCATTTCTCAGATAAGAAGCATGAAGCTCAGAGAAGTTAAGTAATTTACCACTGTTCCACAGTAAGTGGAGGATACTGAATTCGAACCAAAAGCTGACTTGAATCCTATCCTCTAGGCTCCATGATTATTTCCATGACAGCAAGTACATTACCACCTTTTGGCCTCAGTGTAAAAAGGATCTAGTGAGTCCGATTAATGGGATTAAGAACTGAACATAAAACATGAACAGACATGAGCTGCAGTGCTTTTCACACACAGACACTGCTGTAGGCACCCTATACAGCATAGCAATGGTTTATCCTAATTAAATCAGTTACTGCAAAAAGTCCATCAAATCCCTCAAAAAATGCTAATTAGGGTTTACTTTCCATATGCATCAACATGTGCAACTGCATCAATGTGAACAGCATTTTGAGGAGCACTGCTCTGAAACCAACATAAGCCATGATGACATTTATATCACTACCAGGAAGGGATGCTGGGCTATGGGCCATGTGGACTTCCAAGGCAACATGGAGTGTGGGGAGACTGATAGTCCCGTGGCATCTACCATAACACCAGTGCCTGTGCAGGTTATCTCATCCCTTTCTTCTTCAACTAAAGGAAAATAAGAGAAGCAAATGGTAACAGCAGTAGAAATGTGGAATAGAAATGCTTGAAAGTTGCAACATAATAAAGGCCATATATGACAAACCCACAGCCAACATTATTCTTAACAGCAAGAAACTGAAAGCTTTTCCTTTAAGATCAGGAACAAGACAAGGATGCCCACTCTCCCCCCCCTTTTATTCAACATAGTACTGGAAGTCCTAGCCACGGCAATCAGACAACACAAAGATATAAAAGGCATCCAGATTGGCAAGGAAGAAGTCAAACTGTCCCTGTTTGCAGATGACATGATATTGTACATAAAAAACCCTAAAGATCCACTCCAAAAGTACTAGATTTAATATCTGAATTCAGCAAAGTTGTAGGATACAAAATCAATACACAAAAATCTGCTGCATTACTATACACTTATGATGAACTAGCAGAAAGAGAAATCAGGAAAACAGTTGCATTTACAGTTACATCAGAAAGAAAAAAATACCTAGGAATAAACCAAACCAAGGAAGTGAAAGACCTATACCCTGAAAACTATGGGACATTCTTAAAAGAAATTAAAGAGGACTATAAATGGAAATTCATCCCATGCTCTTGCCTAGGAAGAATTAATATTGTCAAAATGGCCATCCTGCCTAAAGCAATCTACGGATTCAATGCAATCCCTATCAAAATAGCAACAGCATTTTTCAATGAGCTAGAGCGAATAGTTCTAAAATTCATATGGAACCACAAAAGACCTTGAATAGCCAAAGCAATCCTGAGAAGGAAGAATAAAGCAGGGGGAATTACGCTCCCTGACTTCAAGCTCTACTACAAAGCCACAGTAATCAAGCAATTTGGTACTGGCACAAGAACAGACCCATAGACCAGTAGAACAGAACAGAGAGTCCAGATATAAACCCAATTATATATGGTCAATTAATATATGATAAAGGAGCCATGGACATATAATGGGGAAATGACAGCCTCTTCAACAGCTGGTGTTGACAAAACTGGACAGCTACATGTAAGAGAATGAAACTGGATTATTGTCTAACCCCGTACACAAAAGTAAACTCAAAATGGATCAAAGACCTGAATGTAAGTCATGAAACCATAAAACTCTTAGAAAAAAACATAGGCAAAAATCTCATGACATAAACATGAGCAACTTCTTCATGAACATATCTTCCCAGGCAAGGGAAACAAAAGCAAAAATGAACAAGTGGGACTATATCAAACTAAAAAGCTTCTGTACAGCAGAGGATACCATCAGTAGAACAAAAAGACATCCTACAGTATGGGAGAATATATTCATAAATGACAGATCCGATAAAGGGTTGACATCCAAAATATATAAAGAGCTCACACACCTCAACAAACAAAATGCAAATAATCCAATTAAAAAATGGGCACAGGATCTGAACAGACACTTCTCCAAAGAAGAAATTCAGATGGCCAACAGGCACATGAAAAGATGCTCCACATCACTAATCATCAGGGAAATGCAAATTAAAACCACAACGAGGTATCATCTCACATCAGTTAGGATGACCAACATCCAAAAGACAAACAACAACAAATGTTGGCAAGGATGTGGAGAAGGGGTAACCCTCCTACACTGCTGGTGGGAATGTAAACTAGTTCAACCATTGTGGAAAGCAGTATGGAGGTTCCTCAAAAAAACTTAAAATAAAAATACCATTTGATCCAGGAATTCCACTCTCAGGAATTTACCCTAAGAATGCAGGAGCCCAGTTTGAAAAAGACATATGCACTCCTATGTTTATTGCAGCACTATTTACAATAGCCAAGAAATGAAAGCAACCTAAGTGTCCATCAATAAATAAATGGATAAAGAAGAGGTGGTATATATACACAATGGAATATTATTCAGCCATAAGAAGAAAACAAATCCTACCATTTACAACAACATGGATGGAGCTAGAGGGTATTATGCTCAGTGAAATAAGCCAGGCAGAGAAAGACAAGTATCAGATGATTTCACTCATCTGTGGAGTATAACAACAAAGAAAAAACTGAAGGAACAAAACAGCAGCATACTCACAGAACCCAAGAATGGACTAACAGTTACCAAAGGGAAAGGGACTGGGGAGGATGGGTGGGAAGGGAGAGATAAGGGGGAAAATGGGGCATTACGATTAGCACACATAATTTAGGGGAGTGGGGACATGGGGAAGGCAGTATATACAGAGAAGACAAGTAATGATTCTATAGCATCTTACTATGCTGATGGATAGTGACTGTAATGGGGTATGTGGGGGGGACTTGATAATAGGGGGCATCTAGTAACCATAATGTTTTTCAAGTAATTGTACATTAATGATATCAAAATAAAAAAAAATGCTTGAGAGTTGAAAAATAAAATAGAGATAAGAAAGCACAAGAAATACTGCTTAAACCCAAAAGTAGTTTAGAATAAACCCTCCAGAAGGAAGACACATGGGTTTGTGATACTACTGTTCATTTTATAAAACTTTGAAAGATGACACAGCATAGAAAATAATTAAAATAAAACCTAATTCAAGTAGTCTCTGTAGTGACTGGGGTTTCATAAAAGGCAAGGTTCCCCAACAGTACCCAAAGCAAATTTAGGCATGTGGGATACACAGCATGTGTTCATTACATTTTAACTTAACCTTAATGCTGAGAAAATAATTCTACCTTTCCTGCCTGAGGTGTTGAGGCCCAGATGACAGATTTGGAGGCCAGCCTAACTGAACAGTGAAGGAAAATAAAGGCTTGCTTTCTGAACAACCCAAGCAAATCAAGGGAGTCCTGGAATAAGACACTGGGTAGCAGCATCCAGACAATGTTTAGAAAGGTAAATCAGAAATAGGTATAACGTTTTCAGATTACCAAGTATTTCTGCACTGTAACATTAAATATAGTAGAGTAACTTCAACAGAATTTGAAATTTTAACAAGCTGATAAGCCAATTAGCTACTACTACATCACCAATTTAGTTATTCCTAGTTATAAATTAATCTCTGCCTGAAGCAATAGAGCAAAGGTCTAAATAAAGATCACTATGGGGCAGACCATTGTAACATTCTTGCTCTGCATGTTATCAAATTCAAGTACAAGAAACATGAGTAAGGAGAGATAATCCAAGATAAGTTAATGGAAAAATATTGCTAATTCAGGCAAACAAAATAGTTTAAGTAGGCAAGTTGAGTACAAGAAAGAAACCAGATGATAACTAGGGCTTCAAGCTATGCAAACCAGCATTTTAATAAAGGGGAAGAAGGGGGAAGTGGAGGAGGAGGAGGAGCTTTAAAATCTCAACAGTAGTACCCAAATGGCATTCTGGTCTCCTGATGTGCTTTGTCTTAGAATGAAACTATGCTTATAGTCATAAAACATTAGTGCAAGCTGATATTTTTTTAAATGTTTAATGTAGCTGTATAACTCTATTAGAAAGGATCTGACTCAAAAGATTACCAGCTTAATTAGATGGAAAAATATTAAAAATAAACTAGTCTCTGAGGAGCAAGTATAGAGAATTCTTCGGCAGTTGGGAGCATAGGGAGGTTTTGTTAGGGGACAATAATAGGGCTGGGAAGTCAGAACCCAAAGGTGCTTTCGGAACACAAAACTGTTGTTAAATAGCTCTGCATGAGAAACAGGACTTCCTTTTGGAAGATTTTGAAATTTCCTGGAGCTGGGAAGTAGGTGCCAGAAAACAAAGTTCTACCTGGAAGAATGACTCAGAACAACAACTTCCCATTGACAATAGAAAAAGAGACTTGGAGAGAAGAGAAGGCTCATTTAAAAAATTTTCAGAATGATTTTACTGCATATTATGATACAAAGACTCTCCTTCTTATTTAGATAATTATCAGCAAATCCATATCTCTCATTAATGACTCTTACAGGAACTAAAAGAGGTTCCTAGTTCTGTGTTCGGCTGAGAAGGAAGTGAAGACTAGGAGTGTACTAGTGAACACAGACACAATGTTAACCAGAAGAGGCTTTTTTGTTCCAAATTGTATAAATGAAAAATCGCAGGCCAGTATAAAATCAGCACCATCTAGAGGCAAAGACAATAGTGAACTGTGTTATCACTGGTGATGACATGCCGTCTTTTCACAAAAAACAAAAAACATTCTTTCCATTATTTATGTCTCATGAGTCCATTTTAAAAATACATTTTTGTCTAACACACTGTATTTACCAGATAATACTACTTTTTAAATCAAAGATACATATAACTGACACCTGGGTTACACTAATTTGATAAAATTCTATTTGATATTTTTCTCTGTAGCCTTTTTCCTCCACTCAATTGTATGTTTTCTTAAAGAGATAAGAACTACGATTTAGGATCAGACAACCCCAAAGACACAGTAAAGGAGACTATTCAAAGTACTGCTTCAACCCAAGTTTCTGAATTATCAGCAGACAAGTGCTCCTCCCACTGCCAAAGATAATTGAAAAGGCCACAGCAAGAAGGTTTAGAAGTAACAAAAATATAGGTAATAATATATAAAAATTGGTTCAATAATTGTGACAAATACACCATCTGTAAGATATCAATAATACAGGAAATGAGTGTGGGGTACATGGGAACTGTCTGTACTATCTTTGCAATTTTTCTGTAAACCCACAAATATTCTCAAATAAAAAGCTTATGACTGAGGGGAGCCAAGATGGCGGCGTGAGTAGAGCAGTGGAAATCTCCTCCCAAAAACACATAGAGCTATGAAAATATAACAAAGAAAAATCTTCCTAAAATAGAGACCACAGGACACAGGACAACATCCAGACCACATCCACACCTGCAAGAACCCAGCGCCTTGTGAAGGGGGTAAGATACAAGCCCCAGCCCGGCGGGACCCGAGCGCCCCTCCCCCCGGCTCCCGGCGGGTGGAGAGAAACCGGAGCAGTTTTTTTTTTTTGGCGAGCGCTTTTTGGAAGCCTTAGAGGGACGGGCCCCCGTTGCTGGGGAGGCAGGGTGGCGGGACCGGTGAGGAGGTGCCTGGGAACGGCGCCGGAGGACAAAGAATATCCCGCGTTTCTCCCTGCGAGACCTGGGGGCGGGTGCCTGAGACCGGTGTCTGAGGACGGAGGAGGTCGCGCGTTTTTCCCCTTTTTTTTTTTTCTCTTTTTGGCAAGCGCTTTTTGGAAGCCTTGAAGGGACGGGGACCCCAGTGCTAGGGAGGCACGGTGGCGGGACTGGTGAGCGGGTGGCTGGGACCGGCGCCTGAGGACAAAGAATATCCCCCGTTTTTCCCTGCGGGACCGGTGGGCGGGTACCTGAGACCGGCACTTGAGGACAGAGGAAATCGCGCGTTTTTCCCCTTTTTTTTTTCTCTTTTCTGCGAGTGCTTTTTGGAAGCCTAAAAGGGACAGGGACCCCGGTGCTAGGGAGGCAGGGAGGCGGGACTGGTGAGCGGGTGCCTGGGACCGGCACCTGAGGACAAAGAATATCCCGCATTTTTCCCTGTGGGACTGGTGGGTGGGTGCCTGAGACCAGCACCTGAGGACGGAAGAAATCGCGCGTTTTTCCCCTTTTTTTTTCTCTCTTTTTGCCAAGTGCTTTTTGGAAGCCTTGAAGGGACAGGGACCCCGGTGCTAGGGAGGCAGGGCGGCGGGACTGGTGAGCGGGTGCGTGGGACCAGTGCCTGAGGACCAAGAATATTGAGCGTTCCTTCCCTGCGGGACCGGTGGGTGGGTGCTTTTTGGAAGCCTTGAAAGGACAGGGACCCTGGTGCTAGGGAGACAGGGCAGCAGGACCAGTGCGCGGGTGCCTGGGACCGGCACCTGAGGAAAAAAAAAAAAAAATTGCGTGTTTTTTCTTTTTTTTTTCCTTTCTGTTCCCTCTCTCATTGTTGCTGTTGTTGTTTTGGTTTGGAGAGTGCTTTTTGGAAATCTTAAAGGGGCAGGACAGGTCACTTAGACCAGAAGCAGGGAATCTGGGGATCTCTGGGCACTCTAACCCCCTGGGCAGCAGGGAGCACAGGGGCCCCTTACGGAGATAAATAGTCTCCTGGCTGCTCCCCCTCTAACGGGGCTCCACCATTTTGGAGGAACAGCCCCAGCCAGGCCAAGCCCACAGCAACAGTGGAGATAAACCCCAAAGCAACTGGGCAGGAAGCAGAAGCCCTGTCTGCGCACAGCTGCCCAGCACAAGCCACTAGAGGTCGCTATTCTCCCAGGAAAAGGCTACAAACCAACAAGAAGGGAAGCTCTTCCAGCGGTCACTTGTACCAGCTCTGCAGACTATCTCTATCACCATGAAAAGGCAAAACTACAGGCAGACAAAGATCACAGAGACAACACCTGAGAAGGAGACAGACCTAACTAGTCCTCCTGAAAAAGAATTCAAAATAAAAATCATGAACATGCTGACAGAGATGCAGAAAAAAATGCAAGAGCAATGGGATGAGATGCAGAGAAAAATGCAAGAGCAGTGGGATGAGATGCAGAGAAAAATGCAAGAGCAGTGGGATGAAGTCCGGAAGGAGATCACAGATGTCAGGAAAGAGATCACAGAAGTGAAACAATCCCTGGAAGGATTTATAAGCAGAATGGATAAGATGCAAGAGGCCATTGAAGGAATAGAAGCCAGAGAACAGGAACGTATAGAAGCTGACATAGAGAGAGATAAAAGGATCTCCAGGAATGAAACAACACTAAGAGAAATATGTGACCAATACAAAATGAAAAACATTCGTATTATAGGGATACCAGAAGAGGAAGAAAGAGGAAAAGGGATAGAAAGTGTCTTTGAAGAAATAATTGCTGAAAACTTCCCCAAACTGGGGGAGGAAATAATCGAACAGACCATGGAATTATACAGAACCCCCAACAGAAAGGATCCAAGGAGGACAACACCAAGACACATAATAATTAAAATGGCAAGGATCAAGGACAAGGAAAGAGTTTTAAAGGCAGCTAGAGAGAAAAAGGTCACCTATAAAGGAAAACCAATCAGGCTAACATCAGACTTCTCAACAGAAACCCTACAGGCCAGAAGAGAATGGCATGATATACTTAATGCAATGAAACAGAAGGGCCTTGAACCAAGGATACTGTATCCAGCACGACTATCATTTAAATATGATGGTGGGATCAAACAATTCCCAGACAAGCAAAAGCTGAGGGAATTTGCTTCCCACAAACCACCTCTACAGGGCATCCTACAGGGACTGCTCTAGATGGGAGCACCCCTAAAAAGAGCACAGAACAAAACACACAACATATGAAGAAGGGAGGAGGAGGAATAAGAACGGAGAGAAGAAAAGACTCTCCAGACAGTGTATATAACAGCTCAATAAGCGAGCTAAGTTAGGCAGTAAGATACTAAAGAAGCTAACCTTGAACCTTTGGTAACCACGAATCTAAAGCCTGCAATGGCAATAAGTACATATCTTTCAATAGTCACCCTAAATGTAAATGGACTTAATGCACCAATCAAAAGACATAGAGTAATAGAATGGATAAAAAAGCAAGACCCATCTATATGCTGCTTACAAGAAACTCACCTTAAACCCAAAGATAAGCATAGACTAAAAGTCAAGGGATGGAAAAACATATTTCAGGCAAACAACAGTGAGAAGAAAGCAGGGGTTGCAGTACTAATATCAGACAAAATAGACTTCAAAACAAAGAAAGTAACAAGAGATAAAGAAGGCCACTACATAATGATAAAGGGCTTAGTCCAACAAGAGGATATAACCATTCTAAATATATATGCACCCAATACAGGAGCACCAGCATATGTGAAGCAAATACTAACAGAACTAAAGAGGGAAATAGACTGCAATGCATTCATTGTAGGAGACTTCAACACACCACTCACCCCAAAGGATAGATCCACCGGGCAGAAAATAAGTAAAGACACACAGGCACTGAACAACACACTAGAACAGATGGACCTAATAGACATCTATAGAACTTTACATCCAAAAGCAACAGGATATACATTCTTCTCAAGTGCACATGGAACATTCTCCAGAATAGACCACATACTAGCTCACAAAAAGAGCCTCAGTAAATTCCACAATATTGAAATTCTACCAACCAATTTTTCAGACCACAAAGGTATGAAAGTAGAAATAAATTCTACAAAGAAAACAAAAAGGCTCACAAACACATGGAGGCTTAACAACATGCTACTAAATAATCAATGGATCAATGAACAAATCAAAATAGAGATCAAGGAATATATAGAAACAAATGACAACAACAACACTAAGCCCCAACTTCTGTGGGATGCAGCGAAAGCAGTCTTAAGAGGAAAGTATATAGCAATCCAGGCACACTTGAAGAAGGAAGAACAATCCCAAATGAATAGTCTAACATCACAATTATTAAAACTGGAAAAAGAAGAACAAATGAGGCCTAAAGTCAGCAGAAGGAGGGACATAATAAAGATCAGAGAAGAAATAAACAAAATTGAGAAGAATAAAACAATAGCAAAAATCAACGAAACCAAGAGCTGGTTCTTTGAGAAAATAAACAAAATAGATAAGCCTCTAGCCCAACTTATTAAGAGAAAAAGACAGTCAACACAAATCAACAGAATCAGAAATGAGAATGGAAAAATCACGACAGACTCCACAGAAATACAAAGAATTATTAAAGACTACTATGAAAACCTATATGCCAACAAGCTGGAAAACCTAGAAGAAATGGACAACTTCCTAGAAAAATACAACCTCCCAAGACTGACCAAGGAAGAAACACAAAAGTTAAACAAACCAATTACAAGCAAAGAAATTGAAACAGTAATCAAAAAACTACCCAAGAACAAAACCCCGGGGCCGGACGGATTTACCTCGGAATTTTATCAGACACACAGAGAAGACATAATACCCATTCTCCTTAAAGTGTTCCACAAAATAGAAGAAGAGGGAATACTCCCAAACTCATTCTATGAAGCCAACATCACCCTAATACCAAAACCAGGCAAAGAACCCACCAAAAAAGAAAATTACAGACCAATATCCCTGATGAACGTAGATGCAAAAATACTCAATAAAATATTAGCAAACAGAATTCAACAGTATATCAAAAGGATCATACACCATGACCAAGTGGGGTTCATCCCAGGGATGCAAGGATGGTACAACATTCGAAAATCCATCAACATCATCCACCACATCAACAAAAAGAAAGACAAAAACCACATGATCATCTCCATAGATGCTGAAAAAGCATTTGACAAAATTCAACATCCATTCATGATAAAAACTCTCAGCAAAATGGGAATAGAGGGCAAGTACCTCAACATAATAAAGGCCATATATGATAAACCCACAGCCAGCATTATACTGAACAGCGAGAAGCTGAAAGCATTTCCACTGAGATCGGGAACCAGACAGGGATGCCCACTCTCCCCACTGTTATTTAACATAGTACTGGAGGTCCTAGCCACGGCAATCAGACAAAACAAAGAAATACAAGGAATCCAGATTGGTAAAGAAGAAGTTAAACTGTCACTATTTGCAGATGATATGATACTGTACATAAAAAACCCTAAAGACTCCACTCCAAAACTACTAGAACTGATATCGGAATACAGCAAAGTTGCAGGATACAAAATCAACACACAGAAATCTGTAGCTTTCCTATACACTAACAACGAATCAATAGAAAGAGAAATCAGGAAAACAATTCCATTCACCATTGCATCAAAAAGAATAAAATACCTAGGAATAAACCTAACCAAGGAAGTGAAAGACTTATACTCTGAAAACTACAAGTCACTCTTAAGAGAAATTAAAGGGGACACTAATAAATGGAAACTCATCCCATGCTCATGGCTAGGAAGAATTAATATCGTCAAAATGGCCATCCTGCCGAAAGCAATATACAAATTTGATGCAATCCCTCTCAAATTACCAGCAACATTCTTCAATGAATTGGAACAAATAATTCAAAAATTCATATGGAAACACCAAAGACCCCGAATAGCCAAAGCAATCCTGAAAAAGAAGAATAAAGTAGGGGGGATCTCACTCCCCAACTTCAAGCTCTACTACAAAGCCATAGTAATCAAGACAATTTGGTACTGGCACAAGAACAGAGCCACAGACCAGTGGAACAGATTAGAGACCCCAGAAATTAACCCAAACATATATGGTCAATTAATATTTGATAAAGGAGCCATGGACATACAATGGCAAAATGACAGTCTCTTCAACAGATGGTGCTGGCAAAACTGGACAGCTACATGTAGGAGAATGAAACTGGACCATTGTCTAACCCCATATACAAAGGTAAACTCAAAATGGATCAAAGACCTGAATGTAAGTCACGAAACCATTAAACTCTTGGAAAAAAACATAGGCAAAAACCTCTTAGACATAAACATGAGTGATCTCTTCTTGAACATATCTCCCCGGGCAAGGAAAACAACAGCAAAAATGAGCAAGTGGGACTACATTAAGCTGAAAAGCTTCTGTACAGCGAAAGACACCATCAATAGAACAAAAAGGAACCCTACAGTATGGGAGAATATATTTGAAAATGACAGATCTGATAAAGGCTTGACGTCCAGAATATATAAAGAGCTCACACGCCTCAACAAACAAAAAACAAATAACCCAATTAAAAAATGGGCAGAGGAACTGAACAGACAGTTCTCCAAAAAAGAAATACAGATGGCCAAGAGACACATGAAAAGATGCTCCACATCGCTAATTATCAGAGAAATGCAAATTAAAACTACAATGAGGTATCACCTCACACCAGTAAGGATAGCTGCCATCCAAAAGACAAACAACAACAAATGTTGGCGAGGCTGTGGAGAAAGGGGAACCCTCCTACACTGCTGGTGGGAATGTAAATTAGTTCAACCATTGTGGAAAGCAGTATGGAGGTGCATCAAAATGCTCAAAACAGACCTACCATTTGACCCAGGAATTCCACTCCTAGGAATTTACCCTAAGAACGCAGCAATCAAGTTTGAGAAAGACAGATGCACTCCTATGTTTATCGCAGCACTATTTACAATAGCCAAGAATTGGAAGCAACCTAAATGTCCATCTGTAGATGAATGGATAAAGAAGATGTGGTACATATACACAATGGAATACTACTCAGCCATAAGAAGTGGAAAAATCCAACCATTTGCAGCAACATGGATGGAGCTGGAGAGTATTATGCTCAGTGAAATAAGCCAAGCGGAGAAAGAGAAATACCAAATGATTTCACTCATCTGAGGAGTATAGGAACAAAGGAAAAACTGAAGGAACAAAACAGCAGCAGAATTACAGAACCCAAAAATGGACTAACAGGTACCAAAGGGAAAGGAACTGGGGAGGATGGGTGGGCAGGGAGGGATAAGGGGGGGGAAGAAGAAGGGGGGTATTAAGATTAGCATGCATGGGGGGGAGGGAGAAAGGGGAGGGTGGGCTGCACAACACAGAGAGGACAAGTAGTGACTCTACAACATTTTGCTAAGCTGATGGACAGTAACCGTAATGTGGTTGTTAGGGGGGACCTGATATAGGGGAGAGCATAGTAAACATAGTATTCTTCAGGTAAGTGTAGATTAAAAATTTAAAAAAAAAAAAAGAAAGAAAGAAAGAAAAGGGGGATTACTCCTTAACAGGATAAAACTATTGGTAAATCAAAGATCAACGCATGCTTTAAATATCCTTAATGTTGATCACTTAAAGGGTGTCAGATGATCAGCTATGGAGGTACTCTTTTCTGATAATATTCCTTTCTCTTAATTAAAAAAAAAAAAAAAAAAAAAGCAGTTACTGTGTGCTGACCTCCAATGAGTTCTGCACAGTGGTATAGAGGGCATGTCAAAGTGTGGGCAAAGGGTCTGTTTGTTTCTACGCAGAAGATCAAGGCCTAGCTTGGATACCCAGAAAATGAACTAAGATACGATATGAGGAGGAGCTTCCGGCATCAGCACTCTCTGGAGGACTCGTGCCGGGGGATGATCATCAAAAAGCCTCCACAGGGATCCGGACGATGCTGCGGTTGTGGCTGCATCCAGCCCACCATCTCCTGGACTTGCCATAAGAAGGAGGAGGGAGATGTCTAGGCTGGCATGTGCATACAGTGAGACAACGAATTTGACTGGATCTGTACTGTTGGAACTCAACCAGGAGTTGGGAGGGGTGCAAGTTGTAGCACCCCAAAATCTCATGACTATAGACTATCTATGGTTAAAAGAACATATGGGATGTGAACAGATCCCAGAAATGGGCTGCTTTAATTTGTCTGATGGTTCAAGTACAGTTGGAAAATATCCATCATATCATAGATAAATTTTCACAAATGCCTAGGGAGCCTAAATGGTTTTCTTGGCTTCACTGGAGATGGCTGGTAATTATAGATTTGCTTTTTTTATGTCACCGTATTCCTATTATGTCAATATGTGTGTGCAAATTAGTTAGTAGTTTAAAACCTATACATACTTAAGGTACTATACAAGAAGATATGTCAAAGAAATAATCAATCCTCCCAAGTTTCCTTCATATGCTACATCTATAGCTTTTCTTCTTCCTTCCTAATTACAAACTTTAAATAGAATTCGTGCCTCATATCGAATTTACCGAGTATCATAATTCCTCCAGGTGGTAAAGATACCTCGAGACAAGTGCTGGGCATAGAAGCCACAGGGCATAAATCTGCAAAGAAGTAAAAAGCTAACCTTTGCAAACAATATGGCTTCTCTCTCACTTACCAACTTTACATTTCCCTGTATGGCCCCGGAAGATGACTGGTTAGCCAGAGACGGGTAAGATTCCTCAAGGGAGGAACAACCTAAGACAGGCACAGTCGCAGGGGGGCCATCAGGTGAGAATTTGGGGATCAACAGAGGTGAGGCTCAGAACCTCACCCCCCCTGCTTTGAGAGAAATCTTCTGCATCCGTGGATGTCTTGCTGCCCTTGTCTAGCCTGGATTAATACTTAGTCCATAGGCACACACCTGATCATCTGATCATCTACATTTGCCTTCTTACAGCACTAAACTATGTTTTCTACCTCTATCTTGCATCTACCTACCACTTCAGCATTTTATTAAAAATAAAAATAATAATAATAATAGGAGAAATGTGGGATCAACATATAAATCAAGTACAAAAATCAAATGAATATTCATATTTGACCTGATGGTTTATAGGTCATATTGCATGATCAAAACCGAAAGTTTCTGTGATGACTGCCCTTGTACTGTTCACCATGTAAGAATTTATTCACTCTGTAAGAATTCGTTCACCATGTAAGAACTTGTTCGTTATGCTTCAGAAGATTGGAGACTGACGAGAATTAGGCTTGAGATGGATTAATGATTGTACATTGAGCATTGACCCCCCTATACTGAATTTTATTGTTGTTAACAACCATTTGATCAATAAATATGAGAGATGCCCTCTCAAAAAAAAAAAAAAAAAAAAAAAAAGCTTATGACCAAATTAAAGACATGATTATATGCCCTCTGATTGAGGTCAGCATGCTAAAGTCAGACTAAAGCCCAAAAAGCAACATTCCAAACTTTTACAGTGAAAGAAGATAGGCTACCAACCTTAGGAGCAATAGGAATGGCTCTGTGTGAACAGGCGTGACCTCACGAGGGGAGACGTCATTTCAGTGCCTTGGACATGGCAGGTGCTCCGTTTATTTCTTCTTAATTGCTGGGTTAATTCAGAGCTGCCTCGATAAGCACATGCTGAGTCAAGAACCAAATCTTGGAGAAGAAAATATTAGCCATTCTTGCCAATTAACTTCAGAGACTATTCTAATTGTATATGTCACTCCTTAAAATGTCTATCCCACCTGCACTACTTTCACTAGGGAAAAGAAATTGCCATTTCCTTCTTCATCTTGAGAAAAGAGAAGTCATCGGATAAGAACACCCCAACTTCTGGCCTTTCATTCCCACTTACATAGGCATTTGCCTTTGCAGTCACACATCGCTCCCTCATGTCCACGTTGGCTAAACAAAAAAAGTGCCCCTTTCTCCCATCAGGCTCCATGCACTACTAACCCCTCTCCCAGGGACTTGGTTACACCCTACACCATCACTTCTGTCTCTTCAAAGTTCTTACTTAGAAATTGTCCCATGTCTCCTATACCTTTAATCGCTCTTCTGGTTCTTTCTTCTCAATAAACATATTAAATTCTTCCCTTTAAACAGTCCAACAAAACTTCCTCTCATCCCCTTTCAGGCTGGACAACTCTGTCCCCTCTTCACAGTTAAGTTGGTCACTCTTTCCTGGTCTTCCTCAGAACTTCCCTTCCAACTACTATCTGTAGGGTGATGGATCATAAATCTCCATCTCCATCCTAGACAAACGTGCTGGGGCCCCAACTCATGTTTGTGGCTAGCAGCTGAACATTTCCATATGCAAATAAATCCTGCACCTAAACATATCCCAACCCAACTACACTCCTGACCACCACCCACAACACTCTCCTCTTGTCACCTAACTCTGGGAATGGTACAAAAAAAAGGAACCCAAAACTTATTTCCAAATGCTTTTCCTTCCCCTCACTTCCCACATGCAGCCCCCAATGTAGTAAATTTCACCTCTTCACCATCTCCAAGTCCATTCTCTCACATCTGCCATGTCTTTGGTTCCTTGCCTTGGACTGCATTTGTTCTCTCTTAAATGATTAAAAATAATCTTCTAACTAGTCTCCTCATCTCCAGTCTTACCTTGTACTACTCCATTCCACAGGCTACTCTGCAAAATCATTATTCTAAAATGCCAATTTGACTGTCTAAGCCTTATACTTAAAATATTGATCCCTTAAAAAAGGACACTGTATTATTTTAAACTAAAGCTTAAGCTCCAAAAAGTTCCAAAGAAGACTGACCCTTCATGAAGCACTGTACCCCCTCTAACTTCATCTCCTATCACTTCCCTATGCTTCAGCCACAATATCACATTTCTCTAAGGTTCTTTGGTAAGCCTTCTATTATTATCCCCAGTGATGAAGATTCCCTTCTGTGCTTTGGCCATATTTCTTTGGCTGTTACAATTGTGCTGTGTTGAGTTTCTAGTTTATTTATGTGTCTCTTTCACTAGGCTGGAAAAAAAAAAAGAAACAGCACTTAGTCAGGATCTTATTTTACAACAATCCTGTTTAGGACTAGGTTCCTAAGAACATATGGTATCCAAATACAAAGACAATCCATAACCAACTCAGCTCAACCAAAACCTGTCACTAAGCAGATAGCCTCTGAGCCCCAGGGACAAGCCAGTCAGCTGGAGAGTGACAAATAAAACCTGTAACTCTAATGAAAATAGCCTTACATATTTGGGAGGCCCACTGCTTGTTAATTCTTGGCTCACAGAGAAATAGGTAAGAATCACCTCTAAAAATAAGCACATTCACATATCTTACCATAGGAACTCCCAAGCCTTCATCTCCCTTGAACGTAGCAAGCAAATTCAATTATGTTATTCAAATTCAACTAAAGCATTTCAGCAAATATTAAGTATTCAAATCACTTTGGAGGAAGGATTGGGATGTCTTAGTGAGATGAATAGACGGACATATTAAAGGGATAGCAGACTCATCCAAATGGATTTCAGCTGCTAGTTTCCACAGTTTTTAATTTCTTTAAACAACTGGGCCCTAAGTGAGATCTTCTGTTCTTATCATTTGGAGAGACTTGTGTTTGAAAGGGCCCAGTTAAATACAACTCTTTCCTAGGGTCTCTGTGGGAAGTCCGTTCCTGTTGCAGCTAATTGATACTGAATCAGTTTTGTCATTCCCTGGGTTTTCTGTAATGCACCACATGCCAATTAATCAAGTTGCAGAAATTAACACAGGGGAGGGAATGGATTAAAGCTCTGCACTGCAAAAAGCAGACTGTTCTCTCCCTGCTGCTTGTCTCATTTCCTTTCCTTGCTATGAAACTGTGCCAGCAGAGTAATAGGAAGAGATTTGAAACAGTCAACGTTCTGTGGTGAAAGAGGCTACAAAAATATATTGGTGAATGAAAAGCAACTTGTGCTAGATAATTGAACAAAATTCTGGCCGTCAGGAGTGCTGTACAAGATGAGAAGCTCAGGTTTCAAACGGTCAAGTTCCGATGGTTTCAGTCAAAGCTTTCTCTGGGAACCTCCAATACTAGACCTTCATTTGCAAATTCAAACACGTCCTCATTGGACAAAATGGTCTTTCCAAATCTACCGCCAAGTTGAGAAAACTCAAGTTGAATATATCATAAAGGCTATCCAGTTCCTGCTTAGTGACAACAATGCACATTCTCCAGAAGCCAGGGTCAAAAATACCCTCAGGATAGCAAGTTCATGCTCACATGGCTCCACACAGCTGTTTTCCTGCATGCACAGTGGCTGTGCTCCACAGCAACACCAATGTCAGGGGAATCATCAGCAACTTACTTCTGCCTCCTCGTGCTCTCCAGAGATATTGCCAGAGGCTTCTGGGCATTTCAGAAAACTGGCGAGTTGTTTTGCCTGCTTGTATTAACTTTGACATATCATGACAAGTATGTTTTTCAGAACTTTTCTTCCCTTAGGGGTTCTCCTACAGGTACCAATGAGAGAGGGAAGTAGATTAACATTCTGCCGAGCCCTAGCCTATACAGAGGAAATATCAGAAACTTCAATCCATCAAAGCAAGGAAGTTACATGAAGCTGTCCACAAACTACATGAGAGATTAAATGTCTGGCTGTGCTGAGGTAAAAACAATGGCAAAAGGGATCACGGGAAGATGGCGGCATGAGTAGTTTAGAGGAAATCTCCTCCCCAAAACATATATATTTATGAAAATACAATAAATACAACTATTCCTAAAAGAGACACCAGTGGATGCAGTACAACAGCCAGGATGCATCTACATCTGTGAGAACTCTACATCACATGAAGGGGGTAAGATACAAGCCACGGCCAGGGGGGACCGGAACGATCCCCCACCCCAAAACCAGGCGGGAAGAAAGGAGTCGGAACGGGGAGGGAGTGAAAGCCCAGGACTGCTAAACAACCAGCTCTAGAAATCTGCACCTGGAACGCAGACACAAGGTGCACAGGGTGCTGGATATTAGAGAAACGGAAAAGCAAACTCTGTGGGCAGGTCCCCCCAACCGGCGCCCCTGAGACAAAAGAAAAGCGAGGGATATCTGCAAGTCTTAAAGAGACAGGGACCCCATAGCTGGCCGAAGTTGTCCCGGCAGCTGGGAATACCAGGGAAACATAGGCGCCCTAAAAGGAGGCAGTGCAGCTCTGAAGTCCCTCACAGGACTAGGTAGCCTGCCAGTTGTTCCTCCAACTGGCGCAGACCATGACACACGGGCCCAGTAGCAGGAGAGTGGGAGCGCACGCTGGGGGTGGAAGCGCTAGAAGGAACCGAGAGCAGATCTGTGCGCCGCAGGGCTAGCCCACACCGGTGCGTCCGAACAGCCCAGGCACGGCTCGTGCACACTGGCGGCAGTGAAGCCAGAGCCCAGTAGAAGCCTGCACGGAAAAGCCCCGCGGGCACCGGCAACGAAGCCAGAGGGAGCAGGCGTGCTCCTAGGAGCCGACCGGAATTCCAGTCCAACGCACAGTAACACAGGCCAGACCCAAAGGCCGCTGCTGCTACATACACAGCTGCCCGGCAGGGTCGCCACTAGCACGGAGGAGCGCACCTGGTGTCCCGGCCACTCCCCGCAGGGCTTCGCGCTGCTCTGATGGACACCCTGCCCACAGCAGCTTAGGAGATTAAACCGGTGGCTGCTCCAGAGTGCAGGTAACTGTCACAGGCAGCAGAAAAGGGCAAGGCATCCAGCAAGCAGGAAAGGACTTTCTTCTCCCAGCTGACACACCCCACTGCAATCACCATGAAAAGGCAAAAAACTCTGGTCCAGTCCAAGATAGTTACACCTGAGAAAGGATCTGCAGAGGCAGACCTAACCAGTCTCCCTGAAAAAGAACTCAAAATAAAAATCATAAACATGCTGACAAAGCTGCAGAGAAATATGCAAGAGCTAAGGGATGAAGTCTGGAGGGAGATTACCGACACCGGAGGGAGATCACAGACGTCCGGAGGGAGATAACAGAAATGAAACAAACTCTGGAAGGATTTATAAGCAGAATGGATAAGATGCAAGAGGCCATTGACGGAATAGAAACCAGAGAACAGGAACACATAGAAGCTGATGCAAAGAGAGATAAAAGGATCTCCAGGATACCACTTCAGCATTTTATTAAAAATAAAATAATAATAATAATAAAGGGAGAAATGTGGGATCCACATATAAATCAAGTATAAAAATCGAATGAATATTCATATTTGACCGGATTATTTATAGTTCATAATGCGTGATCAAAACCGAAAGTTTCTCTGATGACTGCCCTTGTATTGTTCACCATGTAAGAACTTATTCACTATGTAAGAATTTGTTCACCATGTACGAACTTGTTCATTATGCTTCAGAAGATTGGAGACTGATGAGAATTAGGCTTGAGATGGATTAATGATTGTGCATTGACTCCCCTATACAGAATTTTATTGTTGTTAACAACCATTTGATCAATAAATATGAGAGATACCCTCTCAAAAAAAAAAATACAGGTAGATGGCCATAAAAAAAAAAAAAGGATCTCCAGGAATGAAACAATATTAAGAGGACTGTGTGACCAATCCAAAAGGAACAATACCCACATTATAGGGGTACCAGAGGAAGAAGAGAGAGAAAAAGGGATAGAAAGTGTCTTTGAAGAAATAATTGCTGAGAACTTCCCCAAACTAGTGGAGGAACTAGTTGCTCAGACTACGGAGGCACACAGAACTCCCAAGAGACAGGATACAAAGAAGTCAACACCAAGACACATAATAATTAAAATGGCAAAGATCAAGGACAGGGACAGAGTATTAAAGGCAGACAGAGAGAGTAAAAAGGTCACCTACAAAGGAAAACCCATCAGGCTATATCATCAGACCTCTCAACAGAAACCCTGCAGGCCAGAAGAGAATGGGATGATATATTTAATGCAAGGAAACAGAAGGGCCTTGAACCAAGGATACTGTATCCAGCACGATTATGATTTAAATATGAAGGAGGGATTAAACAATTCCCAGACAAGCAAAAGTTGACGGAATTTGCCTCCCACAAACCACCTCTACAGGGTATCATAGAGGGACTGCTCTAGATGGGAGCACTCCTAAAAAGAGCACATAACAAAACACCAAACATATGAAGAATGGAGAAGGAGGAAAAAGAAGGGAAAGAAATAATCATCAGACTGTGTTCATAACATCTCAATAAGCAAGTGAGGTCAGACAGTAAGGTAGTAAACAAGCTAACCTTGAACCTTTGGTAACCACATGTCTAAAGCCTGCAATGGCAATAAGTACATATCTTTCAATAATCATTCTAAATGTAAATGGACTGAACGCACCACTCAAAAGACACAGAGTAATAGAATGGATAAAAAAGCAAGACCCATCCACATGCTGCATACAAGAGACTCACCTCAAACCCAAAGACATGCACAGATTAAAACTCAACGGTTGGAGAAAGATATTTCATGCAAACAACAGAGAGAAAAAAGCAGGTGTTGCAATACTAGTATCAGACAAAATAGACTTCAAAATAAAGAAAGTAACAAGAGATAAAGAAGGACATTACATAATGATAAAGGGCTCAGTCCAACAAGAGGATATAACCGTTATAAACATATATGCACCCAATACAGGAGCACCAATATATTTGAAACAAATAGTAACAGAACTAATGGAGGAAATAGAATGCAATGCATTCATTTTGGGAGACGTTAACACACCACTCACCCCAAAGGACAGATCCACCAGACACAAAATAAGTAAGGACACAGAGGCACTGAACAACACTCTAGAACAGATGGACCTAATAGACATCTACAGAACTCTACATCCAAAAGCAACAGGATACACATTCTTCTCAAGTGCACATGGAACATTCTCCAGAATAGACCACATACTAGGCCACAAAAAGAGCCTCAGTAAATTCCAAAAGACTGAAATCCTACCAACCAACTTTTCAGACCACAAAGGTATAAAACTAGAAATAAATTGTACAAAGAAAGCAAAAAGGCTCACAAACACATGGAGGCTTAATGACATGCTCCTAAATAATCAATGGATCAATGACTAAATTAAAATGGAGATCCAGCAATATATGGAAACAAATGACAACAATAACACAAAGCCCCAACTTCTGTGGGACGCAGCAAAAGCAGTCTTAAGAGGAAAGTATATAGCAATCCAGGCATATTTAAAGAAGGAAGAACAATCCCAAATGAATAGTCTAATATCACAATTATTGAAAGTGGAAAAAGAAGAACAAATGTGGCCTAAGGTCAGCAGATGGAGGGACATAATAAAGATCAGAGAAGAAATAAATAAAACTGAGAAGAATAAAACAATAGAAAAAAATTAATGAAAACAAGAGTTGGTTCTTTGAGAAAATAAAATAGATAAGCCTCTAGCCAGACTTATTAAGAGGAAAAGAGAGTCAACACACATCAACAGAATTATAAACGAGAAAGAAAAATCACAACAGACCCCACAGAAATACAAAGAATTATTAGAGAATACTATGAAAACCTATATGCTAACAAGCTGGAAAACCTAGGAGAAATGGACAACTTCTTAGAAAAATACAACCTTCCAAGACTGACCCAGAAAGAAACAGAAAGTCTCAACAGACCAATTACCAGCAACGAAATTAAATCATAAATCAAAAAACTACCCAAGAACAAAACCCCAGGCCAGATGGATTTACCTCGGAATTTTATCAGACATACAGAGAAGACATAACACCCATTCTCTTTAAAGTTTTCCAAAAAATAGAAGAGGAGGGAATATTCCCAAACTCATTCTATGAAGCCAACATCACCCTAATACCAAAACCAGGCAAAGACCCCACCAAAAAAGAAAACTACAGACCAATATCCCTGATGAACGTAGATGCAAAAATACTCAACAAAATATTAGCAAACCGAATTAAAAAATACATCAAGAGGATCATACACCATGACCAAGTGGGATTCATCCCAGGGATGCAAGGACGGTACAACATTTGAAAATCCATCAACATCATCCACCACATCAACAAAAAGTAGGACAAAAACCACATGATCATCTCCATAGATGCTGAAAAAGTATTTGACACAATTCAACATCCATTCATGATAAAAACTCTCAACAAAATGGGCATAGAGGGCAAGTACCTCAACATAATAAAGGCCATATATGATAAACCCACAGACAACATCATACTGAACAGCGAGGGGCTGAAAGCTTTTCCTCTGAGATCGGGAACTAGACAGGGATGCCCACTCTCCCCACTGCTATTCAACGTGGTACTGGAGGTCCTAGCCACGGCAATTAGACAAAACAAAGAAATACAAGGAATCCAGATTGGTAAAGAAGAAGTCAAACTGTCACTCTTTGCAGATGACATGATATTGTACATAAAAAACCCTAAAGAATCCACTGCAAAACTACTAGAACTAATATCGGAATTCAACAAAGTTGCAGGATACAAAATTAACACACAGAAATCTGTAGCTTTCCTATACACTAACAATGAACTAATAGAAAGAGAAATCAGGAAAACAATTCCATTTACAATAGCATCAGAAAGAATAAAATACCTAGGAATAAACCTAACCAAGGAAGTGAAAGACCTATACCCTGAAAACTACAAGACACTCTTAAGGGAAATTAAAGAGGTCACTAACAAATGGAAACTCATCCCATGCTCCTGGCTAGGAAGAATTAATATAGTCAAAATGGCCATCCTGCCCAAAGCAATATACAGATTCAATGCAATCCCTATCAAATTACCAACAGCATTCTTCAATGAACTGGAACAAATAGTTCAAAAATTCATATGGAACTGTCAAAGACCCCGAATAGCCAACGCAATCTTGAGAAGGAAGAATAAAGTGGGGGGATCTCGCTCCCCAACTTCAAGCTCAACTACAAAGCCACAGTAATCAAGACAATTTGGTACTGGCACAAGAAAAGAGCCACAGACCAGTGGAACAGAATAGAGACTCCAGACATTAACCCAAACATATATGGCCAATTAATATTCGATAAAGGAGCCATGGACATACAATGGGGAAATGACAGTCTCTTCAACAGATGGTGCTGGCAAAACTGGACAGCTACATGTAAGAGAATGAAACTGGATCACTGTCTAACCCCATACACAAAAGTAAACTCCAAATTGATCAAAGACCTGAATGTAAGTCATGAAACCATAAAACTCTTAGAACAAAACATAGGCAAAAATCTCATGGACATAAACATGAGTGACCTCTTCTTGAACATATCTCCCCAGGCAAGGGAAACAAAAGCAAAAGTGAACAAGTGGGACTATATCAAGCTAAAAAGCTTCTGTACAGCAAAGGACACCATCAATAGAACAAAAAGGTATCCTACAGTATGGGACACCATCAATAGAACAAAAAGGTATCCTACAGTATGACAGATCCAATAAAGGATTGACATCCAAAATATAAAGAGCTCACATGCCTCAACAAACAAAAAGCAAATAATCCAATTAAAAAATGGGCAGAGGAGCTGAACAGACAGTTCTCTAAAGAAAAAATACAGATGGCCAACAGGCACATGGAAAGATGCTCCACATTGCTAATCATCAGAGAAATGCAAATTAAAACCACAATGAGATATCACCTCAGACCAGTAAGGATCGCCATCATCGAAAATACAAACAACAACAAATGTTGGCGAGGTTGTGCAGAAAGGGGAACCCTCCTACACTGCTGGTGGGAATGTAAACTAGTTCAACCATTGCAGAAAGCAGTATGGAGGTTCCTCAGAATGCTCAGAATAGAAATACCATTTGACCCAGGAATTCCACTTACAGGAATTTACCCTAAGAATGCAGCACTCCAGTTTGAAAAAGACAGATGCACCCCTATGTTTATTGCTGCACTGTTTACAATAGCCAAGATATGGAAGCAACCTAAATGTCCATCAGTAGATGAATGGATAAAGAAGATGTGGTACATATACACAATGGAATATTACACAGCCATAAGAAAAAAACAGATCCTACCATTCGCAACAACATGGATGGAGCTAGAGGGTATTATGCTCAGTAAAATAAGCAAAGCGGAGAAGGACAAGTACCAAATCATTTCACTCATATGTTGAGTATAA
This sequence comes from Manis javanica, assembly GCF_040802235.1. Taxonomy (NCBI): domain Eukaryota; kingdom Metazoa; phylum Chordata; class Mammalia; order Pholidota; family Manidae; genus Manis; species Manis javanica. Next base: position 8,886,023 of record NC_133171.1, read on the forward strand.
GAACAAAGGAAAACTGAAGGAACAAAACAGCAGCAGAGTTACAGAACCAAAGAAGGGACTAATAGTTACCAAAGGGAAAGGGATTAGGGACGATGGGTGGGAAGGGAGGGATAAGGGTGGGGAAAAAGAAAGAGGGCATTACGATTAGCATGTATAATGCATGGGGGGCACGGGAAGGGCTGTGCAACACAGAGAAGAAAAGTAGTGATTTTACAGCATCTTACTACGCAGATGGACAGTGACTGTGAAGGGGTATGAAGGGGGGACTTGGTGAAGGGGGGAACCTAGTAAACATAATGTTCTTTCTGTAATTGTAGATTAATGATAGCAAAATAAAAATAAAAATAAAAAAACAACGGCAACAAAAACGCCTCCCCCGCTGACCGCCGTCTCCCATTCTCATGACAACCACCATTTAAAGTACGAGAAAACTTCACCCATTCTGTAGCCAACTTTAAAACTGTGATCTCTTCTCATCCTCTTTCCAGGCCACGCCAATAGATAAAACAAGAGAGACTGCATTTTCTTCTTCAGGTGGCTAAATAAACTCATGATGCCACTGGGTGGAACAGAACAAGACCAAGGCACCACCTACTTCTGCCACCTACTCTAGGAAGATGACGGAAGACATACCCCCAATCAGTCAACAGAAAAGACAGCAGGGGCTTAAAAAAAAGTAAATCAGACTTAAAAAGCTGGACTCATGAAATAGCTGATTCATGTTGATGATATATAAGTAGATGTACACTTAATCACGAAAAGGGCAGACATCTATTTTCAGGAGAAATATAAGGGGCGGATGGGAGACCTAACATGTGCTGAGTACCTCTCACTCCTCAGGCATTACATTATGCCAGGTTCTTTACCATATCTCAGGAGTTTTTCTTATTTTAATTAAGAAAATTGAAACTTAAATTAGTTAATAATTTATCTAAGACCACCAGAGAGTCAGTTGCAGTGTCAGGATTTGACCCCCTCTCACCAGCTCCAAAGCTGATATTTTTCCAAAACAGCCAGCGCTGTTACCAGAAACATTTTCCACGTATAATGTCAACACCCACAGATGGGATCCCAAAGCCAACAACCCAAAAGCTAAGACCTTTATTCAATCCTGAAGGGCAAAAATGTGTAATTCCATACTTTCACATTTTTAAGTGCAAATAAAGGCTATTTACTAGTAATGGACTATGTGGTGTACTAGGAGTGACTAAACTGTGACATCCATAGAACACAATTAAGGGGTTATCAGAACTGGCTGGGAACTCACAGTGTTCCATTTTATGTGCCCTCCCTGACTGGGCCACAGGGAATGCAGATATTTGCTTAAACATTATTTCTGGTATGTTTATGAGGGAGTTTCTGGATGAGATTAACATTTCACTTGGTAGGCTGAGTAAAGCTGACAGCCCTCCCAAGTGTGGGTGAGCCTCATGCAATCTGTAGAAGTCCTGAATAGAATAAAAGGCTGAGTGAGAAAGAATTTTTTCCCTCTGCCTCACTGTCTCTGAGCTAGGACACCAGTCTTCTCCTGCCTTTGGATCTGAGGATTCGTACTGGAACTCACACCAGCGGCTCTCCTGCCTCTCAGCTTTTGGACTTGGACGGGAACTACACTGTTGGCTCTCCTTGGTCCAGACTTCTCCGCTTCCATGATCATGTGAGCTGTGAGCTACTTCCTTGTAATAAATCTCCTTATATAAATCAAATGTTTATGTACACACACACACATGGATTCTCTTTGTGGAGAATCCTGTATAATATAAATGGACAACACCAAAAGGCACCTGCACCCTGAAAACAAATTTGGAAAATGGGAATCTCCACAATTCACAAGAAGGAAACTATCAGTAGATCTTCAATGGTATCCGAGATTGGTTGCAGATTTTGGATGATGGCAGAGTCTTTTCAACAATAAATCACTGTTAGTCATATCATTACGGATGAATTTGCTGGCGGTTACTTGATAAATGCTATAGCACATATTAATGCATGATGGAATCAATATCTAACAATTATATTTTTTAATTATATTTAAGACACTATACTTCAAATAAGAATCATTTATACCACTATTGCCAAAGCCAATGAGTACACATTTCTACATGGTCCACCACCAAATTCCCTGAGAAATGATACAACATTGCTATCATGAGTCCTTTCTGTGCTGAAAAGATGAAGGAGTTGGGCAGCTGAACTGAGGAGTCTTTCACCTTATCTAGGAAACCATGTCCCAGACACACGCAGAAACACTACCCTAGCTAAGGTAACCCCAAATCCCTTTGAAATAGTCTCTCATTCACAATTCTTATGGTGACAAAAATAATTATTTCCATTTGTCTAAGTTAATCCTTCTCGGTTTTGATTTAAATCTAGGTCATAAACCTTAATAATTCACATGAGTTATCTAATACTGACATATAACAGGCTTCTAAGAGTCATCTTTTACTGGATGTGTGGTAAGATCTGCTCCCCACAAGATCCATGCTATCCACTGTATACCTGAGTCTGATTTCCAGGTAGCTCTCAACCTCAAGAGCTTTCTAAACATAGACCAACTATGTCCATTTCTTGGATCTAGAATGGTCAGCACTTAGAAATGTTCCCTGCCCCAGGAGACAGGCTCTCAGACTTAGACAGAAATTGTACTCTTGGCTTCCCCAAACACATTCACCTTCCCTCCTGTTCCTAGACAGCCTCTGACTCTTAACTCTTGACTTCAACCCCGATCCTCAAATCACCCCAACAGCTGGCATCTCGTCATCTCCAAGTTAGGCAGAATTCTTTGCCTCCCTGGAGCTAACTTAACGCCTGCTGCTGATTCTGTATTCCACCACCAAGCATAATCCCAATGCGATCCAAGAGAAGCACTGTAAAGAAGCAGCCAACATGGGAAGAGAGGGAATTGCTCAAAGGATAAAGGACAACAGCTTTTTCAGTTTACTTAGGCTGGAAATCACCAACATGAAGACTAAACTGTCTTTTTTACACTGGCTTCTAATTTCACAGTGTAATCCCAGAGTATATAATACCCCTTAAATTATACACAAAATCGTGGGTTGGGGGGAGGAGTGTCCAAATCTCTTAGTGGATTCTCAAATGGCAAAAGGATTTTTAAAAAAAGTTAGAAATCATTGCTATCTTGTACAGAAATCTATACAATATTATATAAAGTCTCTATATAGCTGAAAAATAACATTGTGTTTAGGCGATATACCTAGCTTAGGAAAACTATTTTATCTTTCAAATTCATTCATATTAACAGGTTTACAGTTTCACAGACACCTACTCTAGGATGAGTCAGGAGAGAATGACATTACACAGTAGATTCAAGGACAAAGCCTCAGAAAGAACAGACCTAAAGAACCTAAAGGGAAAATTTCCAGTCAAATAGGAGTGTCATCTTTTAAATCTAAGAGCAGACTCAGGAAACAGAGCATACAATTCAGTGAGATGTGTGTATCACCAGTTGCTAGCAAGTTCTGAGGCTGGCTGGTAATGCAAAGTCCCACCTGCACCTAACCAAGTTGAAAATGTGAAATTACCCCACACCATCCATGCAAGTAGCTTTCAGTAATGTGCACCACAAAAAGAAATGCGGTCTCTGCAAGATGTGAAAGGCCGTAATTTCACTGTGAAAATATTTTTGCTACTTTCACACATCACTTGAGCTAATACAAAAATATTGTTACTGTAATTATGCACATTCAGTTAAACCCGATGAGGTCCTCTTGGCCTCCAACAGCAAATGGAGAAAGTTAATGGTAATAATGTTCCTGAGATCTTGGTGAAATGAGATGTAGAAGGTATTCATCTGGTTTTCTCTGGATGTTATGTTGGCTCAGGAGCACAACCTTTTTACCCTTTAGAATACCCTCTATCCTTTATTCATTCCATATACTAAGACCTAACCACTAGAGAGCTTCTCCACTACCTGAGTTTTATTCAGAAATTTTAAATTAGAATCAAGAACAAATATTTTTGCTTCACTAAATGTGACTTTCCCTAGCAACCCATTTATCAGATGAATAACATCCCTAAAGACTTCTAGATATTCAGGAAAGGCAGCAAGCTGACTGTGTCAGTTATCAATGTCAGTTATTGCATCTCAGCCACAAATCAATCCTTCACTGACTACTCTGTGAAAACACAGTTGGGCCCTTCAAATATTTTTTCCACTGCTGCTGGCACAATGTTAAGCTACATCAGTTGAAGTCACTGAAGACATTACAAAGGAATTCCTGCTGGATCCAGGTGCTAAGCAGCAGCACTCTGCTCCCCAGAGGCTCCCATGGTGGCCAGCTGCATCCCGCACTGGCCCTCTTAGAAAGTTTCACAGCACAGTGCTTCCTGCAAGATGCCTTCCCCAAAATAGCTTTCCCTGGAACCTCAGAACAGATTTCCAGCAAATTCCAGAGTGCAGATATCCAACAATGTCATCAACATGAACCACTACCACTTCCGTGCCATTCAGTGAGCCATATCTGGTGGGGGAAGGCTCCTCCCTGGAGGGGCTCAGTGCCTATCCTAGGGGTAGCAGCATCTCATTTATCTGCTAGTCCTGTACTCTCCAGAATTCACTTCTTACTAACCAACCCCTCATTACCCCAATTCTCTGTGCTATAGTTAATAATTCTTTATATTAAGCTCCCCCTGGTCCATTACTGTGTGATTTCTGTCCTGTGATCCAGCCCTGACTGATAAACCTGCTCCTCTGGAAGGATGGGGTGAGAGAAACAGCTCTGAGAATGCCAGACAAAGAAAAGCTGACAGGTGAACATGCAGTTAACTGTGTTGCCTGCCCTCTTTTGCACAGTGTTGCTAGCAGACCAAACCGAGGCAGACATGTAAGTGTTGCATTTACCAACTGCTACTCTGTGCAGGATCCTGGGTCAAAGAGAGGCACAAAGAAGAAAGGGTGGCACCCTTAGGGAATTAATTAACCAGTTGGAGATACCAGACATACACAAATCAACAGTTCAAGGCAGTAAATACTGAAAGCTCAAGGAGGGTTGTGGGCAATGACGCCTAGGTCAGTGATGGGTCTCAAGCTATTAGTTTCTTTCTTGCCATAAGCAAGAACTAAATATCTGCAAAAGCCCTTTGCCACAGAAAACAGACTCTCTTTTCCAATTAAATAGTTCTCCAAACCCCCCTTTGTCCTCCAATAATGGGGTATTTCTCCAGTCCAATATATCAGGCACTCCTGGCTGTGACCAGCTGCCTTTCACTTCACTATAAAGAGATATACCTAAGTAAACACTTAGGTACAGAAAAAGAATTTTAAAAAAGAAAAGCTATTTCTATGTAAGTGTATCTTTGACAGGAGGAGTCCTTCCTAAAAGACTTTAAAGAAGAAATTAGGGAAACACGGTGACTATACTCTATTAAGGCCAAATAAAAGTGCCTCCAATAAAGCCCCTCTGCATGAGGCTATTAAGGAAACCCAATAACCACATGGTGGAGAACAAAATCTTGTCATTCACGGAAGACAAAAAAGTGATTTGGGGCAGAAAGCAGGAATGAAGAGACTTACCCCCTCCCTCACCACCAGAATTAACAGTCGGGAAGCTTGGATAAAAAGTCTGAGAACAGGAGGGTTCTAATGAACCATCTGGAAAGTGAAAGAGCATATCAAAGGGAACAAAAATGAAATTTTCTAATGATAAATGACACTGGTTTTCTAACAAGGATGAACCACAAAGGATGCCAAAGGCCTTGTTCAAAATGAAGGATTTCCACTCCAGTAAGATTAAGTGACCACAGGCAATATGCATAGTCTACTCATGGAAGGAACCCCTTACCCACACTCCTACAGGAAAAAATGAGGAATGACAAGGATTATTTTTCAAAAAGTGAGAGAGTGGGATGGCATGGGACATGAACTTGACACAGACATCTTGATGAAGGAGTATTTCAGTAATGTGTTGTGGTCAAAATTATGCCAAAGTTTCCTTATCTGTATACCATTAAACAACTCTTCTATAAAAACATTCCCCTTTGTTTCTGTGTGAATATTCGTGAATTATATATTAACTATAAAATATTTACAACTTCTCCATAATATAACTACATCTTCATTTATCAAGACCTTAAATTTAATATTTCGTAGACCAGTAAAAATTTCAAAAAATTTTAGGGTCTAAGTTAAGGTTGGCAATGCTTATTTTGCCATGTACAGAAATATTTTTAAAACACTATCTCCATCACTTCATAAAATAAAGAATATTTTAACACTCAAGAAAGTAGCAAGTAAATCGTCTCAGAACAAGAGAGAGGCCTTTAAAGTGAATAAATATACCTTATAAAATTTGCTACACTGCTCTTATATTTCAGTTTCCTCTAAGATCAACCAATGCTTGGTCATGGATCAGGACTTGTTAATACACTGAAGTTTGAGAACTACAGGACCGGAAGACAAAGACAAGATAGATACACACATCCTTATATTTCAAAAAGAAAGCATTTAAGAAAAATTTTTATAATGATAAAGACAGAAATAGGAAGAAAGGAAGGTTCATCACAAAGAAGTATTACTTGCATATATATATATATATATACACACATAAGAGAAAGACCCTGGATAAAACTGACCCAGAGGAAGTCATAAAAGGAGAATGAAGACACACTAGGAAACAAAGACTGCAGAGAGAGCACAGAGCAAAGTGCAGAAAGTCGGCCTCCTTCACAGTCCCTCAGCATACTTGCAGGAACCATGCTCAGGGACCAGCTGTGAACAGAACAAGGCATCTCCAGGGACCAAAGGAAAATAGTTTCCTTGAGTGCTGGTCCAGGTATGTACTAATTAATATTTTTAAATCACATTAAGTAGAGACAGGATTTGTATGGACTCCCTGTGGTGGGTCTGCTGAATACATGACATCTGCTATTCTTTGCCAAATAAATACCTCAAATGTTATGCAAAATTTTGAAGCTATAGAATGGTAGTTTTCAAACTCTTTAGTCTCAAAAATCCTTCTATGCTCCAAAAAATAGTTAACAGTTTGCATCATTTGCAAACAAAGACAATGACTGCTACCATTCACCCTTCTATCAATTCACAGGTAATCATGGCCTTGATATTGGTGTTTATTATTCCCATGTATTTTTCACACACCTACTACATATTTATCTAATCAAAAAACAAAAAAATTGATGTGTGATTGTGATGATGTGTGTATGTGGTTTTTGTCTGTGTGTGTGTGTACAATAAGAGAGTGAGCAGGTGAAACACAGAGAGGGAAAGACAGAGAAAGCATGAGTAAGAACACAATGGAAGCACATGTTGTGGGGCATATTTTGAAGTATCTATGAAAGAGATAGCATAGTTGAGCATCAGACATAATTTATTTGTTTCTCTCAATATTGCATTAAAACCTCCTCCATATTGACATGGTGCCTCTAAATTATTTATGTTAACTGCTATAAAATATTCAACGTACAAACAGAGCCCACTGTCCTTTTTACACTTAAAGAAAAAATGCCTGATCACAAAGCATACAGTTAAAGAACAATTGGGAACTATCAAATAACTATAAAGTGGTGGCAAATGTATACACTCCCATAGAAGGGTATAGATTTATGGCTCCTCTAAACACTTGGTATTGTAAGGATTATTCATTTTTGTTAAACTAATAGTTTCAAATAATATCTGGATGCTTTAATTTGTGTTATCCTGTTTAATGATAAAGCTGGTCCTTGTTTATTGGCTGGTCACATTGTCTCTTCCATCAATAGGCTGTTAGTGCTCTTTGCCCATTTTTCTCTCTTTAAAAAAAAAATTACATAATAAATCATTCATATAAAAGTGTGAAGTATATCAGGTTTAAGGATTAATAAAAGCACATATATGTGTGCTCACCACCTATATCCGTTTTCAGAAAAGGAAATAGTACTAAAAACTTTGTAGCCCCTTTCATGCCACAACCTGAAAGAACCCCCTTGGCACTGGTCACAGAGGTAACTACAAAAAACATTAATTTTTAAATTATTCCCTTGCTCTCCGTAACTTTTCTACATATGCATGAGCCCCTAAATAACATATTGGTTAAGTCTGTCAGTAAAGTTTACATAAATGCAATCATACAGAGTAAGCTTCTGTAACTTTCTTTCATTGCCTAAAACTACTTTCTATATTCATTCATGTTGATGCATATAACTGTGATTTACTCATTTACACAGATACATGACACTCACACACCATATATAAATATACCACAATTTACTAATCTGTTCTACTCTTAGCAGAAAAATGGACTGTTGCAGTTTTGGGCTAATACTAATAGTGCTAAGAACATTCTCATCTATCTGCTGATTTAAGAACTAAGAGTGTATCTAAAGTATATACGGAGTGAGGAGAGGGTAGAATTTCACATATGGGTTCTTATTCAGCCCCAGAACATTCCACTTACTCCACATAATGGCCAACACTATTGTCACATTTCCCCTTTTTTTTCTGACTGCCTTTCAAGCCATGTTAATTGGGCCTGTCAATTTTTTTTTTGTATCATTAATCTACAATTACATGAGCAATATATGGTTCCTAGACTCCCCCCATCATCAAGTCTCCACCACATACCCCATTACAGTCACTGTCCATCAGCGCAGTAAGATGCTATAGAGTCAGTACTTGTCTTCTCTGTGTTGTACAGCCCTCCCTGTGCCCCCCACTATATTATGTCTGCTAATCGTAATGCCCCCTTTTCCCCCTTGTCCCTCCCTTCCCACCCATCCTCCCCAGTCCCTTTCCCTTTGGTAAGTGTTAGTCCATTCTTGGGTTCTGTGATTCTGCTGCTGTTTTGTTCCTTCAGTTTTTTTCTTTGTTCTTATACTCCACATATGAGTGAAATCATTTGATACTTGTCTTTTTCCACCTGGCTTATTTCACTGTTTCCCTCTTTGCAGTCTTTTTTCATACTGAGACCTTTTTATTTGATCAACACTACTCTTCCATTAGTTATATGCACAGGAAATATCTCCACCAATCCTGTTGCTTGTTTTTAAAATTAATGCATAAAGTCTCTTATGAGGTAGAAGCTTTACATTAATGTGGTTAATTAACTTTACAAGATTTTTCCATTAAGGATTTTTCTTTAGAGAATCCAAGATTAAAATATTAATTATATTGTATCCCCAAGGTGAAAATGATAACATCTTATATTTTCTGCCTTAAGTATTATAGTCTTCCTTTTCACAAATAGATTGAAAATCCATTCAGAACTTCATTTTGTATTTGGTGTGAGGTAGACATCAATATTCTTTTCCTGATACAGATAACTGTCTCATAGAAATTCATGTAAAATCCATCATATCCCCACGTATTTAACATCACTTCCATTTTATAAAAAGGTAGTAAATTCCCAAATATGAGTAGAGCTGTTCAAAAGTTTTCTATTTGCCTAAACATGTGCCACAACTAAACTATCTAAATAATTAGGGCATTATTAGTCCTCACATCTGGTAAGGCATGTCCCCTTACACTGGTGCTTTTAAAAACTATTCTGGCTATTTGTAAATTTGCTTTTCTTATTAATTTGAAGATCAGTGCTTCATCTTCTCCAAAAACCCAGTGGACATTTTGATTAGATTTGCATGGAATTTATAGACTGATTTGGGGAGAACTGCCATCTTCATGATACTGTTTTCTTACCTTTGAGTTTATAAATGTGGTATATCTCTCTTAGTCTTCTTTCATGTCTTTTAATATTAACTGATAATGGGAGGAGAGGAAAAAAGATGGAGGTATGAGAAGTGGGGCAGAAACCTCCTCCCAAAACCACATATAACAAGAAAGTACAGCAAATAAAACTAATCTGGAAAGACCGACCTGAAGACTGCTGAAAAGACTGCATACATCTGGAGAAAAGAGAAGAACTCACAGAAAAGGGTAAAGTAGCAAGCAGCCATCTGGCATGACCCAACCCATTTCCCCAGCCCAGCTCACAGGTGGGAGGAAGAGAAATGGAGCAGAAAGTGAGTAGAAGTTCAGGGCTGCTTACCACCCAGTCATGGAGATCTGCTCTGAGAACACGAACTCCCATTACATGGTGCTCTGGAGATAAGTATGGTTAGAAAGCAAAAACAGACAGAATACTCAAAGAGACTGAGATTCCAGTCTCTTGTGGAAAACAGGTATGCACAAACTGCCACTCCAGGACAAAAGAAAGGCAACTACTTTGAAAGACTTCTCAACATGGAAAGGGTGCTGAAGGGGCAAAGATTACACAAATCTTGATGCTCAGGAGAAAAGGCAGATGGACAAAATTGTCCCTGCACATGCAGCACAGCAGGTTGGGAACTTACAGGAGCTTCAGACATTCCTTCCCCCCAGCTGGCAACTGCAGTGCCAAACCCCCACTGCGATAAGCAGCGTGATGCTCCTTCATCCGCAAGCACACATTCGCACACCTGCAGCCCCTGCCATCATATCAGGCCAGCCAGAGGGTGGCCCCACCTACAGCAACTACATGGGTGTAATGCAGAGGTTCCATCCTTTACACTCGGCCCACTGGCCATGGCAGTGGCAGAAACAGCAGCTAGTAGGAGGTATCAACACTGCCCTTCCGGCCAGCACTACTGCTGCATACCTGCAACCTCCAGTGTTACTCCAGATGCTGGGAAGCTTTAGAAAGGAGACCTTCTGGGCACTAGAGGGCACTACCTACACAAAGTTACTGTTCCATAGTAATAACTAGAAATACGAAACAGAAACAAAATTTTGTACAAACAAAATTTCACCAGAAACCAGAAAGAGGGCTCAGTGAAACTAAAATCACCAATCTTCTTTATAAACATTTCAAAATAAAAATCATAGACATGCTCACAGAGCTACAGAAAAACATTCAAGATCTCAGGGAGGACTTCAAGAAAGAGACAGAAACTTTGAAAAACACAGTATCGGAAATGAAACATACAACAAAAGGGATTTACCAATGGATTAGATGAGGTAGAAGAGATGGTAAATGAAAAAGAAATTAGAGAACAGGAAAAAAAATAAGCTGACACATAAAAAAAGGATCTTAAGAAATGAAAGACTAATAAGAGAACTATGCAACCAACACAAATGGAATAATATTGGGATTATAAGGGTACCTGAAAAGGAAGAGAGATACAAAGTCTATTTGAGGAAATAACAGCTGAAAACGTCCCCAGTCTCGGGAAGGAAATACTCTCTGAGGTCATGGAAGTACACAGATCTCCAAACACACACACCTAGGAAAAAACACCAAGGCATATAATAATTAAAATGGCAAAGATCAATGAAAAGGACAGAGTATTAAAAGCAGCCAAACAGACAAAAAATATCACCTACAAAGGAAAACCCATCAGGCTGTCATCAGAGACTCAACAGAAACTTCACAGGCCAGAAGGGAGTAGCATGATATATTTAACGCAATGAAACAAAAGGGCCTCCAACCAAGAATACTGTACCCTGACAAGATTATAATTTAAATTTGAAGTAGGGATTAAACAATTTCCAAAATGCAAAACTTGGGGGAATTTACCTCCCAGAAACCAGCTCTACAGTGTATTTCAAAGGGACTGCTGTAGATGGAAGGGCTCCTAAGGCAAAAGCTGTCATCAGAGAAAATATAACCACAGTAAAGGAAATAGACCAATTAATTACTAAGCAAATGAAAAATTCAATCAGCTACCCACAAAATCAGTCAAGGGATACATAAAGAGTACAGAATGTGACACCTAAAATACAGAGTGGACGAGGAAGAAGAGGAGGGGAAAAAAAATAACCTTTAGATTGTGTTTGAAATAGCATAAAAAGCAAGTTCAGTTAGACTTTTAGATAGTACGGAAGCTGACCTTAAACCTTTGGTAACCACAAATCTAAAGCATACAATGGCAATAAGTACATATCTCAATAGTCATCCTAAATGTAAATGGACTGAATGCAGCAATCAAAAGACAGTTACAGAATGGGAAAAAAAAAAACTCATCTATATGCTGCCAATAAGAAACTCACTTCAAATCCAAAAAAATACACAGACTAAAAGTGAAGGGATGGAAAAAGATATTTCATCCAACTAATAGGGAGAAAAAGACAGAATAGCAATACTTATATCAGACAAAATAGATTTCAAAACAAAGAAGGACACTACATAATGATGAAGGGGTAAGTCCAACAAGAGGATATAACCATTATAAATATCTATGCACCCAACACAGGAGCACCTACATATGTGAAACAAATACTAATAGAATTAAAATAGGAAATAGAAGATACTGCATTCACCTTAAGATAGATCAACACACCACTCACTCCAAACAACAGATCAATCAAACAGAAAATAAGGAGACAGAGGGACTGAATAGTGCATTAGGACAGATGGATGTAACACACATCTACAATACACTGCACCCAAAAGTAGCATGATACACATTCTTCTCAAGTGCACATGGAACAGTCTCCAGAATAGATCACATACTAGGCCACAAAAGAGTCTCAGTAAATTCAAAATTATGCAAAGAAAACAAAAAAGCCCACAAACACATGGAAGCTTAACAACATGCTCCTAAATAACCAATGGATCAATGGCCAAATAAAAACAGAGATCAAGCAATACATAATTACAAATGAAAAAAAAACAACTCAACATCCCAAAACCTGTGGGATGCAGTGAAGCAAATTCTAAGAGGGAAGTATTCTGCAATACAGACTTACCGCAAGTAAGAAGAACAATCCAAAATGAACAGTCTAAACTCACAATTAATAAAACTAGAAAAAGAAGAACAAATGAGGTGTAAAGTCAATAGAAGGACAAACATTAAAATCAGAGCAGAAATAAATCAAATTGAGAAGAATAAAACAATAGAAAGAATCAAAGGAATCAAGAGCTGCTTATTCAAGAAAATAAACAAAATCGGTAAGCCCCTAGCTAGTCTTATCAAAAGAGTCTACACACAAACAGAATCAGAAATGAGAACAGAAAAATCACTACAGACACCACAGAAATACAAAGAATTATTAGAGAATACTATGAAAAACTATATCCTAACATGTTGAGAACCTAAAAGAAATGGACAACTTTCTGGAAAAATACAACCTTCTAAGACTGACCCAAGAAGAAACAGAAAATCTGAACACACCAATTACCAGCAATGAAATTGAATAGGCAATCAAAAAACTACCTAAGAATAAAAACCCTGCACCAGATGGTTACACCACTGAATTTATCAACTATTTAGTGAAGACCTAATACCTATCCTTAAATTTTCCAAAAAGTAGAAGAGAAGGGAATACTTCCAAACTCATTCTATGAAGCCAGTATCACTCTAATACAAAACCAGATGAAGACACCACAAAAAAAGAAAATTACAGACCAATACCCTGATGAACATAGATGCAAAAATACTCAACAAAATATTAGCAAACTGAATCCAAAAATACATGAAAAAGACCATCTATCATGATCAAGTAGGATTTATTCCAAGGATGCAAGGATGATATAATATTCGAAAATCCATCAAAATCATCCACCACATCAACAAAAGGAGGACAAAAACCACATGATCATCTCAACAAACACTGAAAAAGCATGTGACAAAATTCAACATCTATTTGTGATAACAACTCTCAAAGAAATGTGTATAGAGGGCAAGTATATCAACACAATAAAAGCCATATACGACAAACCTACAGTCAACAAAGCTTTTCCTCTAAGATCGGGAACAAGACAAGGATGCCCACTCGCCCCTTTTATTGAAGCTAGTACTGGAGGTTCTAGCTACAGCAATAAGACAACACAAAGAAATAAAGAGAATCCAGACTGATAAGGAAGAAATTAAACTGTCGCTGTTTGCAGATGACATGAAATTGTAGATAAAAAAACTCTAAAGAATCCACCCCAAAACCAACTAGAATAACTGAATTCAGCAAAGTTACAAGATACAACATTAATACACAGAAAGCTGTTGCAGTCCCATATACTAATGATGAACTAGCAGAAAGAGAAATCAGAAAAACAATCCCATTTATGATTGCATCAAAAAGAATAAAATACCTAGGAATAAACCTAACCAAGGAAGTGAAAGACCTATACCCTGAAAACTACAAGACACTCATGAGGGAAATTAAAAAAGATGCCGATAAATGGAAATACATCCTGTGCTCATGGACAGGAAGAATTAATACTGTCAAATTGGCCATCCTGCCTAAAGCAATCTACAGATTCAATGCAATCCCTATCAAAATACCAACAGCATTCTTCAACAAACTAGAACAAATAGTTCTAAAATTCATATGGAACCATGAAAAACCCCGAGTAGCCAGAACAATCCTGAGAAGGAAGAATAAATCTAGGAGGATTACACTCCCCAAATTCAAGCTCTACTACTACAAAGACACAGTAATCAAAATAATTTGGTACTGGCACAAGAAGAGACCCAAAGATCAGTAGAATAGAATGGAGATCCCAGATATAAACCCACACATATATGGTCAATTAGTATACAATAAAGGAGCCAGGGATAAACAATGGGGAAATGACAGCCTCTTCAGCAACTGGTGTTGGCAAAACAGGACAGCTACATCTAAAATTATGAAACTGGACTACCGTCTAACTTCACACAAAAGTAAACTCAAAATGGATAAAAGACCTGAATGTAATTCATGAAAACATAAAACTCTTAGAAGAAAATAGAGGCAAAAATCTCTTGAATATAAACATGAGCAACTTTTTCCTGAATGCATCTCCTCAGGCAAGGGAAACAAAAGCAAAAATGAATAAATTGGACTACATAAAGCTAAAAAACTTCTGTACAGCAAAGCACACCATCAGAACAAAAAGACACCCTACACTATGGGAGAATATATTCATGAACAACATTATCAGTCAAGGGGTTAACATCCAAAATCTATAAAGAATTCACACACCTCAACACCCAAAAAGCAAATAACCTGATTAAAAAATGGACGGAGGATCTGAACAGACAATTCTCCAAAGGGGAAATCGAGATGGTCAACAGGCACATGAAAAGATGCTCACATCACTAATTATCGGGGAAATGCAAGTTGAAACTACAATGAGATATCACCTCACAACAGCTAGGATGGCCAAAAACCAAAAGACAAGGAACAACGAAAGCTGCCGAGGATGCGGAGAAAGGGGAACCCTCCTAAATTAGTTCAACCACTGTGGAAAGCAATATGAAAGTTCCTCAAAAAACTAAAAAATGGAAATACCATTTGATCCAGGAATTCTACTCCTAGGAATTTACCCAGGGAAAACAAGATCCCAGATTCAAAAAGACATATCCACCCCTATGTTTACTGCAGCACTATTTACAATAGCCAAGATATGGAAGCAACCTAAGTGCCTATCAGTAGATGACTGTATAAAGAAGATATGGTACATACACATAATGGAATATCATTCAGCCGTAAGAAGAAAACAACTCCTACCATCTGCAACTACATAGACTGAGCTAGAGGGTATTATGCTCAATGAAATAAGCCAGGCACAGAAAGACAAGTACCAAATGATTTCACTCATTTGTGGAGTATAACAAACCAAACCTGAAGGAACAAAACAGCAGCAGATTCACAGACTCCAAGCAGAGACTAGAGGTTACTAAAGGAAAAGGGGTGGGGAGGGTGGGAGAAATGATTAACACACATGATGTAGGGTGGTCACAGGGAAGGCAGTATAGCACAGAGAAGACAAGTAGTGACTCTATAGCATCTTACTACACTGATGGACAGTGACTGCAATATGAAGGGGGGACTTGATAATATAGGTGAATGTAGTAACCACAATGTTGTTCATGTGAAACATTCATAAGATTGTATATCAAAGATGCCTTAATAAAAAATTAAATGAACAAGAAAAAAAAATAATAGCTGATAATTTTATCCATAAATATCTTGAGCATCTTCTGCAATAATTATACCTCGGCACTTCACCATTTTGGTTGATACTAGAAGTTTTTATTCTATTATATTTTCAAATTGGCTATTAATTGCAGATAGGAAGATGTTTTTCTTCTATTGTCTTTGTACCCAACGACTTTGCTGAACTGTCTTACTAATTCAAAGAACTGATCTGGACATTGTATTCAATTTCCTAGGTAGACTGTCTTACCATCTACAAATGAAATAGCTCTATCTCATGTTTCCTATGATTATACCTTCCATTTCTCTTTCTGGATTACTGCATAAGCTAGAACTTCCTACATAATAATGAATAGAAACAGTGATGGCAAGTAATCCTGAATTGTCACTAATTTTGATAGAAATGTTTATAATGACTCACCACTAATTACCATGTTTGCTGTGAATGCTTGACAAGTATCATTAATTCTTAGTTTGCCAGAAGTTTTTACCATGAGTCATTACTGCCATCAAATGGTTTTTTAACTTCATAAAACATTAAATACCATCAAATTATTTTTCTAAATCTATTGAGGGGGTCACTTTCTTCTTCTTGTATAAGTTAATATGGTATAACATAAGATATGTATAATAATTATTTGGTAAAAACAATACACCAGTGAATTAAATTTGCTTGTATTTCATTTAATAATTCTATGTTCATTTTTTAAATCTATTTTCAGTAAGATAAAACTTAAAATTTCCTTTTTTATCTAGTTTGTATGTTAACATGTCTAACTTCATAAAATGATCTGGGTAAGTTCTCTTTTTCTATTCTCTGTAACAGACTATAGAAGTCTCAGATTTGGTAAAAATCTCATTGGTAAAATCATCTCAGAATGATGGAAGAGAGGTTACTCATTCTAGATTTAATTGGTTTGGGTTTTCTACTGAATATAATATATGCCCTTATGTTCAATATTCCCTGCTTTTTGGGTTTTTTTTGTTGTTGATGTATTGTTGTCTTCTTCCCTATGAAACCATCTTGTGACTATCTGATACCTTCTTACAGTCCTCCAGTCTGCTCATGTTCAGCAAATGTATTTTGATTCACTGACTGACTGATCCTGACATTTTCCTTTGGTCTTTTCCTTTAAACCTTCATTAGGAAAATTTCAAGCACATGCAAAAATAGAAACAATGATGATTCCTCATGTATCCAACACCCAGCTTCAATGATTAACAATTCATGACCAATCCTTTTACATTCATCTGCAAATGATACTGAAGAAAATCTCAGACATCTGGTCATTTCACTCACAGGTATTTCATTCTGTATATCTAGAAGAAAATGATTTATAAAAATACAGTATCCTTATCATAACATGAAAAATGAAAATAAAAATGCTTAAATTCAATATCCAGTTAGTGTTCAAATTTCCAATGGTCTCAAATATTTTTCTTTATAGAAGTTTTCCCTGGATAGGACCTATGCATTGTGATTGGCTGATCTATCTGACTTCTAATCTATAGAGTCTATTCCATCCTGTCTTTTTTTCTTTGCAATTTATTTGAAGAAATGGAATCATTTATCCTGTAAAGCAGTGCTTCTCAAACTGTCTGTGGTGAAGGGACAGTTTCAGATTTTCACTCACTCTCAAACTGATAGATAGTCCTACTGCTAATAACTATTAGACATGCAACTCACCAAAAGGGTTTAAGAACCCCTAAACCAACAAATAATGCTGTTCAACAAGAGAAGTACACTTATAATATGTTAGAGCATGATGGATTAAACATTTCTAAACAAAACTGCTCAAATATTTCTAAATACCTCTGATTCTTCTGTTTATTTCATTATAGAAGATGTTCATCACATCTTGAGCAGCACTGTGGTAAAACTTCTCTCAGTCTAGATTTGCTTATTACTTCTCCAAGGCATAGTTTAACATGTCCTCTGCTCTCTGTACTTCCTATAAATTTGGTACTTGTATCCAGAGATTTGATCAGTTTCAGGGCCAAATTTTCTGGCAAGACTTTATAGTTGGCACTGTGTTCTCTCATTAGGAGACACCTGAATCTAGCTGCCCCTCTTTTGGTGATGTTAGTGGTCATTAGTGAACAATGTTATCACTAGTACTTTAACTTGAAGCCCCTCTAGTAAAATTAGTTGTCCAAAGTTTATTTTTTGAACGACTCCTAAGGAAGCTCCCTTTTTCTCAAGCCCGCCTGCTCTTCCTATACTTCAGACTCTGATGCAATGCAGATATTCCACCTGCCAGCTGTGAGTTCCCATCCCTTAGTGAAAATCTTAGGGAGATCATATCACCCAGTTGTGTTGCAGATGTTGTCTATGGTTTTGAGTTACGCTATTCTAGTTGGTGTATCTGTTTGTAAGATTTGTGACTATAAAACACTATACAATCCACTTTCCATTCTACCTTTTTACAACAATGTTGGTTGCTTTTCAGCATCTGAAATTGAACACTTCATTTATTTTTCAGGGTTTTAAGTTTTTTTTAAATTAATATACTTAAAACTAAAATGTACTGCATCTTTTTAGCTCCATCCCATCCATTTTGCCTTATAAATATTAACTGTGATTGTGCAATTTAAGTGGCATCTGCCAAGTTCCTACATAATACAGCAACTATTTTCCAAACAGTTAAGCAGTTGGAATTGAATATTTTCATTGCTGGCTAATGATAAGGTATTTGCAGTATATTATAGTATTTCTCCTTAACCCAGGAATCTATAGATGTGAATTTTTAAATGTCTGAAGATAATTAGAAGTTTTTATTATCCTTTTCGTTCTGTTTTCTATATACTCTATATAGTAATTAGGCATAATTCTATTTACATTATTGATTATTAAACATTTGTTAAGACTTCAAGTATCAACTATGAACTAGTATAATGTTGGCAGCCGCGCTCAGAAAATAACGCCCAATGCAGGGCAGCCGGAAGGCCCCAAACTTCCTAGTGACGAAACATCCTACATCACTAAACCACATGCTAATTGTGCCTTGGCATAAGGACCAATGAGACCCACCAAATTGTTATGCTAATAAGGCGTATGGAGCCGCACCAACCAGGTCAGAGCATGAGAACTATATAAGCAAGCCTCTCCTTCCCCTCTGGGTCCTGCCCAACTCATTTGTTTCACAAAGAGCTGAAGAATAAAGCTTTCTGCAGAAGAATCCTGCTGTTGTTTGCGTGTTCTTGCCGGCGAGGACGGGGCGCGCGACAAGTGGTGCCGAAACCCGGGAACCAGAACATCACCGGCACAGGGAGGACCCTTCAGACATCTGGAGAGGATTCAGAACTGCAGGACAGAAGAAAACCCGGAGGGGTAAGTTCTGAGAGACGCGCTTTTTAGGAGCATGTCAGAAATGGAACGGGAGACAGAGCGAGCTCGCGGCCGAAAAAAAAGGCCACAAAAACGAAAGTAAAGAAACCCCAGAGTGAGGGAGAAAGCCCGCCTAGGGCAAAAGCGAAAGAGCCCCGAGAAGCGAGTGACGATCGCCTCGGAGAAAATAGTCAAGGAGTGGGCGGGCATGGCTGGGATGGGCGTGTTCATGCTTGGAGGTCTCATGCTCCTACTCTGGTTGTTATGCAGACTCCGCAACCAACATAAGCAGGACAAGGTGATCCTTGCTCAAGCCCTAATGGCAATAGACGTTGGCGCCTCTCCCCAAGTGTGGCTCAACATGCTTAAGAAGGAAGCTCGGCTTTAGCTTGAGGTAGCTCTTGCACCCTGAGCCCATGTGGCACTGCACCAGGCCCGAGTACCTCATTGCTTAATCACAGCTTTCTCTAAGAAGCTCATGGTGCAAGAGGGTTGAGAAAAAAGGTCCAAACCCTTTGTACCAAGCGGTCCCAACGCCAGCCAGAGGATGCGAGGCAAAGCACTGCAAGAGGTCTTGGACCCCTCTGAGAGGCATGCCTGACTGCATAGCGGTAGATGCCCAGAACCCCTCTCCAAAAAGGGGGCATCAAGAAGTGTGATGGAGGTCAGGCCTCTGTCTCCGCCTCTGCTGGCAAGTTCCGCCTTGAGCTTCTATTAGACAAAAAAGGGGGAGATGTTGGCAGCCGCGCTCAGAAAATAACGCCCAATGCAGGGCAGCCGGAAGGCCCCAAACTTCCTAGTGACGAAACATCCTACATCACTAAACCACATGCTAATTGCGCCTTGGCATAAGGACCAATGAGACCCACCAAATTGTTATGCTAATAAGGCGTATGGAGCTGCACCAACCAGGTCAGAGCATGAGAACTATATAAGCAAGCCTCTCCTTCCCCTCTGGGTCCTGCCCAACTCATTTGTTTCACAAAGAGCTGAAGAATAAAGCTTTCTGCAGAAGAATCCTGCTGTTGTTGCGTGCTGTTCTTGCCGGCGAGGACGGGGCGCGCGACAGTATAAGGACAACTTATTTTAAGTATTCCATGTGACTATATAATACCAACTCCTGGGGATAGAATTTGTGCATATATTTGCCTTACATACACATGAACAAATACACACACACACATACACAATGTTCCAACATTTTTAAAACAAACATAAATCATGCTTGTTAATCATGTTTGTCTGCTTAATTGACTGAGATCATTTAAAGTCTTCTATGATTATGAATATTCAAACTTAACTTTTATTTCTTTAAATTTAGTATATGTAATTAGGTTATGACATTGAACACACGAAAATTCCTAATTCATAAATGATCTTGGTGGATGTATTATCTCTATACATATTTATCAATTTTCCATCAATTCTATTTTATTTAATATTAATACTGCATTCTTTTGGTAAGCATTTTTTACATATATCTTTTACCTGCCCTTTCTTTTCAACCTCTATTGCTTTTGTATCATGTTTATCTAATGGAAAAATATACAATATGATAATGTACGTTTTTAATTCTTAAGTTTAACCGATTTAAATTTGTGAGTACTAGATTAAAGATGGAGGCATGAGAGGAGAGACAGAGGCTTCCTCCTAAAACTGGATACAATTAGAAAATTTCATTGGCACAACTAATCCTGAGAGAGCAAGAGGAAAGAGGACTGCGTCAGACTATATACACCTGGAGAAAAGAGCAGACCTCACCGAATGGGGTAACGTATGAGAGCTATGGCTCCGGGGGACCCAAGTCCGACCCCAACCTGAGCTCACCGGTGGGAGGAAGAGAAACGGAGCAGGGAGGGAGTGGAAGGCTTGGGACTGCTGAATACATAGCTCCTGAGATTTGCTCTGGGAGCACAAACCTACATTTCATGGTGCTTTCATGAGAATGTTAATACAGGCAGAGTTCCTGGGGAGACTGGGATTCTGGCTGCTTGTGGAAAGCAGGGATCCATATCCGGCTGCTCTGGGACAAAAACATACCTGTGTGAACGGCCAACTAGCTCATGCAGTAGAGACAGGCACAGCAGCCAGGAGGAGGGGAACAGCTCTTTCCTCCCCCCAGGCATGAGTAACGCTCCCCTGTGATCCCCAACATTGCTTCAGGGGATGAGTAGCTCCAGAATAGAGCTTCTGGACACTACAGAGCACCATATACAAACATGAAACGCCAAAGGAACCTTGTCCAGAGTAAAATTATTAATACAACTCCTGAGAAAGATTTAAATGATATGGACATAGTGACTCTTCCTGAAACGAAGTTCAAAACAAAAATCATCAACATTGTAATGGAGGTACAAAAAGACATCCAAGAACTCAGGAATGAATTCAGGTCGGAGATCCAATCATGAAGAGCACGATAGAGGGTATTAAAAGCAGACTAGATATGGTGGAGGAGACAATAAATGAAATAGAAACTAGAGAAGAGGAATACAAAGAAGCTGAGGCACAGAGAGAAAAAAGGATCTATAACAATGAAAGAATATTGAGAGAACTGTGTGACCAATACAAGCAGAACAATATTCACATTATAGAGATACCAGAGGAAGAAGAGAGAGAGAAAGGGATAGAAAGTATCTTGGAGGAGGCAGTTGCTGAAAAATTCTCTAATCTGGGGAAGCAGATAGACTCTCAGGCCATGGAGATCCACAGATCTCCCAACACAAGGGACCCAAGAAAGACAACACCAAGACACATAGTAATTAAAATGGGAAAGATCAAGGATAAGGACAGACTGTTAAAAGCAGCCAGAGGCAGAAATAAGATCACATACAAAGGAAAGCCCATCAGGCTAACATCAGACTTCTCAGCAGAAATCTTACAGGCCAGAAGGGAGAGGCATGATGTATGTAACGCCATGAAGCAGAAGGGCCTGGAACCAAGATTACTTTATCTGGCAAGATTATCATTTAAACTTGAAGGGGGATTAAACAATTTCCAGATAAGCAAAAGCTGAGAGAGTTTACCTCCCACAAACAATCTCTGCAGTCTATTTTGGAGGGACTGCTATATAGATGGAAGTTTTCCTAGGGTTGGATAGTTGTCACCACAGGTAGTAAAACCACGGTACGGAGGATGGAGCAGCTGATTGCGAGGCAAATGCAAAATGAAATTGACTATCCCCAAATTCAATCAAGGGATAGACAAAAATTACAGAATATGATACCTAATATATAAAGAAAGAAGGAGGAAGAAAAAGGAGGAAAACTAGAAAAGAACCTTTAGATTGTGTTTGTAACAGCATACTAAGTGAGTTAAGTTAGACTCTTAGATAGTAAGGAAAGTAACCTGGAACCTCTGGTAACCACAAATCTAAAGCCTGAAATGGCAATAAGTACATAACTATCAATAATCACCCTAAATGTAAATGGACTGAATGCACCAATCAAAAAACACAGAGTCACTGAATGGCTAAAAAAGCAAGACCCATATATGCTGCTTACAAGAGACTCACCTCAAACCCAAAGACATGCACAGACTAAAAGTTAAGGGATGGAAAAAGATATTTCATGCAAACAATAGGGAGAAAAAAGCAGGTGTTGCAGTACAAGTATCAGACAAAATAGACTTCAAAACAAAGAAAGTAACAAAAGATAAAGAAGGACATTACATAATGTTAAAGGGATCAGTTCAACAAGAGGATATAACCATTATAAATATATATGCACCCAACACAGGAGCACCAGCATATGTGAAACAAATACTAACAGAACTAAAGGAGGAAATAGAATGCAATGCATTCATTTTAGGAGACATCAACACACCACTCACTCCAAAGGACAGATCCACCAGACAGAAAATAAGTAAGGATACAGAGGCACTGAACAACACACTAGAACAGATGGACCTAATAGACATCTATAGAATTCTACATCCAAAAGCAACAGGATACACATTCTTCTCAAGTACACATGGAACATTCTCCAGAACAGACCAAATACCAGGTCACAAAAAGAGCCTCAGTAAATTCAAAAGGATTGAAATTCTACCAACCAACTTTTCAGACGACAAAGGTATAAAGCTAGAAATAAATTGGACAAAGAAAGCAAAAAGGCTCAAAAACACATGGAAGCTTAACAACATACTTCTAAATAGTCAATGGATCACCGACAAAATTAAAATGGAGATCCAGCAATATATGGAAATAAATGACAACAACAACAAAAAGCCCCAACTTCTGTGGGACACAGTGAAAGCAATCTCAAGAGGAAAGTATATAGCAATCCAGGCATATTTAAAGAAGGAAGAAGAAACCCAAATGAAGAGTCTAACGTCATAATTATCAAAATTGGAAAAACAAGAACAAATGAGGCCTAAAGTCAGCAGAAGAAGAGACATAATAAATATCAGAGAAGAAATAAACAAAATTGAGAAGAATAACACAATAGAAAAAAATAAATGAAAACAAGAGCTGGCTCTTGGAGAAAATAAACAAAATAGATAATCCTCTAGCCAGACTTATTAAGAGAAAAAGAGAATCAACAGAAATCAACAGAATCAGAAACAAGAAAGGAAACATCACGACAGACCCAACAGAAATACAAAGAATTATCCTAGACTACTATGAAAACCTATATGCTAAGAAGCTGGAAAACCTAGAAGAAATGGACAACTTCATAGAAAAATACAACCTTCCAAGACAGACCAAGGAAGAAACACAAAATCTAAACAAACCAATTACCAGCAAAGAAATTGAAGTGGTAATCAAAAAACTACACATGAAAAAAAACCCCAGGCCAGATGGATTTACCTCAGAATTTTATCAGACATACAGAGAAGACATAACACCCATTCTCTTTAAAGTTTTCCAAAAAATAGAAGAGGAGGGAATACTCCTAAACTCATTCTATAAAGCCAACATCATCCTAACACCAAAAAACCAGGCAAAGACCCCACCAAAAAAGGAAACTACAGACCAATATCCCTGATGAACGTAGATGCAAAAATACTCAATAAAATATTAGCAAACTGAATTAAAAAATATATCAAAAGGATCATACACCATGACCAAGTGGGATTCATCCCAGGGATGCAAGGATGGTACAACATTTTAAAGTCCATCAACATCATCCACCACATAAACAAAAAGAAAGACAAAAACCACATGATCATCTCCATAGATGCTGAAAAAGCATTTGACAAAGTTCAACATCCATTCATGATAAAAACTCTCAGCAAAATGGGTATAGAGGACAAGTACCTCAACATAATAAAGGCCATATATGACAAACCCACAGACAACATCATACTGAACAGCGAGAAGCTGAATGCTTTTCCTCTGAGATCGGGAACAAGACAGGGATGCCCACTCTCCCCAGTGTTATCTAACATAGTACTGGAGGTCCTAGCCACAGCAATTAGACAAAACAAAGAAATACAAGGAATCCAGATTGGTAAAGAAGAAGTTAAACTGTCACTATTTGCAGATGACATGATATTGCACATAAAAAACCCTAAAGACTCCACTCCAAAACTACTAGAACTAATATCGGAATACAGCAGAGTGCAGGATACAAAATTAACACACAGAAATCTGTGGCTTTCCTATACACTAACAATGAACGAATAGAAAGAGAAATCAGGAAAACAATTCCATTCACAATAGCATCAAAAAGAAGAAAATACCTAACCAAAGAAGTGAAAGACCTATACCCTGAAAACTATAAGACACTCTTAAGAGAAATTAAAGAGGACACTAACAAATGGAAACTCATCCCATGCTCTTGGCTGGGAAGAATTAATATAGTCAAAATGGCCATCCTGTCCAAAGCAATATACAGATTTGATGCAACCCCTATCAAATTACCAACAACATTCTTCAACGAACTGGAACAAATAGTCCAAAAATTCATATGGAAACACCAAAGACCCGGAATAGCCAAAGCAATCCTGAGAAAGAAGAATAAAGTGGCGGGGATCTCACTCCCCAACTTCAAGCTCTACTACAAAGCCACAGTAATCAAGACAATTTGGTACTGGCACAAGAACAGAGCCACAGACCAGTGGAACAGAGACTCCAGACATTAACCCAAACATATATGGTCAATTAATATTCAATAAAGGAGCCATGGACATACAGTGGGGAAATGACAGTCTATTCAACAGATGGTGCTGGCAAAACTGGACAGCTACAAGAGAATGAAACTGGATCACTGTCTAACCCCATACACAAAAGTAAATTCAAAATAGATCAAAGACCTGAATGTAAGTCATGAAACCATAAAACTCTTAGAAAAAAACATAGGCAAAAATCTCATGGACATAAACATGAGTGACTTCTTCATGAACATATCTCCCCAGGCAAGGGAAACAAAAGCAAAAATGAACAAGTGGGACTATATCAAGCTGAAAAGCTTCTGTACAGCAAAGGACACCATCAATAGAACAAAAAGGTATCCTACAGTATGAGAGAATATGTTCGTAAATGACAGATCCGATAAAGGCTTGTCATCCAAAATATATAAAGAGCTCACGCACCTCAACAAACAAAAAACAAATAATCCAATTAAAAAGTGGGCAGAGGAGCTGAACAGACAGTTCTCTAAAGAAGAAATCCAGATGGCCAACAGGCACATGAAAAGATGCTCCACATCACTAATCATCAGAGAAATGCAAATTAAAACCACAATGAGATATCACCTCACACCAGTAAGGATCGCCATCATTGAAAAGTCAAACAACAACAAATGTTAGCGAGGTTGTGGAGAAAGGGGAACCCTCCTACACTGCTGGTGGGAATGTAAACTAGTTCAACCATTGCAGAAAGCAGTATGGAGGTTCCTCAAAATGCTCAAAATAGAAATACCATTTGACCCAGGAATTCCACTTCCAGGAATTTACCTCCAGTTTGAAAAAGACAGATGCACCCCTATGTTTATCGCTGCACTGTTTACAATAGCCAAGATATGGAAGCAACCTAAATGTCCATCAGTAGATGAATGGATAAAGAAGATGTGGCACATATACACAATGGAATATTATTCAACCATAAGAAGAAAATAAATCCTACCATTTGCAACAACATGGATGGAGCTAGAGGGTATTATGCTCAGTGAAATAAGGCAAGCGGAGAAAGACAAATACCAAATGATTTCACTCATCTGTGGAGTATAAGAACAAAGGAAAAACTGAAGGAACAAAACAGCAGCAGAATCACAGAACCCAAGAATGGACTAACAGTTACCAAAGGGAACAGACTGGGGAGAATGGGAGGGTAGGGAGGGATAAGGGCGGGGGACAAGAAAGGGGGTATTATGATTAGCATGTATAATGTGGGTGGTAGGGGAAAGGGGAGGGCTGTGCAACACAGAGAAGACAAGTAGTGATTCTACAACATCTTACTATGCTGATGGACAGTGACTGTAATGGGGTTTGGGGCGGGACTTGGGGTAGGGGAGAGCCTAGTAAACATAATGTTCTTCATGTAACTGTAGATTAATGGTAACAAAAAAAAAAAATTTGTGAGTACTGATACATTTTACCTTTTCTTGAAGTGCAAAAGTTTTTTACCACAATTAATAGTTAAACAAAATATATATTGTCATAGTTCATCTGCTTCTCTGCTTTTCATTCTTGTCTTTTACTCATATCTCTGCACTCACTTTTCTTCTTGCCAAAACACACCTTATGTGATTAAGATAATGATTACAAAGAATATTAAACAAGAAAACTTTAAAACATAACAATATAATTTTTATTACATATGTATATGATCAAAACTATTGAAAAAATCCCATTTGTAGGGGAATAAATTGAAAGAAGAAACAATTTTATGAAATTACATCAGACTTAGTATCAAAAAGCCAGGGATTAAAAAGTACCACCCCTCTCTCCCTGACACCATTCTTAGAACCAAAGCTCACTGGGTCATAAGCAGATCCTGCTTATAAAGCAAAATCAGCTCCATGAAAATCAAGAGAATATAGCAGAAAGGTCAATGAGCTCAGAAGACATGAGTTCAAGTTTTAGCTCTGCCACCAACTGGTTAGGTAACCTAGGGCAAGTCACTCAGCATTCAGGACTTCAGATTCCTCAAGGTTAAAGTGGAAAGAATCCATCTCACAGGATTTTTATTTAAAGGAGTGAATGACAAAAAGATCATGGAAGTACCTTATCAAGCTGTATTATCTGATATAGATGTGTGTGCGTGTGTGTGTCTGTGTGAGTGTGAATGTGTGATATTTTTTAGCCATAAAACAGAATATACAGTAACATTATCAGGCTAGATTAGCCATGCCTGGTACCCACTAAGTTGGGATGGACCCAAAACAAATGTGAAACAAGAAAATGATTTATTCTCCACCCTAGTTCTTATTTTCCACCTTCCAAGGTAGCCTTGTTTCTCTATTAAAATGCTAGTGTGAATCTCACAGCTTTGCCTGCCTCTTTCATGGCATGCAGGCTTACAAATCAGAGAGCACTTTCCTTTCTATTTTTTAATGATGGAAGGTGGGCTCAGCATCTGCCAGCTGTCATGACCTGGAAGTCATATTACTAGCATTGCATCTCTTCTAACCCATTAACTGTAGGTGCTACTCTATCCATTGGTCATATTACCCAGACTTCTGGCCTGTCTTTGCTCATTTCCTTTTCAGTTCCTTGTAAGTCTATATCCTTATTAATAGTTTTTACTGCTTACTTAGAAAACAGTCAGCTATTTCAAGTAGTAACAATGCATATCTAAGGAGCTCTGAGATCAAGGCCAGATGGCATTTTTGTGTAAACCTAACTTCTTGATGTATTATCACAGATTCACAGAAAAAAATCATATCATGAGGCAAACATTTGTCTCACATAACACGATATATTTAATACAACAAAACAATGGTTACTTATTACCCTGAAGAGCCTCAAGTATTCTATTTTATATTCAACAACACATTTAGCATGTATTCACAGGAGGGGGTTTTGTTTTAAGTTTTAATACTTCTTCCTGTTTCAATGAATGTATTTGGAAGAAGTGCTAAAGGAGTAAAGTAAAATACTTCTTATGCCTTGTTTAATTCTACTAACTTCTTACATAAAAGCAGGGATGGTTTAAAAATATTTCCATGAAAGACAAGTAGTATTGCTGGTTTTTAGGAAACAGACTCAAGCTTTTACGGAATTTCATACTTTGCCAAAATAAAAAAATTGTGTATCAGCTAAGAGATGCAAGGAGTACAGAGCTTTCAAGAATGGCAAGAATAGGAGAGGGATTAAATATGGCATCCTGACTGGTGAGACAGAGGTCTCCTCCCAAAACCACATATAATATAAAAATATACTTAACACAACTAATTCTTAAAGAGCAACACAAAAGAAGGCTGCGCTGGACTGCATACACCTGGAGAAAATAACTGACGTCACAGAACAGGGTAACGTACCAAAGCCATGATCTTGCAGGACCCAAGCCCTTCCCTCACCCTGGCTCACCAGCAGGATGAAGAGCAATGGAGCAGGTAGGGGGTGGAGGCCCAGAACTGCTGAACACCTAGCCCTAAGGATCTGCTCTGGGAAGAAGAACTAACATTGCATGGTGCTCTGGAAAATAGTGGGGTTAGAAAGTTAAGACAGGTAGAATATTTGGAGAGACTGAGATCCCAGCCGCTTCTGGAAAACAGGGATCCACAACTGGCCGCTCTGGGACAAAAAAACTGCATGCAGTCTGAGTGACTTCCTAACAGGAAGACAGCTGCTAAAGGGGCAAGTATTACACAGAGCTTGCTACTCAGGACAGGTGAGCAAAATTGTACAGGTGCACTCTGCCTAGCACATTGGGAAATTTCAGGAGCTTCAGGTGCTCCAAACCCCTAGCTCACTATGCAGCTCTGAAGCCATCCCGTGATACGTAGCCAGCTATGAATTCCTCCAGACAGCCTGCTAGTATGGGCCTGTAAACCGGCAGCCCCTGCCCTGGTGTCAGGGCACCAGAGGGAAGCCCCGCCTACAGCAGCTACAAACACAAAGCACAGAGGTTTACACCTGTGCACATGGCCACTGCTTTGAGCAACAGAGACAAGCAGGCAACTGGGAAGCAGGAAACAGCTCTTTCCTCACCCTAGACACCAGTGCAGCTCTGGTGCAACCTCTGACATGGTTCCAGGGGATGAGCAGCTCAAAAGAACAGAGCTTCTGGGCACTAGAGAGTGCCACATACAAATATGAAACATCAAAAGAACCTGTCTCAAACTCAAATCCCACAAACACCAGAATAAGGCCAAGTGAAAATGAACTCATCAATATGCCTAAAATAGATTTCAAAATAAAAATCACAAACATGATCATGATCATGGAGACTCAGAAAAATATTCAAGAGTGAGATTCAATCATCAAGGAATTCAATATCTGAAAAGAAGCATACAATGGAGGAATTGAAAAGCAGATTAGAAGGGGCAGAAGAGATGATAAATGGAATAAAAATTAGGGAACAGTAATGCAAAGAAGCTGAGGCACAGAGAGAAAAAAGATATCTCTAGGAATGAAAGAATATTGAGAGAACTGTATGACCAATCCTAATGGAACAATATTAACACTATAGGGTACCAGAAAAAGAAGTGAGAGAAAAAGGAATATAAAGTATCTTTCAATAAATAATTCCTGAAAACATCACCAATTTGGAGAAAGAGATAGTCTCTCAGTCCATGGAGGAGCACAGATCTCCGAACACAAGGGACCCAAAGAAGACAACACCAAGACATATAATAATTAAAATGGTAAAGATCAAGGATAAGGACAGATTTTTAAAAGCAGCCAGAGAGAGAAATAAGATCACATACAAAGGAAAATCCATCAGGCAATCATCACACTTATAAACAGAAAACTTACAGGAGAGAAGGGAGTGGCATAATAAACTTAATACAATGAAACAGAAGGGGCTCAAACCAAGAATACTCTCTGGCAAGATTATCATTTAAATTTAAAGGAGGGATTAAACAATTTCCACATAAGCAAAAAGTGAGAGAATTTACCTCCCACAAACCATTTCTATAATGCATTTTGGAGGGACTGCTATAGATAGAAAGCTCCAAAGGCTAAATAGCTGTGATAAGGGGAAATGAAATCACAGTAAAGAAAATATAACAATTAATTACTAAGCACATGCAAAATCAAATCAAATACCCCTAAAGTCAGTGAAGGGATAGACAAAGAGTACAGAATATGATACCTAATATACAAAAAATAGAGAAGGAAGAAAAAGGAGGGAAAACAAAGAATCTTTAGATTGTGTTTGCAATAGCATGATAAGTGAGTTAGGTCAAACTGTTAGATAGTAAAGAAGTTACCCTTGAACCTTTGGTAACAAAGAATCTAAAGCCTGCAATGGCAATAAGTACATACCTATCAATAATCAACCTAAATGTAAATAGTCTGAATACACCCATCAAAAGATATAGAGTCACTGAATGGATAAAAAAAAAAAAGCAGTCTACATGCTGCCCATAAGAGACTCACTTCAAACTGAAAGAGATACACGCATTAAAAGTGAAGGGATGGAAAATGTTATCTCTTGCAACTAACAGGGAGAAAAAAGCAAGAGTTGCAGTACTTCTATCAGAAAAGATAGACTTCAAAACAAAGAAAATTACAAGAGACAAAGAAGGACATTACATAATGATAAAGGAGTCAGTCCAACAAGAAGGTGTAACCATTATAAACATCTATGCATTCAACATAGGATCACCTACAAATGTGAAAAAAATATTAACAGAATTGAAGGGGAAAATAGAATGCAATGAATTCATTTTAGGAAACTTCAACACTCCACTCACTCCAAAGGACAGATCAACCAGACAGAAAATAAGTGTAAGGACACAGAGACACTGAACAACACATTAGAACAGATGGACCTAACAGACATCTACAGAACACTCTACCCAAAAGCAGCAGAATACACATTCTTCTCAAGTGCACATGGAACATTTTCAAGAATGGACCATATACTAGGCCACAAAAAGAGCCTCAATAAACTCAAAAAGATTGAAATTGTACCAATCAGCTTCTCAGACCATGAAGGTATGAAACTAGAAATAAGTTATGCAAAGTAAATGAAAAAGCCCACAAAGATGGAGTCTTAATAACATGCTTCTAAATAATCAATGGATCAATGACTAAATGAAAACAGAGATCCAGCAATGTATTGAGAAAAATGACAACAATAATGCAACAACACAAAATCTGTGGGATGCAGCAAAGGCTGTGCTAAGAGGGAAGTATATTGCAATACAGACCTACCTTAAAAAAGAAGAACAATCCCAAATGAACAGTCTAAACTCACAATTAACAAAACTAGAAAAAGAAGAACAAATGAGGCCCTAAGTCAGTAGAGGGAGGGACATAATAAAGAACAGAGCATAAATAAATAAAATTGAAAAGAACAAAACAGTAGAAAGAATCAGTGAAAACAAGAGCTTATCTTTGGGAAAATAAACAAAATAGATAAACCCCTAGCCAGACTATTCAAGAAAAAAAGAGAGTTTATGCACATAAACAGAATCAGAAATGAGAAAGGAAAAATCACCACGGACACTACAGAAATACAAAGAATTGTTAGAGAATACTATGAAAAATTAAATGCTAACAAACTGGATAACCTAAAAGAAATGGACAACTTTCTAGAAAACTACAACCTTCCAAGGCTAACCCAGGAAGGAACAAAAAATCTAAACAGACCAATTAACAGCAACAAAATTGAATTGGTAATCAAAACACAATGTAAGAACAAAATCCCTGGACCACATGGCTTCACCACTGAATTTTATAAAACATGAAGTGAAGACCTAATACCCATCTTTCTTAAAGTTTTCCAAAAAGTAGAAGAGGAGGCAATACTTCCAAACTCACTGTACAAGGCGAGAATCACTCTAATACCAAAACCAGAAAAAGACAACACAAAAAAAAAAGAAAATTGCACACCAATATCAATGATGAACATAGACACAAAAATCCTCAACAAAATATTAGTAAATCAAATTCAAAAATACATCAAAAGGCTCATGCATCATTACCAAATAGGATTTATTCCAGGGATACAAGGATGGTACAATATTAGAAAATTCATCAACATCACCCACCACACCAACAAAAAGGACAAAACCCACATGATCACATGAATAGATTCCAAAAGCATTCAACAAAATTCAACATCCATTCATGATAAAAACTCTTGAAAAATGGGTATAGAGGCCAAGTACCTGAACATAATATGGCAATATATAAAAAACCCACAGCCAACATCATGCTTAACAGTGAGAAGCTGAAAGCTTTTCCTTAAAGATTGGGATAAAGACAAGGATGCCCACTCTCCCCACTTTTTTGAACATAGTTCTGGAGGTCCTAGCCATGGCAAACAGACAACACAAAGAAATAAAAGGCATCCAGATTGGCAAGGAAGAAGTCAAACTGTCCCTGTTTGCAGAAGACATGATATTGTACATAAAAAGCCCTAAAGAATCCACTCCAAAAGTACTAGATCTAATATCTGAATTAAGCAAAGTTGCAGGATACAAAATCAATACACAGAAATCTGTGGCATTCCTATACACTAACAATGAACTAGCCGAGAGAGAAATCAGGAAAACAATTCCATTCACAATTGCATCAAAAAGAATAAAATACATAGGAATAAACCTAACCAAGGAAGTGAAAGGCCTATACCCTGAAAACTACAAGACACTCATGAGAGAAATTCAAGAAAACACCAAAAAATGGAAATACATTCCATGCTAATGGATAGGAAGAACTAATATTGTCAAAATGGCCATCCTGCCTAAAGCAATCTACAGATTCAATGCAATCCCTATCAAAATAGCAACAGCATTCTTCAAAAACTAGACCAAATAGTTCTAAAATTCATAGGGAACCACAAAAGACCTCGAATAGCCACAGCAACCCTGAGAAGGAAGAATAAAGCTGGGGAGATTACACTCCCTGACTTCAAGCTCTACTACAAAGCCACAGTAATCAAGACATTTTGGTACTGGTACAAGAACAGACCTATAGACCAATGGACCAGACTAGAGATCCCAGATATAAACCCAAGCATATACAGTCAATTAACATATGATAAAAGAGCCATGCACATACAATGGGGAAATGACAGCCTCTTCAACAACTGGTGTTGACCAAACTGAACAGCTACATGCAAGAGAATGAAACTGGATTATTGTCTAACCCCATACACAAAAGTAAACTCAAAATGGATCAAAGGCCTGGATGTTATGTCATGAAACCATAAAACTCTTAGGAAAAAACAAAGGCAAAAAATCTCTTGAATATAAACATGAGCAACTTCTTCCTGAATGCATCTCCTCAGGCAAGGGAAAGAAAATTGAAAATGAACAAATGGGACTACATCAAGCTAAAAAGCTTCTATACAGCAAAGGACACCATTATCAGAATAAAAAGGCATCCTACAGTATGGGAAAATATATTTATAAATGACGTATCTGACAAGGGGTTAACATCAAAATTATTATAAAGAATTCACACACCTCAACACCCAAAAGGCAAATAACCCGATTTAAAAATGAGTGGATGATATGAACAGACACTTCTCCAAAGAAATTCAGATGGTCAACAGGCACATGAAAAGATGTTCCGCATCACTAATCATCAGGAAAATGTAAGTTGAAACCACAATGAGATATCACCTCACACCAGTTAGGATGGGCAACATCTAAAAATCTAGGAAGAACAAATGCTGGCGAGGATGAGGAGAAACGGGAACCCTCCTACACTGCTGGCGGGAATGTAAATTGGTTCAACCATTACAAAAAGTAATATGGAGGTTCCTCAAAAACCTAAGTATAGAAGTACCATTTGACCAGGGAATTCCACTCCTAGGAATTTACCCAAAGAAAACAAGTTCTCAGATTCAAAGATATATGCACCCCTATGGTTATTGCAGCACTATTTACAATAGCCAAGATATGGAAGCAACCTGAATGTCCATCAGTAGATCAATGGAAAAAGAAGATGTGGTACATATACACAATAGAACACTACTCAGCCATAAGAAACAAACAAATCCTACCATCTGCAACAACATGATGGAGCTAGAAGGTATTATGCTCAGTGAAATAAGTCAGGCAGAAAAAGACAAATACCAAATGATTTCCCTTATTTGTGGAGTATAATAATGCAGCAAAACTGAAGGAACAAAACCACAGCAGACTCACAAACTCCAAGAAGGGATTAGCGGTTACCAAAGGGGAGGGTTAGGGGAGGGCGGGTGGGGAGGGAAGTAGAAGGGGATTTAGGAGTATTATGATTAGTACACATGGTGTGGGGGGGATCATGGGGAAGGCAGTATAGCACAGAGAAAACAAGTAGTGACTCTATGGCATCTTACTACACTGATGGACAGTGACTGCAGTGGGGTGTGGGGGGCACTCTATAATATGGGTGAATGTAGTAACCACATTGTTTTTCATGTGAAACCTTCATAAGAGTGTGTATCAATGATACCTTAATTTAAAAAAAAATGAATGGCCAGAATATCAGACTTCCTGATTAACAAGGCTCTATGCATCAAAATACATACTTCAATAACAACAAAGACACCTCACAAAGAACAAAATGTAGTGCATCTACAAATGTATAGCATGTGGGAGGGCAGTTAAGCAAAAATCTTTGGAGACAAGACACATTTTATAGTCTAAGCCAACAAATCACCAGTCCCTCTACTATCTAAGAAATGCATTAATCTCTAACAGTATGAACGCAAAAATAACTTTTAGTAACAGAACAGGAGGAACCTGACCACAAATTTCATGGTTGTCTCTGTAGTCATCTTGGATTGAGGGTAAATCAGAGCCACAGGCCATTTGCAAGAAGAAACCCATGGAGAGGCAGACTGGTACTGAAAGGGTAAGGACAGACAAGAGAAAACAAAGGTGTACTGTTTTCTGCAGTTACTAACACAACAAACCAGTTCGAAAATATTGAGTTACAGCCAGTAAAAAGGATGAATGACTTGTTATCACGGATGGATGACTTACGAAGATAAGATCAAGGACAGCTGTATTGGTTTCACTGAGATAAACATCAGTGATGTCAGCAAGAACATCCACACTGCCCCTCAATGATGAAAAATGTCTCCAGACTCACCTGGTGCTGAGAAAAGAGCCGGACGGCCTCTAGCTGGTGGAAAACTGGGTAGTGCTGGGCGTCGATCTGGTCACGCCGGTAGACGTCGCCCACCACCAGGAAGGCGTCCAGTCCTGCATGCAGCAGCTCCCACTGGTGTGCAGACGTGTGAGCTCGCAGCATGTGAGTCCTGTTCAGGTAATAGTTATCGCCCTTCTTCCGGCTGGGGTGCTCAGCTGGGATGAGCAGGCTGTCAAAGTTCTGCCAGGTCGTGACCACGGGACAAAGGTCATCATAGACGGAGAACAGCGGCGTCCCAAAGCGGCCCGTGTACTGCTGGTAGAAGTGACCCTTCACCCTCTCCTTGGTCAGCCACAAAGGGTGATGTGGCTGGTTATGCAGGTTCCGGCCCACCTTGGACAGGACCTTCCGGGAGATGTTGCTGTAGTCGTCCTGAGGGTAGGATGTACCCAGCAGCTCCACCGTGCTGCCTGGAGCTCCATAGGCAGCAAACTCCGAAGCAGCAGGCCTTGAGCCCACGGCCTGATGCCAATGGCCTTTGGATGCACTGCTGGTCTTCCTCACCAGATAGGCACACACGTGGGCACCTTTCCTGAGGGCTGAATAAGCCATCATAGAAACTTCCTTCACGGATCTGGAAAGGGTGTACATGCAAAGCACAAGTCAAGTTACTCTGCAGGACGTAATGCATCTTTTGTGTCTGCCACCAGCAACTCACTGGCCTACTGACATCTGTTTCCCCCACCACCTCCTCCGCACAGGAGATCCAGTTAATGAAATCTGCTGACTGCCTTAATATTTACTGCTCCGAATCAAAAGAAGCTAGAGATTAGATCCCTAATCTCTAGTTGTTCTTCCCTTGAACATTTGAAGAAAATTTCTTTTATCACATCATACATATCAAGTTGTGAACCCTTCACACTGAAACTTTAAATGTGACAACTTCCTTTAATTTTGACTACATTCTAGAACCAAAAAACTTCAGAGGGATTATCTGAAAGACAGGCCTTGGTTGGATGCTAGCAAGGTCTCATTAATTAAAGCAAGTACATGATTACATAAACAACTCTGAAGGGTGGCAGAAGAGATGATATTTGAAATAGCCACATTTCTGCCTTTCATCCTCATTACTACAAAGTTCTGCTTACCTATGGCAGAGTAAGACTTCTGGATTATTTCACTATGTTACAAAATGGCATTAACACACTTCTCTGTTGTTGTTTCAAATAAAATACACCACTTTAGGTGGTAGTTATTTTTATTTAATGTTTTTAAAAATAAAAATGAAAAACATAAGGAAATATTACACAAAGTGACAGAGCATGTCAATGGGCAGCTGGAATTATTTCTTCAAGTGCATATCTTCTCTATCTCCACATCTGGTCATGTCATTAAAACTTAATACCACCGCAGCATCCCATCAATTACATTTTGCTTTGTAAAAGAGCAAGTTTCTACTAAACGCCCACAATAAACCCGGAGTAGGGTTAAACTTAACTGGGACGGGATACAAAGCAGCCAGAAGACAGAGCACCAACCAGATCTTTTTTAAAAAAATGCTTAGAATTAAGTAAGAAAAGCACCAAATTTCACAGCTAAACGTTACCTCAGCAGTCACCTGGTAAAGGCCACTCCTGTCATAGATGAGATGACAAAGACCCTAGGACAGCAGACCAAAC
Source organism: Manis javanica (assembly GCF_040802235.1). NCBI lineage: Eukaryota > Metazoa > Chordata > Mammalia > Pholidota > Manidae > Manis > Manis javanica. The sequence continues at coordinate 8,923,017 of NC_133171.1, forward strand.
TCTGAGGTACTGGGAGATTTAAGAAAACAGTGGGGGGGCTCTGCACCACTCACACGGGGCTCTTTCCCACTGCCACAGAGGCGGCTTTCAAAGGACTTAGAGATCTCAGCAATGAAGGCCTTCAGATGCCATAGCCCTATGTTCACAAAAAATTTACTACAAACTTAAATCACCTAAATCTATCTTCCAAAATTTGGAGACTTTATCTATTGGGCTGCTTTAAGGATATAACTCTGTAATTATTTTACTTCGAGGGTCCTATACTCATACCAAGAAAATAAGTAACTTCATGATATTAGGTCACATTAGGAGGGGATTATATCGCTCCTAGTATGTGCCAGGCAGCACAGCTCTCAGATTCATAAATGACAGAGAATATCTAGCTCCAAGTCACATTATCATGCACGTGCGTGACTGCTTATTAGAGCTTGTGCACAGCACCTGTACTCAGACTGCCATCACATGAGGAGTTTTCAAAGATACTCAGGAACTCTCTGGATTTATTCATTTATGGCACTATTTTGTCTGAGGTGTTTGAAAAGTGTTTTTGGCTGAGCTTCAACAGACAACTGTCTTCCCATCTCCAGTGTCAGTGGCTTGTCACTGCAGTAGATAAGACATATGCATGCACTGCCTTATTCATCTGAGCACAGAGCCACACTAACGGCTGTCAGCTACCCAGCTCAGCACCCTTGGCAAGACACAGAATGTATTTCTTCCTTCCAAAGGTATATGCTGCCATACAAGTTTCAGAATTCTTCTAGGAAAGGGGCTTTGGTTGCAGCTAGGCATGGGTAGCTAACTACCCTTCGCTTCCCAGTTCCCAGCCCCTCATATCAAAACCCATTTCTAGGCTCTGTTCCCACAGAAGCACCCACCCTCACGTCCCTCCCCCGTTCTCCTCACCCCACCCCTAGCTTGATGAGGAAAGGCTTTCTTGTCCTCCATTTCAGATCTTTGATCTATCTGCTCACCTCTGCACATGGTCCCACTGTTATCTCTCCTCACCAAAACAATTGTTTGCTTTTCCTTCTATTGTCACCTCTTACAGAAAGAGAATAATTACTTTGACAGCCATCTAAGAAGTAAACTCCTTTCTTTTTGCTTCTGTCTAGTGTCTTCATGAGAAATAGTTCATCTGGAAAATACAGAAGATCCAGGAAAATGAAAACACCAACAACAGTCATAATTATTCTGATATAGTAATGGTTTTCCATTTTATCCTTTCAACAACTCTGTGAGGTGAGTGTTATTTTCACCATTTTACAAAGAAACTAAGGCTCAAATAGATCACGTAACTTGCAAAAACTCATATACCTACCCATGGACAAAGTTCAGTACTCTGAACAATTCAAGTACTTCTCAATCAAAACAGATGCCAGACTGTTAAATTTAAATTACATCTCTTCAATTACCCATCTTAACGTTTATCTTATCTGAGCAATTTAGATTATACATCAATGTATTTTAAATACATACATGAATATATGAATGAATCAATCAAGTTAAATAAAACACAATAGCTTACATGGTGGAAATGAAATGCCATTTAACTCAGAATCTGAGGGCCTAAAATCCCATGTCTTGTTTTTATAAATAAAGTTTTCTTGGACCCAGCGATGTCACTTATTCATGTATTGTCTGTGGAGGCTTTTCCACTACAACGGCAGAGGTGAGTAGCTGCCACAGAGAATGTATGGCCCAAAAGGCCTAACAAAACTTATCTTGTCCTTTACAGAAAAAGTTTGCTGAGCCCTGTTTTAGCTTAACTCACTTAAAACTTCTTCTACACTTTTAAGAATATTTTCCTAGTCACAAATATATGTAGAGTATAATGCCACTAAAAGCAACAAAAGTACAAAAGTGAATATAAATGTGCTAACATTGGCACAGAAGAGATGCTGGGACCAACCACGAGGAGAGTCAATACAATATAATGGGCAAAGACCACATCTTCCAGAGACCCCCGTGTGGGTGGGACCCAAAGTTGGCCACTTAGGTGCTGTGTATTACGCTTGGATATTTCTGGCCTTCCGACATATCCTTGACCTTTCTGGCCTTCAAGTTTGTCATGTAAAAAATACAGAAAATAATACCTACATCTCATAGAAAAAGGAATAAATTAGATCCTGTTTATAACATAAGTAACTCATTGTCCAGTATGTAAGAGATAAGTTGAATCAGGAGCTAAAAATGACCCAGAGACCTTTAGAGACCAGGTAACAGCAAAAATAGAAAAGTCACTCACTGAGGCAGCAAATACAGGATGAATTTTCTTTCTTTGTTCAAATGATTTTCATACGTGTGTTTATGGTTGGAGCTTTGGACATGCTGACATTAAGTAACAGTGAGACAGCCATGTTATAATTTTTAGGATTCTGTTTAAGGTATGGGTTTGGAAGTGAGCTAAGAGATTAGTGCTAGAAATGTAGACCTTGGGAGTTATTTGTATGGAGGTAAGAGTGAATGTCAAAGGGTAATATAAGAACCCATGGGAAAGTGAGCAGAAAAATAAAAAATGGGAAGTGACAAAGCCCTTGGAAATGATCCCACATAAGGGGCAGGCATATAAAGAATAAGCCAGAAGAGAACCAAAGGGTACAGGACCACAAAAGCCAGGGGCAGAAAGTTTCTGGATGGAAACCCAGGTCTTTCTGAACCTGAATGCCACCATATGTACAATTCTTACCATGCTGCATTATTACTATGTGTCAGTCTTCCTGTTAGACCATGTGGTTCTTATGAATAGGGCACACACACACATAATACCCTCTCTTATATAAATCTGTATATTCTCAGAATCAAGTACTATACCTGATAGTGGACAGAAGAAGGGAAGGAAGGAGCAAAACTGGAAAGGATGGGAAGAAAATTGATCAATAGGATCAAACATAGCAAAGACATTAGGTAGAAGGCAAAGTAAAGAATCATCTGACAAGATGACCATCAACAAAGCAATTTCAGTGGCTGAGTAAGGACAGAAGTCAGATCATAATGGGTTAAGAAGTGAATGGAACATGTAAAAATGAAGGAGGGTATCTACCAATAAGAGAATGGATAAAAATGTTAAAAACTTGGAGGGAAGTTTCAATAGATGGCTGTAATCTCCCAAGGAAAGCTTCAGTCTTATATATTATTGTGTTTTTATTATTGTGTATTTATTATTACACATATATTGTGCACAACCTCAACATTCACCAAGTAAATGTGATTTTTTTTTAAAGAGGGAGGTTACAATTTAGAATGAAAAACTTTGAACAATGGAAAAGTCAAGGAAGGCACACACATGAAATCAAGAGGAATCCATTTATTTGTAGAAAATAAAAATTAGGAGAAGCATGATAAATTTGGAAAGGAAAAAGGAAGGTGATTCAGAAAAGTATAGATTCAGAATGCATGAGGAAACATTACAGGAACAAGGACAACTGATGTGGTTATATGAAACTGGTGGGTCACTCAAAAAGATGTGTATTAACTGGTGACTTGTCATCCAGGAACAACCTAACAGCAGAGAGCAGTGAGTAGAATGCTTTTTCTAGACAGACTCAAAAGTTATTGATTTAAAAAAAAAAAAGTTAATATAGAGCCTGGGAGGGATCCAAGGAAGTCACCAACCAAGAGTGCTGGTGTCTGTGAAATAAGTATATGGATCTGAATACTGTTCTGTACCAGACGATCTGTCTTCCTGGCCTACCCCAATTTTAGCCTTTCCTTCCAGTCCCTTGGGCCCTCAGAGACTTCTTACCTGGATGTGAGGCCACCTTTGGATCAACAAATCACCTTAAAGTCATTATTTCCTATAGGAACAATAGTACAGTTCCTGGTCAATAAGTTAATATTAGCTTTTGAAAAATATTCATAACATGAGTGCTTCACATTTTATAAAAGAGTTTCATATGCATTTTATTACTGATTCCCATAATACTTCCTGAGGTATATACAATTATTAGTAATGATTCACAGATAAAGAAGTATTGGTTCATAAATGGCATAACTCAATTCCTATGGATAAAAGAACCAAATTCAGGCCTCAAATCCTTATCTTCTAACTTAAAAAACCCTACAATCTTTCACACTCTGCTCTAAGCACCCCCAAAAAAGAAATAAGACAAAGTCAAAAAGGGCACAAGAATAAAGGGGTAAATCAGAGTCTCCTCGGTCATTTGTGGAAAGCCTTAGTCCTATGAAATGAATATAAAAATGTCATGCATTAACTATATAAGGAACCCCATGTACCTCTCTCTACTATCATGACTTAAAAATAATATGCTAGATATAGTTAACATTACTAAAACATGTAACCAATATTTTTTCCTTATTAACTTACATTTTGAGATGTCTATAATGGGCCAAGACTCTTTTAAAAAGGCTATTAAGGTAAATTCATGCAGACTTTTTCTTGATACACTTCCCCACAAACGTCAGGAGGAGGCAAAATCATCCTTCTGGCTTTAGATTGCGCGCCTCAGAGCCCTATACAAAGTGTTCACCACTGGTGCTCGATGATGATGTAATAGTGATGATAAGGAGGTCAGTTTCTCCCAGTGTACAGTATGGGCTAATTCTCTCCATCTTATCTTCCTTCCTTCTTTGATCATTCCTACTTATGCAAACATATAGTATTTTAAGCTACTTTGACTAAAGATCACAGTACATAAAAAGTTATTATGCTACTCTAAATGACATTTTATTTAGGCTATTAAATAACTTTGCTTTCACAAGAAAAGACAGATAATTACAAATAATCTAAACACAAAAGAAAAACAGTCTGAGTGGAGCCAGCCCTTTCTTATATTCTTGTATATCAATAGGTGTATGAATTAGCACTATAAAAGCCCTTATTCTCTTACTTTCTGATCCTCTATTTATATAGTACAGAAATGTGGATTATTAGAAAACAGATTTCTGGCTTGATGTTACTACCATGGTAACTGTGTTGCACTGCCCAAATGTGGCTCAGGAATGGAAGAACTCATTCACCCAGATATGCCCCCTCAGCTTTTGGCATTGATAGCCTCACCTAAAGAAAACAAGCTTGCCAAAAGTCACACATCCTTCCAGAGGCAGGCTGCATCCCTCACTGCAATATAACAACACAGGACAAGGCTGGCTAATGGGCTGCCACGCAGTTGGGTGAGATCTTCACTTGGCCTATACTGAAGCTCGACTGCTCCCTCTGCCCAATCCTGCTTCTTCCCAGTCACTCACAGATGCTGATGCCAAGACCAACATCACATAATCAATAGATGTCCTGCATGCAAACCTTCATCTCAAATTTACTTCCTGGCAAACTGAACCTGAGATGATATGATAGAATTGAATTCTCTACTATTCATCCCTCTTAAACCAAGTACAATATACATTGACCTTTGAACAACACAGGTTTTTTTTTATCTGCACAGGTCTGTATACATGTATAATTTGTTCAGTAGGTATACTGGAAAACTTAGTTTAAACTTAAAACCACATATCCTTTTGAAATTTTTTGACAATTTGCAAAACCCCTTAGCAAAGTTTTAAAAAATTAGAAAACCAGAAAGGCCCACAGAGGTCATTTAGTCCAAATCTCACATTTTGTAGATAAAGAAACCAACTCACAGATTACTTATATTCCCAAGGATGTGCAGCCAGCCACTCAATCACAGTCAGAGGTGATGACAGAACTTAGCAACCTGATTCCCAGGTAAAACATTCTTTCTACTTCAAGTTAAGTCAAGATCTCATTTTTAAAGTCAAATATACAAATACAGAGCAGAAAGGTGGTTTCCAGGGATTGTGTGGTGGAGGAAATGGGGAAATGTTGGTCAAAGTATACAAAATTGCAGTTGGTAGGATGAGTAAATCTACAGATGTAATGCACAGCATGACAACTACGGTTAATAATACTGTATTATAATACCAGAAGTTTACTAAGAAAGATTTTTAGACACTCCAACTAGACACAAAAACTGGTTAACTATGTGAAGAGATGATATGTTAATCACTGCAGAAATTAATATATTAATGATTGTAGTAATCATTTCATATGTGCATCTAATCATCATATCCTATAGCTTAAATATATGTAATTTTCATTTCAATATTTCAATTCAGTTCAGTAATTCAATAAATAAACAAATACAAAAAGGTATTGAGGCATCCTGTTACATGGTCATGGATTAAACTTCGAATGTTTTGGTTGTTCAAAGGTCATAGTGAGAACACTGTAAACTTTATTCACCACTACAAATCTACCACAGTAAATAATAAAACTATAAAGAAACAAAAAACACTGATTAAATGTTTATTGTGAGAATTAATGAATTTTGTAATGGTTTAAAAAGTTTTGCCTTTCAATCTCCCTCAATTTTATGTGTAAAGGAGAAACTAAGCAATGCATGAACTCTACTGGACTAGTAATTTCTCCAAAGAATAATCTGCTTACTAGAAAAAGCCAAGCCATGATAAGCAAACATAATCCACACATGGCCACAACCAAACAAAAGAGATCAGGCACATTCTATTAACCTCCAGATTCAGTACTTACATAGTTTCTACCAAGAAAATTGAAGCTTGGCTCAGTCAACACAGAGATTATACATTTTACTCTACTAAAATAGCAGTGGGAAATGACCAACTTCCATTAACTTTTACTCATAAAATGGCAAGGCAAGAGTATATCTTTGTTCTGGCTAAGTAGTATGAATAAAAAGATAGTATCTGTAAAAAAAGGTTTTCTCTTTTTTAATTCACCAAAAAAAAGGTTTTTTGGTGGGTGTATTAGTGGTGGTACAACATTTCTAGAAATATAGCTGACCCTTGCATAACTTGGAGATTGGGGTGCAGGCCCCCCAACTCCTCCCCATGCATGTGAACATGGAACACTGGTGTACAACTTTTGACACCCTGAAAATTTAAGTACTAACAGACTACTGTTGACCAGAAGTTTTCTTGAAAGCAATTCAGCACGTGAGGCAAATGGAACTTTCTGATCAGGATCCCCACCTGGCCTTAATAGGTACCCTGTTTGCACATCTATGGGATGTTTTACTCGGGGCAGAGCAAATGATCAGTCACAGGGTTGTCAGTCCAGGGTAAGCGTGAAGAGGAAACACCATTCTCTCCTCCCCTCCTTTCCTGGTACAAAATTGGTCAGGCACCTGCCAGTCACCAGGGACCTGTCACAGAGTTCCTCCCAGTGTAGGAAGTGGGCAGAGTAGAGCAGCCGGAGAGGGAGAGCTTGGGAGTTGTGGGACAGACAGTCCTGAACAGTGAGAGCAAGGAGAGGCTGAGCTGTGAGAATGAAGCCTTTAATTCCCAAATACTTGACCTTGCCTTATTTGGTCTCAGCAAATTCATGGACAACTTGCCCCAGGCGGGGAACCCCTCTTCCTCGGGAGCTACACAGCACTATAAAGAGACTTAAAACCACGTATCCTTTAAAAGGGTAATTACCTTCCAGGAATTTATCACAAGAAAATAATGTAAATGAAGACAGAAGTTAAACAAAGAAGTTTAATTACAGTATGACTTACATTAGAAAAAAATTATAAGCAACATAAACATCCCCACAAAGGGAATGATTATAGTAGATCCATACAATAAAATATTATACAGTCATAAAGTATAATGGTTGCAAAGAGTTTTAATGATAAAACTATATACTTAAAGTGATAAATAGGATATAAAACTGTATGTATGTGTGATCTTAACTTTGTAATTAGATATCTACCTATAAATACATGCATACTATCTTCAGAAACCCTGGGAAGAACTATGCAAGATTTAATAGGTATTATCCCTGGTCCTTATTTTCTGTTTTATACTTTTATATTTCTAAATATTCTAAACAAACATCTATTACATTTTTTATTAAACTTTTTATTTTGAAATAATTGAATTATTATTATAAGAAAAAGCTATTTAAAAATATGTCAAGTTGAGCTCCAGCCATTTTAATGGCATGTATTAAACCCACTTATAAGTACATCAAGAATAATTGCCAGTATAAATATAACATTGCCAAGGTTTAATTGCATTCAATGACCAGCTGAGCAATTATTTTTTTATAACAACGCAGGTAGAAATTCTCAGCCTATAAAAACTTACTTGCCTTTCCAATTTTCCCTTCCTTAGCAATAAGTCAACTATCATATACACAATGCCAGTCACCCCATGCTATTTCCCCATGACGTTCAGATTTCCTAGGTAATTGATAATACCAGATCCTATACCAAATAAATGTTTTTCAATTATACCCATTCACAAAGTGTTTAAAACATGTTAAAGCTAAAATATTACATTGTATTATACCAAGAAAAAATATATCTTATTTCTAAGGAAACTGTTCATTAAAACTTAGATCAAACTAAACTAATGCTTATGCTCTATATGCAGCTTATTGTATGGGGCTTCCAGTGGATCTCAGAAAAGCATGGCAGTATTGCTATCATCATGTAATCATCAGTCTTAATCTGGTCATCTAACAAGGGGCCTGGAACATCATTCTCAAATGATGAGCCAGCCCTCAATCAAGGCCTTTAAAAAAGGCTTGCTCCAGTCTCCTGCCTCTTTAACATGGGTTTCTCTCTAAGCAGACTCTGTTCAAGAGTCACCCCTTGTTCACTGTTACCACTGCATACTCACTGTTCAAGGCCAGAATTAATTGATGACACATTTTTCACTCTAATGCTTAAGGGGATTATTCACCTGCTCTGATGTGTGTTTTCCACTACTACCAAGTTATTTCCTAACTCTGCAAACACCAGCAGGATGTCCTACAATTTAACTCAATTCTGACACTATCTACCTGGAGATAGCCTTAGATCCCACAAGATAAAGGTTCAGTCCCCTGAGACTGCCCTCTCTCCACACTTCAGATGCCAATCACAAATCCAGGTGATGAAGAGCTATAAATCAGAGGTTCCTCCTCCTTGGGTTCAATTAATTCACTAAGCAGCTCATGGAACTTAGGAAAACATTTTACTTACTACGTAAATGGTTTATCATAAAAATATATAACTCAGGAGCAGCTAGATAGAAGAGATGCACAGGGCAAGACGTACATATATGGGAAGGGAGGGTGGGGTTTCCAGGCCCTCTTCTGGGCACATCAACCTCCCGGCACCTCCATGACTTCACCAACCTAAAGCTGTGAGAACCAAATCCTTTTTAAGTTTTCATTACATAGGCATGACTGATTAAATCATTGGTGACTGACCTCCATTTCCACCTCTCCCCTCCCCAGAGGGCTAGTTGGTTCCTTGGCAACCAGACTCCATCAACAGGTTATCTAAGGGCTTGCTATAAATCAGTACATTAACATAAACTTAGGTGTGGTACAAAAGGGCTAGATTTATGAATAGCAAAAGATGCCCATTTCACCTTTATGGCTCTGGAATTACTTCAGGAACTGGGAACAAAACTAAATATTATACCAAAAGATATGCCTATGGGTTGCAATTGTAAGGACTGCAATCGTTATTAGAAATTACAAGGATTTTTGTAGCTATTTGTTAAGGAACAAAGGAAGATGACTATAGGGAAAATGGGCATTTTTGACCAGAATTCCAGCCTGGCCTTGATAGTACCCATTGTATATACATATAGGAGCCTGTCTGCACATGAGTGTGATGTTTACTGGCAGCAGAGCCACTGAGGATTGCCAGTCCCGGGTAAGAGGTATTCCTGGTACATAATTGATCAGGTGACCACCAGTCACCAGGGACCTAACCCACAGAGTTCCTCCCGGGGCAAGGGGCAGGGGGAAGGGGAGCACAGGGTGGCTGGAGAAAGTGAGCTTGGGAGCCGCGCAAGAGCAGAGTCCCCAGGCAGCGCCAGATGAGAGCCAGGCAGCTGGGAATCCAGAGTGCGGCCAGGCAGGGAGAGAGGAGCAAGAAGCCTGGGTCTGGAGCAGGGAGCACAGAGAGGAGAGACGGCAACTGGTGCATGCGGAGACACTGAGCTGCGGAATAAATCCTTTCATTTCCAACTCCTCAACCTTGTTTGCCTTCTGTCTCAGCAGGTTCATAAAGAACTTGCGCTGGGTGGGAAATCTCCTTCCTCCAGGATCTACAATGACCAAGTATGTATCTCTTATTATAAACCACATTATCACATCTGTGTTCATGATGTCACCACCATCATCATCACTATTCTGCTTACGCTTGTCTGAATTTAATATCATTCCAGCAATTTCCCCATCATCCAAGTATTAGGTAGAAAGATAAACATGAGCAGTTGGGGTAGGGGAAGATGAGGTTCAAGAAAAAAAGAGCTGCCCAAACTCTGCCCAGGTAGGGGTCCCAAGTGAAGACAACAAAGGCTTTGAAGGGTAGTAACTTCTTGCCTATCGGGACCAGGCCAAACCAGTCCCAGCCAGGGCACAATCCAACAAAACTAAGAACTGTCCAAACCACACCACCTCATAATCTCATTAAGATAAAATTGCGGTTTTGCTTCACCACCCCTCCATGTGCTTTTTCTCTGTGCATTTTAGGAAAAGATATGCCCACCAAGAGGAATGGGTGTATAACTAAAGCTGTCAAATGATCTTACTCTGTTAATCAAAAGAAGTGCCTCCTGGCTAGGTCATGATAAACAGACCCTCTCCTAAAAGTTCAGTGCCTGCCTTTGTATACCTGGACTCTGGCTCACTCCTCCCTTAGAGTGTATCAAATAGAACTGCCTTTGTCTACTTGACTCTGACCTGTTCCTTGGCTGGAGTGTATTCAAACGAAACTTCACTATTGTGTCTCAGCCTTTCAATTCTTTGTTGTGGAGGGGACAAGAACCAAGGAGAACAAACTCAACCCATAACACAAGGAATGTACAAGAGGTACAGCATTAGCAAATTTAGCATTTATTCAACTTAGTTACTATTCTGCCTGATCAACTTTGGGCATAAGAAGATAAGTGTTACATAATCTTTCCATTAGTGACACAAAATCCTTCAACTTCTTTTTTGCACGTTCACCTTCAAACATCATTGTAGTCCAAAGTCAAGGCCAAGTACTGATTAATGTTGATTTATTAAACTCATTTCAAGCATTAGTAACTGCATAAATAACATTTTTTAAAGCTGAGTTCATTCAGAAGATCTGGGAACCTAAGGAATCACTACAGCAAGCATGAAGATCTGTTCTATTTCTTAATGTAAGTAGGAAAATGTCAAAAACATTACTTTTCACAAAAAGTTGAAGAGTAAGGCAGTGTGGACCAGTTGTCTAAGAGCAACAAGATTCCATTTTCTTCCAGTCCAGCTTGTCAGGCAGCTGAAACTGGGGAGATCTCTCCCTTTGCACTAGGTGAAACCTTAACCCATAGGAGAAGATTCTTGACTGTGATTGAGAAAGAATTACTGAACAGGTTGGATGAGTGTAGGTAACAAAGGAATTCATTAAAGTGAGAGTGGTAGTGAATGGCAGCAGCTGTGCAGGCAGCAGAGTGGCTGGAAAGAAAAGTTCATTGAACTCCTGCTTCGCTCAGGACAAATCCCGTGCCAACACCTAAAGCTAGAGTCACCTGGCATCCAATGTCTGCTTGAATCTGCAAGGCATGGGAACAAAGTCCCTATCAACCCAGGATATGGAGGAGCCACAGAGCACTGAATGGAGTGAGTTTGTGTTCTGAGAACTTCCATTTCCCTACTGGTCTGAAATAAAACAGGGAGAGAGAAACACTAAAAAGCTGTATGAAATAGCAAAGTGACAAAGACATTTACCACCAGATATGAAGGTTAGAGAGTTCTTGTCTTTATCATGGAAAAGAGTTCATAGACAAGTACAATAGGCTTATGCAACAAGAAAGTTTATTTGATATAAGGTAGTACACACTCAGATGGGAGTGCAGGTGACCTCAGAGAGGAGGCATGCTTAAGGGTTTTGGGTTTGGGGTTTTATAGGGCCCTTTGGATTGGGCTAAGCATAAGGCATGATATATATACAGGTGATTCATAATTCCTTTGAAGTTTTGTCTTAATAATAGGGTTTTACAATTGACTGTTGTTGATCCTGATCTCAGCATCCTTTAACCACATATGTTTATTTACACTTCCTCCTAAGTGTAAACCTCTTGTCCTAGTTACAAAGTTACTTAATTGATTAAGAGGCTGGAAGAAGAGGAAGAACAGCATATAGATTAAATTAAAGAATAAACTGAGCCTTTTTTGCAGGCTAAGTAGACTTTGCAATGACATAACCCTTGTCCCATTTCCCTGATTTCTCTCACAGTTTATTAGTAAGCCTATATTGCTGGTACAAAGTAGTAATGAATGGGTCAGAAATTTTTCTCTGGTTACCTCTGCTTTCTTATATAAATAATAATGCCTAAGTAAATTGCATATACAAAGGTCCCCCCTTCGAACACAGAGGATACATTCCAAGACCCCAGGGGATGCCTGAAACCATGGATAGTACTAAACTTTATATATACCATGTTTTCTTCTATAATACATCCCTACATTAAGTTTAACTTATAAATTAGGCACAGTAAGAGATTAGCAACAAAAACTAGTAATAAAACAGAATAATTATAAAAATGTGCTATGATGAAAGTTCTATGAATGTTGTCTCTCTCTCTCTCTCTCAAAATACCTCACTGTACAGCACTGCTGCTAGAGATGACGTGAGATGATAAAATGCCGAGGTGACGAGATGAAGCGAAGTGAACAATGAAGGCATTGTGACACAGCATTGGATCTACTGACCTTACGATGATCCATCAGAAGGAGGATCATCTGCTGGACAAAAAGATCAGCAAGACCAGTACCAGGCCTGAAAATATTCACACATAAAATCAGTTCAGATTTTACTGCCAAAGGAGTTTTGCCACCACATTTATGAAAAGTTTCCACCCTCAGAGCTTTTTCAGAATTTTAGAATTTCAAATGAGAGATTGTGGGCTCAGATTTCCCTTGGTGCCATACCTGCCATTATACCTCAGCAAGCCCCAATCTGGCCCCTTCCATTAGCCTTCCTACCTTCCCCCATTCCATACTATGCCATCAGGGAGGACCCTCTAAAACACAGATGTGACCTTGTCACCGATGTGCTGGGAAACCCTGAAGAGTCCATGATACTGGTCTAGATAATTTCATAGTCCAATCTCAGACTACTTTTCCTGCGTCTTCCTTCCCAGGACACACATCATGTTTCAGTTCTCAGGAACTTATGTATTGGGGAATGATCCCAGGATTTGCACAGGGTTTACATTACCTAAACCGAAGGAGTACGAGAGGCCAAGAACACAGTTGATACTTAGTCAAATGGGACAAACGTTCTACAAAATAAACTGCACAAACCCAGGTCCTGGTACTAGTTACCCCAACCGGAGTTCTTTCCTTCTGAGAGTGAGACTATAATGCAAAAGGCCACACACAAATACAGCAACCTGCAGAAACAACACCACATATTGCCTAGATAGCTCTACCTTGGAAAATACCTACAGGGGTTCTTCTGACAGGGGTTTTGTGTAAAACACAAAGAATGAGGTCACCATGAGTCTAGCCTGGATATGCAAAAGAACAGAAGACACTGTTGCTACAAATTTTGTAACTAACTGGGCACTAGGAAAACTTACTTCCTGCTGGCTTAGTTGAAATCAATGTAAATAACAGAGATGTTTAAAATAGAAATATTCACATTTTTCATGCCAAATGAACCTAAAAGTAATTATCTATGGACACATACATCTCTCCCACTAGAAAATCACCAATATAGGGTCACAAAGACATTGTTTTGAAATCATTAACTTGCAGTAATATGAAATGCCTAAGAGAACATTTTAACACACAGCTGTACTGAGAGCATCTCATACTCTTCCCTTGAGTTTTGTCCATTTTGACAGTATCATTAATTTTCACAGCATCTGGTATGCCTAATTTCTAGAAATGATTATGGGCACTGGTAACAACAACCTTGCCTTTCTATCTTGGGCACTTTTAACAGCATTGAAGAGAATAAAGTGAATAAAGTCTTCTCTCTAAAGATTCAGAGAGATGTGTTTTCTGATTGATTCTAGAGCATTAAGTGACAAAATAGAAGCCTGCAAGGTAGGAAGCTGTAACTCCAACACACAAGAGAGTCTACAGCTCAGAAACACCAGCAGCCCCTTACCATTTCACAAATGCTCTTATCTTTTGTGAACAAATTAAGGCAATTCTTATCTCAAATGACAATTTATCCATCATTGGTTTCAACAACATATTTAAGACAAGGCTTCAAGCCACCAGCAAGAAATTGGCACTGGACTTCGCTGCCTGGGGCACATGGCTTCCACGGCTTGGCAAAGGCCCAGCTGCTGTATTAGTAAGTACACCATTTGTCAAGACAATTATGCAAGAACTTGGCAACTACACATTGAGGGAAAGCCCGATGTGAGGTAGTGCCAGGGCATACAGATCAGAAAGCCTGAGAAATCCTTTGACATTTCAGTTGTCTTTTGTAAGCTACCTTATGTGTAGATAATGTCATTTATTAAAATTAAGTCTAAGGAGGGATAAAAGGAGCAGGGAAAGCAATTCTAAACACAGTCATTATCTTAATATACAATGCCATGTTCCCATTCTGAAGAGATGTCTTTTCATCACTATAAGTCAATTCAGAAATTACTATCAACACCATTCTTTACTAATAATGCTGTATTTTCAAGACTGAAAGATTTGAAAATGTCCTGTCACACCGAAAGCTTCTTAATGATTCAAAAGTAGTGGAGGACTCAAGAGAAAAGTACCTTGTGATGAATGCAAGAACAAATGGAAAAATATGGTTTACAGTTCCAGTAGAAATCAGTTTTGCTGTCAAAAGGTTAAAATTTGTAATTAATTAAATGCATGAGGGAATGAATGCAGATCAAAGGCCCTGCAAAAAAAATTTTAAGATGGGTTAATAAGTGTTTTAAGATATCACCACATTTGGAATTGCAGGTGGATTCCCAACCACTCTTTCACTGTACTTTATTTAAGAAAAGTATCATCAGTTAAAATTAAACTTCTGTTACCAAAATCCATTAGTATACCTGAACCAGGGAAAATCTTCTCAAGTCAAGTCATGTAAAAAGTAAAACACGAACACACTATAAAGCAAATATACCAAAGTAATCCTTTATGCTCATTAGCATCTTACAAAAGTCAAGTGAAACATCAGAACTGCTAGTCAATCTCAACTTAGATCAACCTCATAGTCATCATTTATTTTTAACACCAAAGGTATTCACTGTAGTTCCACATATTCCACATTTGGAGAATGACAGAATAATTATCCACTAAACTAAGGATTTAAAATAACTGTATAATAATCTTACTAATGCACATACACAGAATAGTCTTAAAATAAAAAACATTCAGCTAATGAAAAAGAATAAAATTTTCACCCAGAAATAATTTAGCAAGCAGAATGCTATGGCAAGTAAAATTAAAACTTGTTTTAAACGAACTCATTCAACTGTTCATTAAAAACTATTTTTGGCAACTAGAAATATTACTTTTCCATAGAACAAATAGCCTTTAGGTTAAAAATTCTTTTCTTCTAAATATTCTAAATAAATTGATTTTATCTAAGATTCTCCAAAGAAAGATGCTGCATATAAAATCCTGGAGCCTTGACTCTAGTGGAGGAAAAAGTAAATTATAGCAGAAACGCTTTGCCAGTCCTTAATTCCACAGTTATTAAGTAGACACTAACAGCCTGAAATATTTCTCTACTTAAAATGGTGATGTAACATCACCTCCTCTCTGAAGTCTTTTGTTTATTCTTCTTTTCTATTATTTCTTACATTCAATCCTCATGACAACACTATGAAAGACATAAACTAATTTGTCCTAAGTCATGCCTGCTAACTGAAAGTACTTAATGGCCGCGTCAGGATTCCAGCCCAGGCCACTTGACTCTTGCCTGGCCCCAGTCTACCCCTGTCATTTCCACCACTTGCCCTCTCCTTATGAATACCTGCCTACCTTGCTTGTTTCCCAGATACAGTCCTGATAAGTTCCTGTTAATTCTCTTTACAAACTGAAACACATCTTCCCATTGACATGATTCATACATAATTCTGTGAAACATGTCTTATCCTTCATGCTCTCCTCAGACAGAAATGACCCATCTCGTATGTCCTCCCAACATGCACATAAAACACCCTGCACTCAGCAGTGAGGATGCCAGGCCATCTATTACATCTTAAGTTACTGGAGGACAGGTATAATGTTTTTGTCCTTAAATGTTTTTCCAAATCAAAAGGAATAAACTCCATTAGGTATACATATGTTATATATTTCTATATCACTGCTTGCTGAGAAAAGACACTATTCATTAAATCACAATGACATTTCCATTGCTTTACCTCTCCTCACAGCAGATCTGATAAAGTAGCTAAAAAACCAAAGCATATCACTGAGTTCATTTAGCAAGTCATTCACAAGGATGGAAATCAAACAACACTCTTTAATTCTCAATACAGAATTAAATTGAGTTTTATGCATTCTAAATCATATTCTGAACATACTGGCAAGATGGCAGATGAGTGAAATTTAGGCCCACGTATCAGTGTCCCATTAGCCCCAGGAAGCCCCAATCATATTGTACTCTCTGTTAGAATTCCCCTATAAAAAAGAGTTTTTTTGCATTTCTCTATAAGTTTTGTAAGCTATAAGGATTAGCTAGTACACAAAAGCATTTAACTAAAAATGAAAAACACAGGAAATGAAAACAATGAAAATAATACACACACAGCCAATTCTCATTATTCACAGTAGTTATGATCTATAACATCTCTGAGAACACTGAATTAGTGAGTACTGAACCACTGCTCCTGGGGAAATACAGAGTTAGCTTCCGGTGAGCCTCTGGTCATATTTTTATGTCAACTAATCAATTCATAACCTTGTTTCATGTGTGTTTATGTTTAAAGACAATCTATTTAATAAATACTGTTGATTGATTAACACTGAACTCATAACCAACAGCACTATAGCTCAAGCCTGAATGAAGTGTACCTAACACAGGTATTTTCTCCTTAAGGCAAATCATAGCTTTCCTGCCCCTAGAAACACTAGATAACACTTCGGTGCTACTCCTGAGAACCATTTTTAACAGCAAAATCACAAAACAGAAAGTGCAAAAATATTAAAAAACATGGCACTAAACAGAAGGCAGAAAGGATACTTGTTTACAGTACAAGCTGAAACAAGAAGGCAGAGCATTGCCTTGTTCAGCCTCATCTGGGAACATGCAGGAAGGGTAAATCAAATTTTCAGATGCTCTACATATCCTAAAATGACAGCAAAAGACCCACAAGTATTGATTTTGAGGTTACAAATAAGTTTTAGCAATTAGGTGAATTAATACAGAACCCATGGATAATAAGGATTGCATGTATGTCAATAAACTAGTAAGACTAGATGCTTCAAAGGAGGGAACTGGGTGGCTAGGAAACAGATGGAAGAGAAATTTATTATTTTGCAACATGATGTTATAAATTTTTGAATTTTGTAGTTGGAGTGTGTGTAAGAACTTTATGACCTGAGAAAACAGCATTAGACATACTACTAATCCAAAAAAATTAAATTAAGCTTTGGGTTCCAACAATAAAAAGGCCAAACAAAATAAAGATTAAGGAAGAATGAATATAGAACCATATGAATTTGAAATAGAAAATGATGAATATTTGGAGTTCCTCTATATGAAGGAAACTGAGAACAGACTCTCAGAGGAGGAACAGGCACAGAAAATCATTTAAAAGCAAAAAAAAAATCCCACAGCTTAGGCTCGCAACTGCAATGAAAGGAGGGGGCTGCTGGGAGTATGACACAAAATGAGGATATCTGAAAAGTAATTATGTAGTAAGGATGAATGGCTCCTAGAGGAAGGGAGACGGCGCCCAGAGTTAAGTTCCCTATGAATCCAACAAGACCCAAGGAAGACAAGGGAAAGAGTAGGTTAGAGATTAAAGGTTTATTTCTCATGGCTCAGTATCTCTCCTGGTGAACCCCGGCTGCCCGGTGCTCTCATGGGTGCTTCCAAGACCCCCTCTCCAGAGGCAGTGCCCTCTCCTTCCTCTGCCATCTTCCAGGAAGAACTCAGAGGGTGGGTCCCAGTGATGACAGGCACCTGACCAATTACATAACAGGAACGGAGGGGAGGAGAAAATGGAGCTACTCTCCACCCCTTACCCCAGACTGGCAATCCCACCATGGAACCAGAGGCTCTGCGGCAGTAAACACTGCACTGATGTGCAACAGGCCCTTATATGCAAAGCACTATCAAGGCAGTGGGAATACTGGTTGGAAAATTTCATTTAACCAACATTTCACCCCTCCAGAATTCTTGCCTCACAATCTATGTGCCCTTAATCTTCTACAATGGCCCCTGTGCAAGGAAGCTAGAACACTGTACCCGGCTTAACAATATACAAACAACAAAAGAAATTAATCAGATAACAATAAAACCATGACAATTCTCAGGCATGAGGATCCAGCTGCATTCAAAATTCTACTCTGAGTCCATAGTTCACAAGGAAAGCCAGCAGCTGAACTGGAAGGGGGCTACAGGCATCCTCAGCAAGCAGCAGCAGTGGCTAGGAGGAATACCCAATCCACAAAGACTAGAAAAATAAACTTAAGGGCAATAAAACATGTTTTAATGTTACTAACATAGGCAAATCTTGTCCATCAGGTAGGATGCATACAAGAGTGTGGACATGTGACAGGACTGTGGCAGGAAGGGGGTTCTGTCTGGGTCTAGTATACCATGCCTTTACCCCTCTCCCTGTGGGGGTTACTGAAGGGTCTATATATATGTACTGGAGGTGCATGCACTGGCCATAATGATAAAACAAAACTCCCCGGTAAGATTCTCCTACCTTCTGGCCATTTAGGATACACTACCATGAACTTTGGGGGCCATTCTGCTGTTACTCCAGGACACACAGGAGGCCAGCTTCAGGCCTTGTCCCCAAGATGCCAGAAGGGTGAGCCATCGCTGGTCCATGTGTTAAAATGTCCAAGGCCACATCCACTCAACTAAGCCTCTGTGCTTTAGTGCAGTTGGTGCTGACAGCAAGATGTTGTTCTAGTAGCCAAATCCCGGCTTCAACAACTCCTCTTTGGTTTGCATGCACAGTTGTATGTGAGAGGCAACACTGTGTGTTAGCATGTCCACAGGGCTCAGTGCCCTATTCTTGGGCTTCTCATTCAAATGCCGCAGCACTGTCCATAAGTGGACTGACCAGCCCTGTAGACTATTAGTGTCTGACTTCAGGCCAGATATTCACAAACCATTGTACCTCTCTATCAGGCCTGCCCTGGAAGGATTATATGGTACATGAAATTTCCACCTTATCCCTAATTGTTGCACCCATTCTTGTAACGCATGTCCAGTAAACTGGGTGCCTTGATCACTCTCAATCACCACCTGTGGCTGGTCATAGGCTGCAAAGAGATGCTCTAGACCCTTTTTAATCATTTGCTGACCTAGACGACACACAGGAAAAGCCACCAACAGTCCAGTAGCCATGTCCACACAAGTCATGGCATACCAATACACTTCTGATATGAGCAGAGGCCTAATATACTCTATCTACCACCTGACAAGGGGTATTGGCCTCTTAGCTATTGTCCAATGTTGCTGTGGGACACAGTATAAGTCCCTCTTAGAGCATACAAGGCACTCCTGCCGGGCTCTGCTGACTTCTTCAAAGGTCAACGGCAAGCCCCATCAACGGGATACAGCCCACATTGTCATTTGCTCCACAAGCAAAAATGTTGATGTAACCACTGGCCTACATCAGAGGCAGGCTTTCCTTCTAGCTAATGCACCTGGGCCATTGTGTCTGCTTCATCATTCCCTGGGGATGCCAAAGGCAGATGGCCAGTCACACAATACACTGTAACTGTTTTAGTCTGACCACAGTGCCATAGGTCTTGCCACAACTCTTGCTTTGAAAGGGGCAGGTGACCAACCATCTAGCTGGCATGCTACCATGGTGGTAGTCACAGGGTCAAACCCTGATAAGATGGCCCAGCTGTCTGTGCAGACAATTAATGGGGAGGGCTCCTGAGTGATCATGAGCAATACTGCTCACAACTCAGCCCATTGACCACTCTTCCCCTCCCAATCCTCCATCCATATTGTCTTAGGATGGAAAGCCACAGCCCTCCACTTCAGGGGCTGCCCACGACTGGAGCTGTCTGTGTACCAAGCATCTTCAGGTACAGGGTCTCTTCCTTTCCAATAAGGACTGTCTGTTACTAATGGCTCCAAAGCAAGTTCTTGCTTTTCACTGATGTATGTCACTGGCCCCAATAAGCTTTGGAGTTCTCTACTGAAGGGGCTAGTGGTAAGGGTGTTACACTGCTGTAAATATGTGCCCCATTTGGCCAGTGTGAGCATCTGTGCCATGCCACTCTGTGGCCTTTGGGTCCAATCTCACACCCATCCTGCAATAGGATAGGTGGTTATTAGTTTTGTCAGAGCTGTTCCAGCAATGGGCTCCATAGCCATCAAGGAGTGGTACACTGCAGCCAATTGCATCTCTGCCAAGGTGTACCAGACCTCTGCTCCTTTCCAAAGTTGCAACCAGATGAACAGGTTGGCAGGTCTGTTCAAGTTACTGCCAGAGGACCCCCTATAACCATCTTCAGTTACATGACCATCTAGCTCACAAGGCCTTGATGAGTCTATTACACTCAAAGCCTGCACAGCCTTGACTGCTCGCTTAGCAGCAGCAAAGGCAAATGCACATGTCTCATCCCAGTCCCACCTGATGCCCTTTTGTACCAACAAGTATAAGGGGTTCAGATTTTGTGCCAAGTACAGGATAAACACTCTCCAGTAACCTAGAAGACCCCAAAACTCTTGTAATACTGCCACCGTGGTAGGGGCAGGGAAAGCCTGGATCTCGCCTATGACTGCTTCAGGAATAACTTTAGTTTTACCCGACCATTCAACCTCCAAGAACTTGACAAGCCAGTTCCCTGAACCTTTGTGCTGCTCACAGCCCACCCTTTCTCCTATAGAATTTACAGCTATCTAGGAACTGCCCCTTCTAAATCCGCAAGAGAATCACACATAAGCATGATATCACCAATGTAGAGATACAGCCACACTGTTGGCAGTTTCTCCCGTACTGCCAAGTCCTGGGCTACAAGTTCATAACAAATGGTAGGACTTTGCAGGTATTCCTGTGGAAGAACAGTCAATGCCCACTGCCGGCCCTCCCAAGTGAAGGCAAACTGCTCCTGACTTTCCTGTGCTATGTCAATAGAAAAGAAGGCATCAGCAAGGTCCACAACCCTGATATGTCTCTAGTTCATGCCTGAGAGTGTCCATAAGGGCTGCTATAGAGGGGACAGCAGCATGCAGAGAGGGTATGACTTTATTCAATTCTTTGTAATCCACGGTCATATGCCAGGAGCTGTCCAGCCTTTTCGCTGGCCACACTGGGGAATTAAAAGAATTATAAGTGGGCTTTATAATGACAATCTTCTCTAGCTCTTGGGAGGGTTTCTCCAATTTCTTGGTGCCCACCAGGCAATTTATGTGGCTTAGTTTTTGTCACCGGCTGAGGCACAGGAAAAGCTACAGGCAGGTGCTTAGCATGTCCCCTCAGAACTGCCTTTATCACATGTACCCTCATTCTGAACTCACCTGCAGTGGTCTGTAACCACAGACACTGCAGGATATCCACCTCCAAAATATATTCAGGGATGGGAGAAATATACACAGTATACTCCTTTTTGGATTGTCAGGGAAGCCAGTTTCCCTATTTCTGACCCAGACAGAACAATGCTATCTATTCCTGAATCCCAAAGACAAAAGAGCCACGTGGCCAGAGACTCCAAGGGCTTCTGCCAAAACCGGGAACTCAAATCCACCAGCTCAGCCTGGGTATAGGGGTGGAGCCCGGAGTACTCCACAACCTGGGGTGGGGACTGCTCCTCTCAGTGAGGAACATACAGGTGTTGTGTCTTTATTTTCTTGACTACAACCAGGAAGGCTTTCAAGAGGGGAGGGGCTGGTGCCTCTGGTGGCAACTCTGTTTCATCCCTCGGCCCCACCCAACTCCTCTTCCTCCAGCTACTCCTCCCCTGATGTCTCATTTACCATTTCTGGAGCTGAAGGCACCATCAGTTCCTTCACCTCCCCCATGGCATCTTGTAGCCTTTCTCCTGCTGCCCTTTCCTGCACTGCTAGTATGTCTCTCAGTAGTGTGATTTCAGTTTTTAATAGCCTTCTTTCCTTCTCTAAGCATCCCACAACTCATGTTCCTCCTCTGCCACTTCCTGCTGAAGCACATCTCTCTCCTTCATAACCCTTTCCAATGCTGCAATAAACATCCAAGCCACAGTTTCTGCTGCCACATGGGCACTCAGGTCCCCTAAGGGGTCCCCTATTTTGCGGAGGGCCAACTCCACTACCTCTGGGATCCACACCCCTCCCCAATTATAGGGAGGGCCCCACTCCTCTAGGAAGCAAATCACCCCAGATCAAGCCCCACTGGGGAATCCTCAGGTGTTTCCCCACCATCCACAGGGGGATCACAGGATATTTCCCCACCATCCATAGGGGGATCCCCAGGTGTCTCCCCACCATCCATGGGGGCATTCCACTGAAACATTACACCCATGAGGACAGTTCTTCGAGTTTCACCAGACCCTGCCAACTATACCATAGCATCATTCCCAGAGGAAGGGAGTTCCCCACCATGTGGGCAAGTTCTCCATGAATTTGATGAGACCAAAGGAAGACAAGGAAAAGGGTACGTTGGAGCTTAAAGGTTTATTTCTCATGGCTCAGTCTCTCTCCTGGCTAACCAGTTGCCTGGCGCTCTCGCTCTCTTGGCATGCTCCCTAGTCCCCCTCTCCAAATGCAATGCCCTATCCCTCCCCCTGCCCCTTCCAGAGGAACTTCACAGGTGCATCCCCGGTGACTGGAGGGCACCTGACCAGTTATGTACCAAGAATGGTAGGGAGAAGAGAATGGCTGCTACTCTCCACCCTTTACCCCAGACCAGCAATCCTGTGACAGACTCATGGCTCTGTAACAGTAAACAGTGCACTGAAGTGAAAACAGGCCCTTAAATGCATGTCACTATCAAGGTGGTGGGAATTCTGGTTGAAAACTTCCATTGACCCAACACAGACAAATTAATTTTTCTGGAAATTTACACTTATTATTTTAAAAACACTTAAAATAATTTTGTGTAGCAAAGAGGTTCACAAAAGTGTGGTTACAGGACCAGCAACACTGAATCAGCATCAATACAAAAGCTGTTAGAAATAGCCTCCACACTAGACCCAAGACGTAGGGAATCAGGGGCAGGGCCAGCAGCCTGTGCCTTCACAAGCCTTCAGGGTGATTCTGGATTCGGCAGAAGTTAGAGCAGCACTGGGAAAGAAACATTTGAAATGCTACTACAGTATTAAACAATCTTTTAACTTTTCTCAATGATGACAGACATTGCTTAGAAAAAGCTACTGCTATTCTCTGCAATCAGTTCTTTAGTGTTTTTAATTTGTCTCTTTGACTTAAGTTGGCCAGCTGATCCTCTACCACTATTATAATAGTAGCACAAATAATAGCTCTGCCATCCTGAGTTTGAGGCTTTCACTGAGTTGTAAGCTATCAGAAAAACAAAATAAATAAGCTGATTAGAATTGAATACTAAGAATCAAAAAGGTTTGGTGTAGACCTAAGGATAAAGTGCCTGGTTCTAGTGCAGAAGGATTGAAATGGTCCATTTTTTTATTCATGGAAGTTGTTAATATCCAGATGTAGGCTGTGCACCAAAAGGATGACTTGGGTAGAAAATTAATCTCTGAATACAATGAAGATGTCAACAAATTGAGAACTGGAAAATATTTTATCACATATACTACGATATATGTCTGTGACAGCTGTTACAAGAACTCACTTAAAAAAAAAAAAGAAAAGCTCCAAGGAAAAGATGCTCAAAAGTCTGACAGGAAGGGTTTCCCATTCTACCTGGGGCTTCATGTTTTCACAGCCTCTCCAACATGGAAAGGAAGTCTTTTTCACTGGCGAGGGGAGCAAATATTTACATTTCAAAAGAAGCTTAAAAACTTAAAGTTACAGGGAACTTAAAGATAAACTAGACCCACTGTGGCGACAGTTGAGGAAGCTGACAGCCAGAGACCAGGCCAGCCACAGAGCAGGCCTTTTATACTGCTTTACCCATCAGTTCGGTCTTTGCATGAGCCCACCTTGCTTCCTTCACACAAAGAAAGCACAAGAACCAACAAAGTGGAAAGCAAGACCTTGAAAAGAGTGAGCAATACATTACTTTTATATTTTAGAAGTAAATGCTAATCTCCTGAAAGATTTATTTTTTTAAGGCTTCCTCCCAGAAATCAAAGTTACATTCAAATACCATAACCTTAAACCTTCCTGAACATATCTCCCCAGGCAAGGGCAACAAAAGCAAAAATGAATAAGTGGGACTATATCAAACTAAAAACCTTCTGTACAGCAAAGGAAACCATCAATAGAACAAAAAGGCATCCTACAGTATGGGAGAATATATTCATAAATGACAGATCCGATAAGGGGTTGACATCCAAATTATACAAAGAGTTCACACACCTCAACAAACGAAAAGCAAATAAGCCAATTAAAAAATGGGCAGAGGAACTGAACAGTTCTCCAAAAAAGAAATACAGATGGCCAACAGACAAATGAAAAGATGCTCAACATCGCTAATTATCAGAGAAATGCAAATTAAAACTACAATGAGATATCACCTTACACCAGGAAGGATGGCTGCCATCCAAAAGACAAACAACAACAAATGTTGGCGAGGCTGTGGAGAAAGGGGAACCCTCCTATACTGCTGGTGGGAATGTAAATTAGTTCAACCATTGTGCATAGCAGTATGGAGGTTCATCAAAATGCTCAAAACAGACCTACCATTTGACCCAGGAATTCCACTCCTAGGAATTTACCCTAAGAATGCAGCAATCAAGTTTGAGAAAGACAGATGCACCCCTATGTTTATTGCAGCACTATTTACAATAGCCCAAAATTGGAAGCAACCTAAATGTCCATCGGTAGATGAATAGATAAAGAAGATGTGGTACATATACACAATGGAATACTACTCAGCCATAAGAAGAGGGCAAATCCTACCATTTGCAGCAACATGGATGGAGCTGGAGGGTATTATGCTCAGTGAAATAAGCCAAGCAGAGAAAGAGAAATACCAAATGATTTCACTCATCTGTGGAGTATAAGAACAAAGGAAAAACTGAAGGAACAAAACAGCAGCGGAATTACAGAACCCAAAAATGGACTAACAGGTGCCAAAGGGAAAGGGACTGGGGAGGATGGGTGGGTAGGGAGGGATAAGGGGGAGGGGGGAGAAGAAAGGGGGTATTAAGATTAGCATTCATGTGGGGGGGGGGAAGAAAGGGGAGGGCTGTACAACACAGAGAAGACAAGTAGTGATTCTACAACATTTTGCTATGCTGATGGACAGTGACTGTAAAGTGGTTTATAGGGAGGACCTGGTATAGGGGAGAGCCTAGTAAACATAATATTCTTCATGTAAGTATAGATTAAAGAAAGAAAGAAAAGGAAAGAAAGGAAGGAAGGAAGGAAGGAAGGAAGGAAGGAAGGAAGGAAGGAAGGAAGGAAGGAAGGAAGGAAGGAAGGAAGGAAGGAAGGAAGGAAGGAAGGAAGGAAGAAAGAAAGAAAGAAAGAAAGAAAGAAAGAAAGAAAGAAAGAAAGAAAGAAAGAAAGAAAGAGGAAGGAAGGAAGGAAGGAAGGAAGGAAGAAAGAAAGAGGAAGGGAGGAAGGAAGGAAGGAAGGAAGGAAGGAAGAAAGAAGAAAGAAAGAAAGAAAGAAGGAAGGAAGAAGGAAGGAAGGAAGGAAGGAAGGAAGGAAGGAAGGAAGGAAGGAAGGAAGGAAGGAAGAAAGAAAGAAAGAAAGAAAGAAAAAAGAAAGAAAGAAAGAAAGAAAGAAAGAAAGAAAGAAAGAAAGAAAGAAAAAAAGAAAGAAAGAAAGAAAGAAAGAAAGAAAGAAAGAAAAAAAAAAAAAAAGAAAAAAAGAAAGAAAGAAAGAGGAAGGAAGGAAGGAAGGAAGGAAGGAAGGAAGGAAGGAAGGAAGGAAGAAAAAGAAAGAAAGAAAGAGGAAGGAAGGAAGGAAGGAAGGAAGGAAGGAAGGAAGGAAGGAAGGAAGGAAGGAAGGAAGGAAGGAAGGAAGAAAAAGAAAGAAAGAAAGAAAGAAAAGGGGGATTACTCCTTGATAGGATAAAACTAACTGTAAATCAATGATTAATGCATGCTTTAAATATCCTTGATTTTGATCACTTAAAGGGTGTCAGATGATAGGCTATGGAGGTACACTTTTCTGATAATATTCCTTTCTCTTAAAAAAAAAAAAGCAGTTCCTGTGTGGTGACCTCCAATGAGTTCTACACAATCATATAAAGGGCATATCAAAGTGTGGGCAAAGGGTCTGTTTGTGTTTATACAGAGGATCAAAGCCTAATTTGGCTACCCAGAAAATGAATTTAGATAACGATATGAAGAAGAACTTCCAACATCAGCACTCTCTGGAAGAGTCATACCAGAAGATGATCTTCAACAAAGATCCAGGCGATGCTGCAGTTGTAGCTGCATCCATCCCACTGTTTCCTGGACTTGCCATTGGAATGAAGAAGGATATATCTAAGCTGGCCTGTGCATACAGTAAAACAACAAATTGGACTGGATCTATACTGTTGGAACTCAACCAAGAATTAGGAGAAGTGCAAGTTGTAGCACTCCAAAATCTTACAACTACAGACTATCTTCTGTTAAAAGAACATAGGGGATGTGAACAGTTCCCAGGAATGGGTTGTTTCAATTTGTCTGATTTCTCTCAGACTGTTCAAGTACAGTTGGACAATATCCATCATATCATAGATAAATTTTCACAAATGCCTAGGGTGCCTAACTGGTTTTCTTGGCTTCACTGGAGATGGCTGGTAATTATAAATCTGCTTTGGTTATGTAACTGTATTCCTATTATGTTAATGTGTGTGCCCAATTTAATTAGTAGTTTAAAACCTATACATGCTTAAGTTACTCTATAAGAAGATATGTCAAAGAAATAATCAATCCTCCCATGTTTTCTTCCATCTGCTACCTCTATAGCTTTTCTTCTTCCTTCCTAATTACAACCCTTAAATAGAATTGGTGCCTCATAACGAATTTACCGAGTATCATAATTCCTCCAAGTGGTAAAGATACCTCAAGACAAATGCTGGGCATAGAAGCCACAGGGCATAAATCTGCAAAGAAGTAAAAAGCTAACTTTTTCAAACAATATGGCTTCTCTCCCACTTACCAACTTTACATCTCCCTGTATGGCCCCGGAAGATGACTGGTTAGCCAGAGACGGGTAAGATTCCTCAAGGGAGGAACAACCTAAGACAGGCACAGTCACAGGGGTCCATCAGGTGAGAAATTGGGGATCAACAGTGGTGAGGCTTAGAACCTCACCCCCCCCCCCGTTTTGAGAGAAATCTTCTGCATCCGTGGATTTTTTAATGCCCCTGTCTAGCTTGGATTAACACATAGTCTACAGGCACACACCTGATCATCTACATTTGCTCTCTTACAACACTAAACTATGTTTTCTACTTTTATCTTGCATCCACCTACCACTTCAGCATTTTATTAAAAATAAAAAAAATAATAATAATAAAGGGAGAAATGTGGGATCCACATGTAAATCAAGTATAAAAATCAAACAAACATTCATATTTGACCTGATTGCTTATAGTTCATAATCCGTGATCAAAACCGAAAGTTTATGTGATGACTGCCCTTGTACTGTTCACCACGTAAGAACTTATTCACTATGTAAGAATTTGTTCACCATCTAAGAACTTATCCGTTATGCTTCAGAAGATTGGAGACTGACGAGAATTAGGCTTGGGGTGGATTAATGATTGTGCATTGAGCATTGACTCCCCTATACAGAATTTTATTGTTGTTAACAATCATTTGATCAATAAATATGAGAGATGCCCTCTCAAAAAAGAAAAAAGAAAAAAAGAAAAGAAAAAAAATAAAAATAAAAATAAATGGGCAGAGGATCTGAACAAACACTTCTCCAAAGAAGAAATTCAGATGGCAAATAGGCACATGAAAAGATGCTCCACATCACTAATCCTAAGAGAAATGCAAATTAAAACCACAATGAGATATTACCTCACACCAGTTAGGATGGCCACCAACCAAAAGACAAACAACAACAAATGTTGGTGAGGATGCAGAGAAAGGGGAACCCTCCTACACTGCTGGTGGGAATGTAAATTAGTTCAACCATTGTGGAAAGCATGATGGAGTTTTCTCAAAAAACTAAAAATAGAAACACCATTTGATCCAGGAACTCCATTCCTAGGAATTTACCTTAAGAATGCAGGAGCCCAGATTGAAAAAGACATATGCACCCCTATGTTTATTGCAGCACTATTTACAATAGCCAAGAAATGGAAGCAACCTAAGTGTCCATCAGTAGATGAGTGGATAAAGAAGATGTGGTACATATACACAATGGAATATTATTCAACCATAAGAAGAAAACAAATCCTACCATTTGCAACAACATGGATGGAGCTAAAGGATATTATGCTTAGTGCAATAAGCCAGGTGGAGAAAGACAAGTACCAAATGACTTCACTCATCTGTGGAGCATAAGAAGAAAGCAAAAACTGAAGGAACAAAACAGCAGCAGACTCACAGACTCCAAGAATGGACTAACAGTTTCCAAAGGTAAGGGACTGGGGAGGATGAGTGGGAAGGGAGGGATAAGGGGAGTAAGGGGCATTATGATTATCACACATAATGTAGGGTGGGGGCGCACGGGGAAGGCACTATAGCACAGAAAAGACTAGTAGTGATTCTATAGCATCTTAGTGCGCTGATGCACATACAGTGACTGTATGGGGCATGGGGTATGTGGTGGGGTCTTGATAATGGGGGGAATTCTAGTAACCACAATGTTGCTCACGTAATTCCATATTAATGATACCAAAATAAGTAAGTAAGTATGTAAGTAAGTAAGTAAGTAAGTAAAAGCACTAAAAGCAAAAGAAAAGGAAAAGAATGGGGAAAAGGGCCATGAGTGGTGGTGCATAGGCTTGACATGAAGTCTCAGGATGTCTCTCTCTGGTGAGAGACATTATGTCAGTATCCATAGTCAGTCCTCCAGATACTCTATCAAATAAACTTAACACAAGGAATTTCTTCATCCTGTTCTTCTCCAAGATAGTGGTTACCCTCATGCAGTGGGGACATATCATTCAGGACTACTTGCCTTGCCTTAAGATAAGGTAGGTTATTGGCTGATTACCATAAAATATGTTACAAATCTTACCTCCTAACTCCCTGGTTTTTAAAATGGAACCTTAGCCTCAAGATGGAGTCCCTCCTATTCTTACTATACTGTCTATATCTCAGCAGTTTTCATCACAGGGCAGGAAAAATTAACCATGATGCTTAACCCACGTCCCTCCTCTACCTCATGATGGAGACAGCTACATGGAATTCACCAAAATTGACTGAAACAAATATTATCTCCCTCCTCCCTGAAGCTACATTATCCTCTCTGGTGCTACTGAATCCCGAATATTTACATCCAGACTTGCCCTCACTCTTTGTACTTTCTGAACCTAGCAGAAAGTGGGAACTTACTAAATGCTGAGTAAATCATGAAATGACAAATATTTTAAAAAAAGCTAGAAGACAACCCAGCTCTCCAAAGGAATTAGCTTCTGAGGTGATCTTTTTTATTAAACTTTTGATTTGAGAGAATTACAGGTTTACATTGCAGTTGTAATAAATAATACAGAATGAACCTATGGACTCTTTGCCTAATTTCCCCCACTGGTAACATCTAGCAAAACTATACAGTACAGTATCTCAGCCAGGATATTGACATCCATACCTTCAAGATCCAGAATACTTCCAACACCACAAAGAGCCCTTTCATAGCCCCACTCATCTCTCCCAAGAGAACATCTGTTAGCCATGGTAACCAGGATGTCTGTTCTCCTCTTCTATAATTTCAGAATTTCAACAATGTTACATAAATGGAATCATATAATAGGGACCCTTTAGGATATTTTCACTCAGCTCAATTCTCTAGGTTCATCCAAGTTGCTGTATGTATTGAGACTGTACCATTTTATTGCTGAATTTTATCTGTGTGTGAAATCACAGAAAATATGCATACTAATCTCTTTTCCTGGCTCCTGGCACAGAGTTCCTAAAACCCTTATAAATGACTAGGTGATAAGATGACTAGGGGCACCTCTTGCACTAATACTTGGTTTTTGACCCACCCCTGACACAGGGCTCCTAAACCCTTATAAATTCCTAAATGGTAAGAGCACCAGGAGCATCTTTTGTTCTAAGGAGGAAACCATGGGTGGGCTCCAGGATGGCCACAGGAGGGGGGCTGGTTACCAGAAACACCAAGTCATCATGAGACACTTGGAATTTTCAGCCCTGCCCCACTTCTCCAGAGAGTGCAGAGAGGCTAGAAATGGAGTTAATAATGGATCATGCCAACGTGAGGAAGCCTCCATAAATCCTATGTGGGGTTCAGGGAGCTTCTAAGTGGGTGAACACATTACACCAGGAGTGTGACATACCCCAACTCTACAGGGACAGAAGCTCCTGCACTCAGGACCCTCCCAAACCTTGCCCTATGTATCTCTTCACCTGGCTGTTCATCTGTGCGTGCCCTTTATCATATTCTTTAATAAATGGATAAGTGTTTTCCTGAGTTCTGTGAGCAGCTCAAGGGGATCAAGGGAACCTTCAATTTATATCCAGTCAGTAAGATGCTCAGGTAACAACCTGGGCTTGTAACTCGCTTCTGAAGTGTATATGGAAGTATGTGGAAAACGCAGCCTTACTGTTAGGACTCAGTCCTTAATCTGTGAGATCTAATGTTATCTCAAGTTACACAGTGTAAGAATTGAGTTGAATTATAGGACACCCAGCTGGTGCCCAAGAATTGCTTGCTGATGGGGGGGGAAAACTTCCATATATCTGGTGACCAGAAGTGTCAAAAGTGAATTGTTCTTTGTGACAGTAAAGGAGACAAAAGATAGAATCACATGGTAGGGAAGAACTGGGTTTTTCCCTACATAGCAAGGAAAAAACTGAGAGTTTCTGCCTTACACCATGGTATGGGTGTACTACAGTTTAACCACTCACCCTTTGAAGGGCACCTGGACTGTTTCTGTATTTTGGCTATTACAAAACAAAGAGCTGCTATCATAGTCGTGTACAGATTTTTATGTGAACATACGTTTTCATTTCTCTGGGATAAATACCCAAGAATGCAATTTCTGGGTCACATCACATGCTTTGTTCTACAAGAAATTGCCAAACTATTTTCCAGAGTTGCTGTATCTTTTACTTCTCTCCAACAATGTGTTTGATCCAGTTTTTCTGTATCCTCACCAGCATTGGGGTTGTCACTACTTTTTATTTTAGCCACTCTCATAGGTGTACAGTGATATATCCCTCTGCGGTTGAAATTTGCATTTCCCTAATGGGTAATGATGGTGAACATCTTTTTATATGCTTATGCACCATCTTAGATGATTGTTGGTAAAATGTCCATTCATGTTTTTTAGCCATTTTCTAATTGCACTATTTTTTGTTTCTTTGCTTTATTATTAAATTTAGAGTTCTGAATATTTTAGATGCTGGTCCTTCATCAAACTTAGTTTGTAAGTATCTCCTCTTATTTTTGTAACTTAGCTTTCATCCTCTTAACAGGTTCTTTAGAAGAATAAAACTCTGTAATTTTGAAGAAGGTCAATTTTTTCTCTAATGAGTCATGTTTTGAGTATCAAGTCTAAGAACTATTTGCCAACCCTGAGATCCTGAAAATTTTCTGTTTTTTCAAAAAGATTTATAGTTTAAACATTTTACATTTTAGTCCATGATCCATTTGAGGTTAATTTTTATATAAAATGTAATTGATAAGCCAAAGTTCATTGTTTTAACAGTGGATGTCCAGTTGCTCCAACACCATTTTTTTTTAAAAGGTTATCCTTCCTCCATTAAATTACTTTTTCTGGATTCTCTATTCTGTGCCTATCCCTCCACCAATACCATGCTGCTGCAGTACACTGTAGCTACAGTAGGCTTTAATAACACTGTTTACCAACTGTTAACAGGAATTAATAACTCCACTGACTTTATTCTTTTTCAAGATCATTTTAACTATTCTAAGACCTATGCCTTTTGATATTAACTTTAGAAGTTTGTGTATAAAAAAATTCCAAAGGTTATAGTAAGAAAAAGAGGAAAAAGGAATCACTTTACAGTGGAGAAAGTACCTCAGACAGGTGATCAAAGCCAACATGCACTATGATAATAAACTAAGCTGATAGTATGTACCCATGACATGCAATGAAAATGGCCCTTTACCACTGTGGATGTACTCCCAATAAACACACCAACCTAGTCTAATCATGGGAAAAACATCACACAAACACCAACTGAGAGATATTCTATAAAATACCTAACTCCTCAAAACTATCAAGGTTATCAAATTCAAGGAAGTCTAACAAACTGTCCGGCTCAAGACAAAAATGAACTGAATGTAATGTGGTGTCCTGGATGGGATTCTGGAACAGAAAAAAAGACATTATGTAAAAAAATAGGGAAATCTAAATAAAGTTTTGACTTTACTTAATAATACATATGAATATTGTATTTTAACAAATGTACCATACTAATATCAGATGTTAATAGCAGGGGAAACTGGGTGTGAGATGCATGGAAATCCTTTGTATTATCAGCCCAATTTTCCTTTGAATCTAAAACTATTCTAAAATAAAAACTTACATATACATTTCCAAAAAAAGTGCTCAAGGGCTGAAGTTTTAAAAGACTGATAATTTTTACTGCTTCTTCAAGGACATCTTTGAGTGAAAACAAAAAACATTGCTGGGATTTTCATAGTAATTGTATTGAACAATTTACGGAGAAGTGACATCCTCACTATGTTGAGTCTTCCAATCTGTGAGCACAGCATGTCCCTTCATTTATTTAGGTCTTCCCTGATTTCTTTCATCAGCATTTTATAATCTTCAAAATATAGATCCTATAAGTGTCTTGTTAAATATATGCATAACGATGACATTTTCTTGAGAGTAACTATAATTACTTCTGTGTTTTTAAGTGTGGCTTCCACATGTTCATTGCTCATATACAGAAATGTGATGGATTGTTATTTGTCATTACATCCTGTGACCTTGCAGGACCCACTTATTAGTTTTAGGAAGACTTGCTTTGTTTTTAGCAGATTCTTTGGGATTTTCTGCACAGACAATCATATCATCTGCAAATACAAGTAGTTTTTTTTCTCCTTTCCAATCTGAATGCCTTTGATTTCTTATTTTTGCCTTATTGCAGTGGCTAGAACTTCCAGTACAATGTTGAATAAGAGTCTTGAAAGCAGACAAATCTTGGCCTTGTTTCCAATTGCAGAAAGCAGTCAGTGTTTTAGCATTAAATATGATGTTAACTGGAAGATTTTTATAGATTCCCCCTATCAAGTTTACAAAATGGCCCTCTATTCCTTGTTTGCTGAGAGTTTTAAATGACTACTGGATTTTGTTTAACATTTTTTCGGTATCATACAAACTAATATAATCACATGATATTCTTTAGCCTGCTGACTTGGTGTATTACAACGACTGGTTTTCATATACTGAACTAAGGTGAGTTTTAAAAGACAAACAGAACTTCACCAGAAATAAACATAAAAGCACTTCTTTTTACTTGTTTAAAGTCTATTATCCTTACTAGACTACCAGCTACACAGTGCATGGATTATTTTTATTTTGCTCAACACTATATACCCACTAACAAGCCCAGGACCTAGCAGATAATAGACACTCAATAAATATTTGTGGGAGAGAGTAAAGAAAGAATAGAATGAACATGTACACAGCCAGGATGCACAGACCTTAGGGGAATGACCAGTCAGCCAGAAGAACAGAAGCAGAAAATATGTTGGGGTGTGGCCAAAAGGCATAGTTCCTACTTCAGAACACACACACACTAATTCAAGACACAAAGACCTCAACAAAAAAACTAATGACCTAAATGTAAGTCTTTTAGAAGAAAACATATGCAAATATTTTCCTAACCTGGAGTGGACCAAGGTTTCTTAGAACACAAAAAGCAATAGTTATGAAAGAAAATATTAACATGAAGTTGTTTTGAAAATTAAAATTTCTGTTCTTCAAAAGACATCTTTAAGAAAATGAATAGGGAAGCCTAAGCCTGGTAGAAACTATTTGTAAAACATGAATATGATAGCTGTGAAAGACAAAGAATCTCTACAACTCAAAAATGAAAAGTCAAGTGGCCCACTTGAAAACAATTTAACAAAAGACTTCAACAAACACTGCAGAGAAGATAGACAAATGGCTGATGAAAAGTGCTGGGTATCATTAATCATCAAGGAAAAGCAAACTCTAGTGAAATACCACTACTATTATGAATTATCATTATACCAGTAGAATAAAAGCTAAACAGACTGAGGATTAAAGATGGCAGTGTAAGAGGTGAGACAGGGGCTTCCTCTTCTAAAACCAGATACAATTCGAAAATACAGTTGGTGCAATTAATCCTGAGAGAGCAACAGGAAAGAGGCCTGCACCAGACTGCATACACCTGGAGAAAAGAGCAGACCTCACGTAACAGGGTGACGTACCAAAGCTGTGGCCCGATGGGACCAAAGCCCTTCCCCGACCGCAGCTCACCCACTGGAGGAAGAGAAACAGAGCAGGAAGGGAGTGTAGGCCTGGGACTGCTGAATACCTAACTCCAGAGATCAACTCTGGGAGCACAAACCTACATTTCATGGTGCTTTCATGATATTTGTGTGATTACGGAGTTGGAAAGCTAATACAGGCAGAAATCTTGAAGAGGCTGAGATTCTGGCCACTTGTGGAAGCAGGGATCCATATCTGGCTGCTCTGGGACAAGAGCTTATACCTGTGTGCTCAGCCCACTGGTTCAGGCAGTGGAGACAGGCATAGTGGTAGGGAAGCAGGAAACAGCTCTTTCCTCCCCCCAAGCACCAATATGGCTCCCCTGTGACACCCGACATTGCTTCAGGGCCTGAGGAGCTCCAAAGGGTAGAGCTTCCGGACACTAGAGGGTGCCATATACAAATATGAAACGCCAAAGGAACCTGGTCCAGAGCAAAATTAATACAACTCTGGAGAACGACTTAAATGACATGGACCTTACAACTCTTCCTGAAAGGAAGCTCAAAATAAAAATCATCAACATGCTAATGGAGGTAAGGAAAGATATCCAAGAACTCAGGAATGAATTCTGGTCAGAGATCCAAACGTTGAAGAGCACAATGGAGGATTTTAAAAGCAGGTTGGATACGGTGGAGGAGACGATAAATGAAAGAGAAACTAGAGAAGAAGAATACAAAGAAGCTGAGACACAGAGAGAAAAAGGATCTCTAAGAATGAAAGAATATTGAGAGAACTGTGTGACCAATCCAACTGGAATAATATTTGCATTATAGAGAGGGATACCAGAAGAAGAAGAGAGAAAGGGATAGAAAGTGTCTTTGAGGAGGTAGTTGCTGAAAACTTCCCCAATCTGGGGAAGGAGATAGTATCTTCAGCCATGGAGATCCACAGAACTCCCAACACAAGTGACCCAAGGAAGACAACACCAAGACATATAGTAATATAACGGGCAAAGATCAATGATAAGGACAGACTATTAAAAGCAGCCAGAGAGAGAAATAAGATCACATACAAAGGAAAGCCTATCAGGCTAACATCAGACTACGCAGCAGAAAACTTACAGGCAAGAAGGGCCTGGCATGATGTATTTAATGCAATGAAGCAGAAGGGCCTGGAACCAAGATTACTTTATGTGGTAAGATTATCATTTAAATTTGAAGGATGGATTAAACAATTTCCATATAAGCAAAAGCTGAGTGAATTTGTCTCCCACAAACCATCTCCACAGTCTATTTTGGAGGGACTGCTATAGATGGAAGTGTTCCTAAGGTTTAACAGCTGTCACCAGAGGTAATAAAACCACAGTAAATAAAGTAGAACAGCTAATTACTACACAAATGCAAAATTAAATCAACTATCCCCAAAGTCAATCAAGGGATAGACAAAGAATACAGAATATGATACCTAATATATAAAGAATGGAGGAAGAAGAAAAAGGAGGAGAAATAGACAAAAACCTATAGATTTTGTTTGTAGCAGCATATTAAGTGAGTTAAGTTAGACTCTTAGATATGAAGGAAGTTAACCTTGAACATTTGGTAACCACAAATCTAAACCCTGCGATGGCAATAAGTACATATGTATCGATAATCACCCTAAATGTAAATAGATTGAATGCACCAATAAAAAGACATAGAGTCACTGAATGGATAAAAAAACAAGACCCATCTATATGCTGCCTACAAGAGACTCACTTTAAACTCAAAGACATACATAGACTAAAAGCAAAGGGATGGAAAAAGATGTTTCATGCAACTAATAGAGAGAAAATACAGGACTTGTAATATTTGTATCAGAGAAAATAGACTTCAAAACAAAGAAAATAACAAGAGACAAAGAAGGACATTACATGATGATAAAGGGGTCAATCCAACAAGAAGATATAACCATTATAAATATCTATGCTCCCAACAAAGGAGCACCCACATGTGTGAAACAAATACTAACAGAATTAAAATGGGAAATAGAATGCAATGCATTCATTCTAGGAGACTTCAACACTCCACACACTCTGAAGGACAGATCAACCAGACAGAAGATAAGTAAGGAGACAGAGGCACAGAACAACACAATATAAAAGAAGGACCTAACAGACACCTACAGAACTCTACACCCAAAAGCAACAGAATACACATTCTTCTCAAGTGCACATGGAACATTTTCAAGAATCGATCATATACTAGGCCACAAAAAGAACCTCAGTAAATTCAGAAAGACTGAAATTGTACCAAACAGTTTCTCAGACCAAAAAGGTATGACACTAAAAATAAATTATGCAAAGAGAATGAAAAATCCCACAAACACATGGAGGCTTCACAACATGCTCCTAAATAACCAATGGATCAATGACCAAATAAAAACAGAGATCAAGCAATATATGGAGAAAAATGACAACAATGATTCAACACCACAAAACCTGTGGGACGAAGCCAGGGCTGTGCAAAAAGGAAAGTATATTGCAATACAGGCCTAACTCAAGAAAGAACAGTCCCATATAAACAGTCAAACTCACATTTTATGAAACTAGAAAAAGAACAACAAAAGAGGCCCAAAGTCATTATAAGGAAGGACATAATAAAGATTAGAGCAGAAATAAATAAAATTGAGAAGAATAAAACAAAAGAAAGAATCAACGAAAGCAAGAGCTGGTTCTTTGAGAAAATAAACAAAACACATAAACCCCTAGCTAGACTTATCAAGAAAAAATGTCTACACACATAAAGAGAATCAGAAATGAGAAAGGAAAAATCACTACGGACACCACAGAAATACAAAGAATTATTAAGGAATACTATGAAAAATTATATGCTAACAAACTAGATAACCTAGAAGAAATGGACAAGTTTCTAAAAAAATAAAACCTTCCAAGGATGACCAAGGAAGAAAAAGAAAATCTGAACAGAACAATTACTAGCAACGAAATTGAACTGGTAATCAAAAACCTACCTAAGAACAAAACTCCTGGACCAGATGGCTTCACCACTGAATTTTATCAAACATTTAGTGAATAACTAATACCCATTCTCCTTAAAGTACTCCAAAAAATAAAAGAAGAGGGAATATTTTCAAACTCATTCTATGAGGCCAGCATCACTAATACCAAAACCAGGCAAACACACCACAAAAAAAGAAAATTGCAGACCAATATCCCTGATGAAAATAGATGCAAAAATCCTCAACAAAATATTAGCCAAACATTTTTAAAAATACATCAAAAAGATCATCCATCATGATCAAGTAGGATTTATGCCAGGGATGCAAGGATGGCACAACATTCGAAAATCCATCAACATCATCCACCACGTCAACAAAAAGATGGACAAAAACCACATAATCATCTCCATAGTTGCTGGAAAAGCATTCGACAAAATTCAACATCCATTCATGATAAAGACTCCCAAAAAAAGTGTAATAGAGGGCAAGTACCACAACAAAATAAAGACCATATATGACAAACCCACAGTCAACATTATACTTAACAGCGAGAAGCTGAAAGCTTTTCCTTTAAGATCAGGAACAAGACAAGGATGGCCACTCTCCCC
Organism: Manis javanica; assembly: GCF_040802235.1. Classification (NCBI taxonomy): domain Eukaryota; kingdom Metazoa; phylum Chordata; class Mammalia; order Pholidota; family Manidae; genus Manis; species Manis javanica. The sequence continues at coordinate 8,961,350 of NC_133171.1, forward strand.
ACTGTTATTCAACATAGTACTGGAGGTCCTAGCCATGGCAAACAGACAACACAAAGAAATAAAAGGCATCCAGATTGGCAAGGAAGAAGTTAAAATGTCCCTGTTTGCAGATGACAAGATATTGTACATAAAAATCCCTTAAGAATCCACTCCAAAAGTACTAGATCTAATATCTGAATTCAGCAAAGTTGCAGGACACAAAATTAATACACAGAAATCTGTGGCATTCCTATACAGTAACAATGAACTAGCAGAGAGAGAAATCAAGAAAATAATTCCATTCACAATTGCATTAAAAAGAATAAAATACCTATGAATAAACCTAACCAAGGAAGTGAAAGACCTATACTCTGAAAACTACAAGACACTCATGAGAGAAATTAAAGGAGATACCAATAAATGGAAACACATCCCATGCTCATGGATAGGAAGAATTAATATTGTCAAATTGGCCAGCCTGCCTAGAGCAATCTATAGATTCAATACAATTCCTATCAAAATACCAACAGCATTCTTCAACGATCTAGAGAAAATCGTCCTAAAATGTATATGGAACCACAAAAGACCTCGAATAGCCAAAGCAATCCTGAGAAGGAAGAATAAACCAGGGGGAATTACACTCCCCAACTTCACGCTCTACTACAATGTCACAGTAGTCAAGAGAATTTGGTACTGGCAGAAGAACAGACCTATAGACCAATGGAACAGACTAGAGAACCCAACCATATATGGTCAACTAATATATGATAAAGGAGCCATGGACATACAATGGGGAAATGACAGCCTCTCCAACAGCTGGTGTTGGCAAAACTGGACAGCTACATGCAAGAGAATGAAACTGGATTATTGTCTAACCCCATACACAAAAGTAAACTCGAAATGGATTAAAGACTTGAATTTAAGTCATGAAACCATAAAACTCTTAGAAGACAACATAGGCAAACATCTCCTGAATATAAGCATGAGGAATTTCTTCCTGAACCCATCTCCTCAAGAAAGGGAAACAAAAGCAAAAATGAACAAGTGGGACTACATCAAATTAAAAACGTTTTGCATGGCAAAGGACACCATCAGCAAAACAAAAAGGCATCCAACAGTATGGAAGAATATATTTGTAAATGACATATCCAAGAAGGGGTTAACATCCAAAATATATAAAGAACTTACACACCTCAACACCCAAAAAGCAAATAACCCAATTAACAAATGGGCAGAGGATAGGAAGAAACAGTTCTCCAAAGAAATTCAGATGGCCAATAGACACACGAAAAGATGCTCCACATCACTAATCATCAGGGAAATGCAAATTAAAACCACAATGAGATATCACCTCACACCAGTAAGGATGGCCAGCATGGAAAAGACTATGGACAACAAATGCTGGTGAGGATGCGGAGGAAGGGGAACCCTCCTACACTGCTGGTGGGAACGTAAGCTAGTTCAGCCATTGTGGATAGCAATATGGAGGTTCCTCAAAAAACTCAAAGTAGAAATACCATTTGACCCAGGAATTCCACTCCTAGGAATTTACATTAGGAATGCAGCAGCCCAGTTTGAAAAAGACATATGCACCCCTATGTTTATTGCAGCACTATTTACAATAGCCAAGAAATGGAAGCTACCTAAGTGTCCATTAGTAGATGAATGGATAAAGAAGATGTGGTACATGTACATAATGGAATATTATTCAGCCATAAGAAGAAAACAAATCTACCATTTGCCACAACATGGATGGAGATAGAGGTGAAACAAGCCAGGCGTAAAAAGACTAGTATCAAATCATTTCACTCATATGTGGAGTATAAAAACAAAGAAACAAAAAACTGAAGGAACAAAACAGCAGAAGACTCACAGAATCCAAGAATGGACTAGCAGTTACCAAAGGGAAAGGGACTGGGAAGGATGGGTGGGAAAGGAGGGACAAGGGGGAAAAGGGGGGCATTATGATTAGCAGACATAATGTAGGGGGTGTCTCAGGGAGGGCTGTACAACACAGAGAAGACAAGTAGTGATTCTATAGCATCTTACTAACATCTTACTTACATGGACAGTGACTGTAATGGGGTATGTGGTGGGGACTTGATAATGGGGTGAATGTAGTAACCACAATGTTGCTCATGTGATTGTATATTAATGATACAAAAAAAAAGATGGATTGGTGGACAGACAGGGGATAAACAGATTGATATATGTTAAAGTGGGCATGATAATTTGTTAATCTTAAGAACTCAGGTGGTGCCTATACAGTGGTTCATTGTAAGAGTCTGTCATATTGTACTGTATGTTTGAAAGTTTTCATAATAAAATGAAGAAGTGGGAACAAGTTAGAATGGGATTAGATCAGAATACAGCAATGCACCGAGCAAGAGTATGGATCGTACCCTGTTTGTCTAGTATTCAATCCTAAGGTTCTATGGAAGTGGTTCGGGAATGCCTGTGGTAAAAATTAGGAATATGGGGCACAGGCTCTAATGCACAGCAGCAGCTATACTTTTAATATAGTTTATCAATTGGCATTTCATGCAAAATCATTTTAAGGGCTCCAATAATGCAAAGAGACACACACACACAAACACAAACAGAAAAATCATTGCTGGGGATGATGATGAATTTTGTCTACCCTAATGATGAAATTTATTTACCCTAAGAATGCAGCAGCCCAGTTTGAAAAAGGCAGATGCACCCCTATGTTTTATTGCAGTAAGGACTATGGACCACAGTGAGTAACAAAATACTTGTATCTTTTCTGAGAATGGTTGAATAAAATATGCAGCGATGCCTTATAGGTATACTTAGAGACACAGAATAGTGGAAAGGACACTGAAGAGCAACTGGTTTAGTATCTTGAGTTCCCAGACAAGAAACGTGGGTCCAGGTAGGAAAGAGACTTCCAGGCCATCCCCAGGAATCCGCAGGAGGTGGACTAGGCCAGGGCGGTGAGCCACCACCCAGTCCACTGCTCATTCTTCCACACTCCCACATCCTGCTCAGTCCCCAGCTAACCTGAAGAGTCTTTAATGACTCTTTTTTGTTATTTTGTGACAAGGTATTTGAAAAATAAGATCTGTGCTTCATATGACAAATGTTTGAAAAACAGAAAGTCCAATTTCATCAGTCACCTGTGAAAGATTATAGGCCTATTTTCTGATTTTGACATTTATTTAAAATTCAGATTCCATTGTATAACCTAGTATGAGTTGTGGAGATAATTAATATAAATGTGAAAATCTCAGGGTGAAGTGGGAGAACAGAGGAAAAGGAACAGCTTAAAGTTCAAGTCATTTTCCTGTGCCACTTTACGGTATTTAATTGTCTGCTATTCTCAAATAAAATTCAAACACTAAGCTGAAGTTACTCTTCTCTCTAAATCTCTATTACCTGTTCTGAACAAAGAGCATGTAGACCTCTTTTATATATGTGTGTCTGAGCAGCAGTTGGTAAATTGGTACTTAAAGGGGCCCCAGGTTTCATCTTTTGGTATAGCCATGATGCCTTTCTTAATTAAATGTACCTGGAGGTGAGGTGACACCCCCTCTTAAACATACTCTGGTTTACAATCTGTGCAGCCCTGGGTTGTTCTGATGTTTTTCAAATATCAAAATAGAAGCGTTTATGATTTTACACGTTTGTAGCAGATCAAAAAACACCTCTAAAAGCCACTTACCTTTTTACTAACACCTCTTGTGAAAGGTCTGGGGAATAATACAAATAATAATAATAGTGGCATTATTATTATTTCTTGAGTCACTAATTGGGCACTTCACACACATTATCTCATTTAGTTATCACAATTCAAGATTGATATTACTTTGTAGAAGAGGAAAATGAGGCTCCACAGTTACACTGAAAAAGGGATACTGGTTAAGAATCAGAAGCCCAGACCTAACTCCAAAGCCCCCAGTTTTTCCACTGCCTTGGAGAGCAGGTAAAGTTCAGTCACGCAGACCACGACCACTCACTCTTGCAGTCCTGCTTGCAGTGGGTCGAGCAGCGGTCCTCACCTGCCGCAGCACTCCCTTCACACAGAGGGGCGCTTCAGGGAGAGGCACTGCGGCTAATGACACACTGCCTCCTCCCACAGCGACCAGCTCAACGGCCAGTACCTGGCCTTTCATTCAGCAGAATAGGGAGGTAGAGTGTGTTCACGAGGACACCACAGGTTGCTTGAGACAGAATGAGAAAGCTAGGCATTACCCTGAACATAAAAAGGACATCTGCTGTCTCCCTCAGGGCCCTCCTATTGATCAGTTGGATGTTACAAATCCGTTACTTCTTCTCTGGGCCTGAGGTGTCTCTGTGGCCCGTCCTGCCTCTGTCTCCATGTCCCCTCTCCTGAGCAGTGATGGGATGAGAGCAAATTAAGTCCTTGCCCACAGCAACAGCAAGTCTCCGCTCAGGAAGCAGCTGCAGTGGTCTTTCTGAATCATGATGGCAGACTTAGATACACTGGATGCAGAGGCCACTTGCTTTGAAGTCACCGTGGGAAAAATGCAGCGGCTTCTGTGACGTTTGGTGAATTAAATGTCTACATTCACCGAGGAGACCACATACTCAGAAACAAGCAGCAAAATCTCTGAAAGGAGGCCTGGGAGGGCAGAGATGTCAGCTGCTCACAGAATGGATGAGATCTGTAGGTCTGACAACTAAAGACACAAAGGCCCTCTCCCAGCCACAGGCTCATCCCCATGGACCCTGACCTGGAGTAGAACCCACTCCTTCCCTCCATCAGTGAGTGACCCTGCCTCTTGCTACCTGCCTCCACCCTCAACATCTGCAGGCCTAATGGTCACCATACTTGTCATTTCTGTATGAGTCTTCTTTTCTACTTTCATTTCTATTTTCCCACTTTGTCCTCTTTATTTTATGTTTGATCATAAATTTATATCCTCTTGTAAGCTACCCTGAAGGATCTCAGTTAAGATAAAGGCAAAAAATAAATGATAATAATTCCCAGTTTCTTATCTGTACTGGGCTGAAAATAAATAAATAAATAAAAGAAACTTGTTCAGATTATATCTAAATAAGAACATCCAGGTTCTGTGTATGGATCTGAATAGCCCAAATAGAATCACATTATCACACTGGAAAGAATCTTAAAGACCATAAAGACCAACTTGATCATTTTGCAGAAGAGGAAACAGATGGCCCAGAGAGATTCAAGTTAACAAATATGGCAACATTACTTATGCTCACTCCACAACTTTATCACCTGACTCTCATGCAGTCAGCACTTTCAAACATTAAACAAGAATATATTCAAACTGCCTAGCTGAGACTTCATGAACCAGCTGACGAACACACACATATCCCTACTGTCACTTTATCACCACACAACACATGATCAACAGTTCCACTTTGCCAAGCCATTATCTAAGTATTGTGTCCCATTTATGTATATTAGTTTGTAAAAGTGGGTGAAAATGGAAAAATCCAAGTGCTGACACTAACAATACAACTGAAACAAAGATGGACCTAATTAAGTGTGGAACAGTGATGGCTCACAGTTGCAGAACATAACTGATCAACTACTGTACAAAGGTAAGAGGGAAAAAGTAAATATATCCCAAATACCGAGACTACAATGTTTAAAGATTATCCAATCAATGAGGGGAAGTGACAGAAAATTTAAAGATCACAAAAATATGACATGAAAACTAGCATCAGAAGAATATTATAATAACTCAAACACAGAGAAGGAGCTAATGAGTCTGTTCACTAGGTATATAGCTTACTACAGAATCATTTACAAAGAGAGGGTATCTAGTTCCTTCAAAAAAAAAACTAAGACAAGATAGCATCAAAGTCTACATCACTATTTTCTGCCCCACCCATTACAAAACCACCATTAACTCCTTATTACAGTAGTAACATTTTATTGATTTTAATAACTGACAGAAGCAAAATTTGGGCTATGAAATTACTACTATGTAAAACTGTCTACATTTCAGTTTAACTAAGTTTAATGTTTTAAAAATAAAGGTATATTGCATAATAGTTGGACAGAAAAATTAATATTTATCTTTCAATTCCCTGGGAATATATAAAGCAGGTGTTTAGCTTCCAGAAACTAAAGGTTTAAAAGCCTTTTTCAGGAATGCACTGTGAATCAAACGGGATAACAGCCTGTGGTGGCTGAGAAAGGACTAAAACCAGGTCTCTTGGGCAGTTCATCGTTTTCATTTCTTTGGCTAGGCTTCTCCTTATGAGTAGACAGCACAGGCTGTGACACTCCTACTCTGGCTACTCACAAGCTATTTTATGAATTACTCACGGTTATTGGCAGAGATCCATGAGTATGCAGATGAATGAAGCACTGACATTTACTCCACTCCATTCTTAACCATGAAAAAATGTAGCCAAAGGCAATTCACATTTAGTTTGTTACCTTTTTAAATAAAGTACATCCAAGAAAATTAGTTTTTAATCATAAGCAAACCACAAATAACCACTGCGACTGCCAGCCGTGCTGATAAGGTCCAAACTGCAAGACTGAAGGCAAGGAAGAAGTTATTCCTATAGGAAAGAGCACCACCAGACAATAACTACCAGGATTTCCATTTATATGTAATAACTTCATTAAATAAACAAAATAAAAACAATAATACCATAGAGTCATAATAAGGCTAACAAGCAGAAAGCACAAATAAAAATTTTCAATGCCTTCTTGTTTCTCTTATGGCAGCCTGGGATGCTATACTCTTCTGTTTTCTTCTAATTAACTCTTTAGGCCTTATTCACATAGTCATATAAGTCACAGTATTTTCTATCTTTTAAAAAAGTCCCTCTCTGGTTTAAAACCTATACATACTTAAGGTACTATACAAGAAGATATGTCAAAGAAATAATCAATCCTCCCAAGTTTCCTTCATATGCTACATGTATAGCTTTTCTTCTTCCTTCCTAATTACAAACCTTAAATAGAATTCGTGCCTCATATCGAATTTACCGAGTATCATTATTCCTCCAGGTGGTAAAGATACCTCGAGACAAGTGCTGGGCATAGAAGCCACAGGGCATAAATGTGCAAAGAAGTAAAAAGCTAACCTTTGCAAACAATATGGCTTCTCTCTCACTTACCAACTTTACATTTCCCTGTATGGCCCCGGAAGATGACTGGTTAGCCAGAGACGGGTAAGATTCCTCAAGGGAGGAACAACCTAAGACAGGCACAGTCGCAGGGGGGCCATCAGGTGAGAATTTGGGGATCAACAGAGGTGAGGCTCAGAACCTCACCCCCCCTGCTTTGAGAGAAATCTTCTGCATCCGTGGATGTCTTGCTGCCCTTGTCTAGCCTGGATTAATACTTGGTCCATAGGCACACACCTGATCATCTGATCATCTACATTTGCCCTCTTACAGCACTAAACTATGTTTTCTACCTTTATCTTGCATCTACCTACCACTTCAGCATTTTATTAAAAATAAAAATAATAATAATAATAGGAGAAATGTGGGATCAACATATAAATCAAGTACAAAAATCAAATGAATATTCATATTTGACCTGATGGTTTATAGGTCATATTGCATGATCAAAACCGAAAGTTTCTGTGATGAATGCCCTTGTACTGTTCACCATGTAAGAATTTATTCACTCTGTAAGAATTCGTTCACCATGTAAGAACTTGTTCGTTATGCTTCAGAAGATTGGAGACTGACGAGAATTAGGCTTGAGATGGATTAATGATTGTACATTGAGCATTGACCCCCCTATACTGAATTTTATTGTTGTTAACAACCATTTGATCAATAAATATGAGAGATGCCCTCTCAAAAAAAAAAAAAAAAAAAAAAAAAAGTCCCTCTCTGGATCCCACCTTTCACTCTAACTACCACCTCATTAAACTCTACTCTTCTACTAATATATAACCTCCAAAGTATTACATACTGATGCCCCTCATTCCTCTCCCCCATTCTGACTCACTCCATGAGGCATTCATTCCACCTCAACAATAGCTCCTATCCAGATCATCAATAACCCATATTGGTAATACCAATGCTAGGTTCTCAGCTTGAACAATCTTTCTTGAACATTCAACAGTATTTGACCAAGTTGCTCCCTTCTTTTTCTTGAAATACATCTTTCCTTAGCTTTCGGCTGCACCTGGACGTCTCTGGTCTCACTAGCTCTTCCCCAGGCATTCATGTGCTCATTCCAGATCATCACCCGCACTCTAAACACTGAAGTGCCCCAGGGCTCAGCCCTCGAGCCACTCTTTCTGTACAACTGCACTCATTCCCTGGGTAATATGATCCATCTCACAATTTTAAATATCATCCGTAAACTGAAACTCTCTAATTATATCTCTAGCTAAAAATCTCTTCCCCTGAACTCCAAACCTATTAACCTACTACCTACTCAGCATCTCTATATAAAGGACTTTCATTTCAAATTTCACACACCCAACACTGAGCTCTTGATTTTTCACTGCCCCTCCAATTTGCTCTTCTTCACCTCATTCTCCTAGTGGGTCAAGTCCAAAACCCTGGAGTCATCCTTGATTTCCCTCTTTTTTTCATACACCACACTGAATCCATAAGTAAATTTTGTTAGCTCTACCTTCAAAACATATCAATTCCACCTTTTTACCTATCTCTGCTGCTATCACCCTGATCTAAGTCACCAATATCTCTACCTTTAAATTTTATAACTGCTTCCTAACTGGTCTCCCTGTTTCCATTCTTACTACCTTATATAAGGTCTGATTTTTACATAGTTGCAGGAATGAATCTTTACAAATTTACTGTATCCTCAGCTCCTAAATCTCTGCCTAACAAAATGACCCACATCCTTGTATAACCCTCTCCCTTTGAGTTTGGGCAGAAATTATGAATATAAAAGCTACCAGTTCCACGGTCATATTATGTTATTAGGCAAGGCGAAAGAATTCTGAAGATGCACTTAAAGTCCCTAATCAGTTGACTTCGAGTTCATCAAAAGGGAGATTATCCTGGGTGGGTCTGACCCAAACAAGGGAACCCTCAAAGGAGGGCTTCCCAGGGCTCAGAGACTGCAAGCATAGAAGATTTTCCTACTACCCTTGAAAATGCAAACAAAAAACTACAAATGTGAACTATCTATGAAGGGAGCCATGTGACATCAGGCTGTCAGAGGCCTCTAGAAACTGAGGGCCTTCAGCCTATACAGTTTTGCATAAACTGAATTTGCCAACAATCATATAAGCTTAGATGAAGACCCTGAGTTCCAGATGAGGATCAGCGTAACTAGCACCTTGATTTCAGCCTTCAAAGACTCTAAAGAAAAAAACCCACTGGAGCTGTGGCTATGCTTCTCACCTACAGCAACTGTGAAGCAAGAATGGATTTGATTTAAGCCACTAAGCTTGTGTCAATTATTATGTAGCAACAGGTGTATATCCAACAAATACTGTTGAACAAATGGTTTCCCATTCATTTAGATACTTTGAATAACAGAAGCTACATGTATCAAGCTTCCCCCCAAAAAAAACAAACTCAAAAGCTACTTTATCACCAATTCACAAGACTGGATATCGTAAAAAATAAGGCAGTGGAAAAGGGGCACATCATTTCAAATAGCATGACAGTGAGAATCAAATTCCAAAAGAAAATAGAGAATCAGAGCTTTTTCATTTTCCTTTTCTACTGTATTCTCAGTACTCTAAATAAAAAACCGCATTAGAAATGCTATTAGTCCAACTTCTGAAAAGGAAACAGGAAAAATAATCAGCACAGAGAATTCTACAGGTCTGAAAATGTGATGTGATGCTAAATAAGGGGGTAGGAGGGAAGTTGCCTGATGCATTTTTAGAATTTTTAAATATTAGTTTGCCTTTTAATTCTTTCACTCTGCAATAACTAAAATATAATGCTAGGTAGAGGTTACATGGTTGAAGATAGTAATAAAAAACACCCAAAAATAAAAATCAAGTTTTTGATGCCAGTGTAGAAGACACCCAATGTAAGAATATGAAACTAAGAAATGACACCATGCTAACAAGACAGCCAAACCCTAACCACGATCTCCCAGGAAAAGCTTCTGACAGCTTCCCTCAAACAATTTCTCTCTCAGGATGTAAAAAAATGCCACATGGCTGGCAAATTCAAGTGAATCAATACACATATACAATTTAGGCCATGAAAACATTTCTCCATCCATTTTGTCTCCTCTGTTCCCCATCAGGCCTCCATGCAGACAGACCCTCCTCTGCCAATGCCCAATTGATTTACAGCCATATCAACCCCAGCCAGGAAGGACAGATGGCTCAGCCTTGACTTGAAACAAGAGCAACTCCCAGGCAATGACCCCAGTGCCCAACAACGGAGAGGCTTACAGAGGCCACTCCCCGAGATCCACTTCTATCTGCCTTTTAGGGATATGGCACTGTTGGTTCTCTAATGGCTTCTAATATTGGGAAATAGATCATCAAAATGATTTTTTTTAAACTTCAAATTTCTGACTTTGATTTTTAAGTAGTTTCAGATTAAATTTGCATAGGAATCATGAAGACCTGAAGAGAAAAATGACAACTCCTATAAAGCATTCTGAGACCTCAAGAATAAAAATACACAGTGTAGTAGGATTAACTTTGATTTTTAGGTAGTTTCAGATTAAATTTGCATAGGAATCATGAAGACCTGAAGAGAAAAATGACAACTCCTATAAAGCATTCTGAGACCTCAGGAATAAAAATACACTGTATAGTAGGATTAACTTTTCACCAGAACAGACCTTAGTCAGGATTTCCTCCTTGACCTTATAAAAACAATCAATGAATTTAAATTACTTCTAAGATACACATGCTCATCCTCCCGGAACACATGCCATCACAAGTCATGTAACAAACTGTTTTTCCTGGATGTTCGAGGTATTTGATGGAAACAAAGCCATATGAGAAAACATCTCCTAGGTAACAAGTTTTACCAGGGCATGATGAATTTTTCACGAAGTGTGTCCTCACTAATAAAGAGCAAAACTAACTGAAGACTGATACTGGTTTATTGTGATGATTACACAGGAAAGGCACATAAGAGCTCATGAAGTATTTACTTATTAATGTTATTGTTATTATTAATCATGATAAAAAAATTACAGCTATTTTTGACTGAGATGATGAGGAATGTTTGATAGGTAAAATTAAGTAATTTGTTACTGAGATAAAACTTTCCCAGTTAAGAGAGAGTTCCTAAGAAGTTACACAATGGCAGAGCAGTGCAACAATATTTTTCCCTAGAGGATGTAAAAGATTGCCAGAGAGGTATAGCCATGCCACTGGTCACAAAGTACTGGCTTTGCCCACATTTGTATCTTTACCATCTTGCATTTTCTCTGGTCCTTTGGTATATTTTTAGAGTAACTTAAAAGAACTTTTAATGAGAAAACCATTTTGTAAAACCCTTCAATTTCATTTTTATAATAGCAACACATGAAGCCCAGAAAATAATGTATGTATTATAACTGATATTTGTCATAATCATTGCTAAGACAATATGTTTGAGAAAAAGACATATTCAGGGAACAATAGTAAATAAGCACGTACCACAATCATCATTAAGATACTATTTTTGACTAAAGAAAGCATATACAGAGAAGGCTAAATCTGGGAACCACACAGGAAAATTGCAAGAAGCATATTACAGAACATTGAGTACCATACATTCTCTCAATAAACAGGGGCAGTGCCAAGCACGAGGGATTTATTCACAATGCAACCTAGCCATGAAGCACTGTGACAAATTATAAACGTCTCAAATATGCAGATGTAAACTATAAAGTACGAAATACCATAAAGAATAGAATAAAGTGCTCTGGAACTCCAGAAACCATTGGCTGAAATGATCACAGAAAGCCCCATCAAAAAAGTGAACTTCTGAGAAAAATCCTGCAAGACAGACAGGTTAGAGACATTTGCAACGGGGTGCGAGGAAGGGAAAGGAGGGATTTGGGAGCACATGGTAAGGCAAGTCACTGCTATAGAAGCACCGGGCACAGCTCCTGCTAGTTCTATACAAAGTGTACTCAGGACCTTATGACAGTTGAGAAGCTATGCAACAGACTACTGAGGAGAAGGGAAATAAGATACACAGCTGCAACCACAAAAATGGGAAGTAATACACCAAAGCACATCTGGCAGCCACTCTCGGCTTTCTGTTATGGAATGGAGACAATTCTTGAGTAAGAAAACAGCACACCATGAAAGCAACTTGATTAGGAAGAAAGTTACATGAATAATTTCTTTCTTAAAAAATCTGCTAAATCTAATAAAAAAATTCATTCTATTTTACTTCATTCTACATAAGAAATGTATATTAAAGCAATTATCCATAAAACTTGGATTTTACTTTAGAACAACCTGAACTCAAATTATTTTTTAACGCTGAATTTTTTTCCAATATCTGCAAGTTTCCACCTAGAAACATAAAAGGGATAAAAATATGTAATAATCTGTTTTAAAATATGCTCAAAATAAATTTAAGGCTTTTACTTATTTTATTTTTATTAAGGTATCATTGATATGCAATCTTATAAAGATTTCACATGAGCAACATTGCGGTTACAACATTCACCCATATTATCGAGTCCCTCCCCACATCCCATTGCAGTCACTGTCCATCAGAGTAGTAAGATGCTATAGAGTCACTACTTGTCTTCTCTGTGCTATACTGCCTTCCCCATTACCCCTCCACACCATGTGTGTCAATCATAATGCTCCTCAATCCCTTTCTTCCTCCTTCCCCACCCACCCACCCCAAGCCCTTCTTTTTGGTAACTGCTGGTCCCTTCTTGGAATCTGTGAGTCTGCTGCTGTTTTGTTCCTTCAGTTTTTGCTTTGCTGTTATACTCCACAAATGAGTGAAATTATTTGGCACTTGTCTTTCTCCATCAAGGCTACTATTTTAACAACTTTTCCCTAAAATTCTAATTGTTCTACCAAAAATAGGAACAGATATTACTGATTCATTACTAAGGAAATGTGACAACTTCCAAAAAACCTGACTTCATCACAAAAACTAACCTGCAGTTTCAAGTAAGTTGGAAAATTATTTCTGACAGAGACTACATACTATACAACCAATATTTTTTAAACTTTTATGACTTAAGCCAGTATAAGGCAGAAAGAAATAGAACAGACTACTAACAAGGAAGAAGCCAAAGTATTACTGGCCTCAACATAATTGTCTATCTAGAAAACCCAAGTGAACTGACTGAAAAGCTATTAGAACAAATAATACAGTTGGATGAAGGCAATAAATTTAAAGTTTCTAAAAATCAGTAGCATTTTTCAATCCCAGCAATAACCAACAAGAAATAAAGTTATAATTTAAAAATATCTTTTGAAATAATAGGTAACAGCAGTACCCCCTTTATCCACAGTTTCTTTTATTTTTCATAGTTTCAGTTATCCATGGTCACCACAGCCTGGAAGCAAATGATCCTCCTTCTGACTTATCATCAGAAAGCCAATAGCACCTAACGCTGTCACTATACCCACATCGTCCACCTCACTGCACCTCAACTCATCTCTAAAAGAAGGGTGAGTGCAGTACAATGAGATAATTTGAGAGGGAGAGATATCACATTCACGTAACTTTTATTATAGTGTATTTTTTTTATTTTGGTATCATTAATCTACATAAGGAACATTATGTTTACTAGGCTCCCCCCTTCACCAAATCCCCCCCACAAACTCCATTACAGTCATAGTCCATCAGCGTAGTAAGATGCTGTAGAATCACTACTTGTCTTCTCTGTGTTGCACAGCCCTCCCCGTGCCACCCCAACATTATACGTGCTAATCATAATGCCACCTTTCTTCCCCCCCATCCCTCCCTTCCCAACCATCCTCCCCAGTCCCTTTCCCTTTGATAACTGTTAGTCCATTCTTGGGTTCTGTGATTCTGCTGCTGTTTTGTTCCTTCAGTTTTTCTTTGTTCTTATACTCCCCATATGAGTGAAATCATTTGGTACTTGTCTTTCTCCACCTGGCCTATTTCACTGAGCTTAATACCCTCTAGCTCCATCCATGTTATGGCAAATGGTAGGATTTGTTTTCTTCTTATGGCTGAATAATATTCCATTGTGTATATGTACCACATCTTCTTTATCCATTCATCTACTGATGGACACTTAGGTTGCTTCCATTTCTTGGCTATTGCAAATAGTGCTGCAATAAACATAGGGGTGCATCTGTCTTTTTCAAACTGGAGTGCTGCATTCTTGAGGTAAATTCCTAGCAGTGGAATTCCTGGGTCAAATGGTATTTCTATTTTGAGCTTTTTGAGGAACCTCCATACTGCTTTCCACAATGGTTGAACTAATTTACATTCCCACCAGCAGTGTAGGCGAGTTCCCCTTTCTCCACAACCTCGCCAACATTTGTTGTTGTTTGTCTTTTGGATGGTAGCCATCCTTACTGGTGTGAGGTGATATCTCATTGTGGTTTTAATTTGCATTTCTCTGATGACTAGCGATGTGGAGTATCTTTTCATGTGCCTATTTGCCATCTGAATTTCTTCTTTGGAGAAGTGTTTGTTCAGCTCCTCTGCCCATTTTTTAATTGGATTATTTGCCTTTTGTTTGTTGAGGTGCGTGAGCTCTTTCTATATTTTAGATGTCAATCCATTATCTGATCTGTCATTTATGAATATATTCTCCCATACTGCAGGGTACCGTTTTGTTCTATTCATGATGTCCTTTGCTGTACAGAAGCTTTTCAGCTTGATAGAGTCCCACTTGTTCATTTTTGCTTTTGTTTCCCTTGCCCAAGGAGATATGTTCATGAAGAAGTCGCTCATGTTATGTCTGAGAGATTTTTGCCTATGTTTTTTTCTAAAAGTTTTATGGTTTCATGACTTACATTCAGGTCTTTGATCCATTTCGAATTTACTTTTGTGTGTGGGGTTAAACAATGGTCCAGTTTCATTCTCTTACATGTAGCTGTCCAGTTTTGTCATTTCCCCATTACATGTCAATGTCTCCTTTATCATATATTAATTGACCACATATGTTTGGGTTAATGTCTGGAGTCTCTATTCTGTTCCACTGGTCTGTGGCTCTGTTCTTGTGCCAGTACCTAACTGTCTTGATTATTGGGGCTTTGTAGTAGAGCTTGAAGTTGGGGAGTGAGATCTCCCCACTTTATTCTTCCTTCTCAGGATTCCTTTGGCTATTCAGGGTCTTTGGTGTTTCCATATGAATTTTTGAACTATTTGTTACAGTTCATTGAAGAATGCTGTTGGTAATTTGATAGGAATTGCTTTGAATCTGTAGATTGCTTTAGGCAGGATGGCCATTTTGACAATATTAATTCTTCCTAGCCAAGAGCATGGGATGAGTTTCCATTTGTTAGTGTCCTCTTTAATTTCTCTTAAGAATGTCTTGTAGTTTTCAGGATATAGGTCTTTCACTTCCTCGGTTAGGTTTATTCCTAGGTATTTTATTCTTTTTGATGCAACTGTGAATGGAATTGTTTTCCTGGTTTCTCTTTCTATTAGTTCATTGTTAGTGTATAGGAAAGCCACAGATTTCTGTGTATTAATTTTGTATCCTGCAACTTTGCTGAATTCCAGTATTAGTTCTAGTAGTTTTGGAGTAGAGTCTTTAGGGTTTTTTATGTACAATATCATGTCATCTGCAAATAGTGACAGTTTGACTTCTTCACCAACCTGGATTCCTTGTATTTCTTTGTTTTGTCTAATTGTCATGGTATCATAGTGTATTTTTATAATTGTTCTATTTTATTATTAGTTATTGTTGCAAATCTCTCCCTGTGTCTAATTTATAGATTAAACTTTATCGGAAGTATGTGTGTATAAGAAAAAACATAGTATATACAGAACTCGGTACTGTCTGTTGTTTCAGATATCCACTGGAGGTCTTAGAACATATCCTCCATGGATAAGGGGAGACTATTGTACATGAAAGGGTTTATCTGCAGCAAATTACAAAGATTTACTAAGAACCATGTAAGAAGACGAGGACAAATAGAAAGAGATATACCTTGTATGGAAAGACTGAATAGTTTATAAAATACCAGCTCTTCCAAAATTACTTTAATGTAATAAATGATGGAAATTTCTACAAAGGGAGAGGGAAGGTTAGGAGAAGGACTTTAAAAAGAATCACAGAGTTCAATTGAAAAATTAAACAAGTGACAGCAGCTAGGAATTTTTTGAAAAATACTCAAACAGCAATAATGAAAATTGGCACAAAAACTGACACAACAAATAGATTCTGAGACATTTTAAAATTTAACATTCTTATAAATCAATGTAGAAATAGATTATGTAAAAAATATTATTAAGAAATTAACTAAATATTTTGGGGATAAATGAACTGACCTTCACTTCATGCCATGTGCCAATAAGGACTATAGAGTGTTCTATGTTTAAAAAGAAAAGAGAACAGAAGAAAAACAAAAAGAAAAGAAAGAAGAAATATAGGTACTTGATTTGAGGTTAGGAATATCTGTTATGCAAAAGAAGTAAATGAAATAAATGGATTTGGCCACATGAAAATTTAATGCTTTTGTTTATAAACATAAACAAGTTTGAAAGGTTAAAAAAGAAAGAAACTGGGAAATCTCTCTGCAGTGAATGATAAGGGCAGATACCATGTACTTAACTCTGAGACAGAATATCTGTCTTTGAAATGCTGATGGCCTTTTCAACATCCCGCAGCATAGAAATAATTCCTCACATTATCTTAAATACGTATCTGGGAAACACAAGCATCAAATCTGGGCTTTTGAAAATAGTTTATTTGCCCATAGACTTATGAGATCCCACATATGTGAAGAAATAAATATCTTTGGCTATAGAAACACTTTGGACAGACTCACAGCTCCAGTTACATGGGTATGAAATAAAGTCTCTCAGAGTTTTAAAACCTATCAGACTGCCATGTCTTTGTTCTTCCAGAGAAAAAGCCTGCCTTATTTATAACTCTAGAATGATATATTTAGAACTAAGATATTTTCCTCCACTCTGAACTTTCCTACCAAAAAACAACCTTACCTTTTGGTTTGTGTTAATCCATAAGATATACTATCTAGTAAAAATAAAACACAACAGGAAAATAAACAGCTGTAAAGTAATGATTCAACCACATTTATGTCTCTGTAATTTTTCATGTTAAGTCTTACAAGAATTCTGTGCTGATGAAATAAGTCCACTGTTTCTCTAAGTTTGCACTAGAAAGACATTAAGCAAGCAGGGGCAGCAACTCTGAAGTTAAGCACAATCTAAACAATAAAATTTCCTGTCTCTCTTCCCTGTAAAAGATGATATACTTGCCCCAAAGGTACAAAGAGAATGGAGTTAAAAGCATAAGTATACACTATCTACTATACTTATCATACATAAAGGTACTCCCACTAACATTTGACAATATAACTAAAAATGAGGTCCCTGTTTGCATATCAAATGCTAAAAATTTGTACTTTCCACTTTGTTAAATATTATACATTCTTTGATTACTGGTCACACAATTTTTCCAAAAACTTAAATCTCCAGTTAATAATGAAAAACTCATTCATGATACTTCTAAACACGACATCACTCAATACAGTTTTATTTTACCTAAAGCACTGCCAAAAGTTTCAAAGAAAAATAATTTACATTAAAATTACTAATTGCTTGTTAACATGTTAATTTTCACCAAAAAATATTTGCTTCGAAGAAACAGGGTTAGAAGATGTTTCTATCTGAATGACAACTGTGCATTTAGTTAAATTGATTCTAGCTATCAATATTGGTCAAAAAATAACATCACTACATAAGAGCAAGACACAAAGATTAAAAACACATCTATTATTAGTTTCGTGGATACAGTCTGTCAAACCAGAAAGATTCAATGCTCTGAAGAAACATAAAGCACTTGCATGTGGCTGCCCTGCTATCTTTCCGTGGCACTTAATCACTTGTTATTTCTACCTCCCCTCTCTTCAGCATCCAGTACAGCAGTTGTCCCTCTTTCTGGCCTAGGTTGCCACCAAAGATTAGATAGAGGCAGAAATGAAATGCGCAAGGTTTTGCAAATATATGAGTTACTTAAAGCAATAAAAACCACTGCCGTAAGGACCCTGATGTGGAAGCAGGAATTTCAGACAGCTATACCATACTAGATAGAGTATGGTCACATATGCCAGGGAACAGATGTTCTTACAGGTCAAAGGCCACAGATTGTCACATGACTTACAAGCCAAATTCAGTTTCATCAACTCTATAGAAATCATTAAATCATTAGATAAATTATCAAAAGGCAATTATCAGGTCCTGACCTTAATAACCTTAATTTATAGATAGAAAG
Source organism: Manis javanica (assembly GCF_040802235.1). NCBI lineage: Eukaryota > Metazoa > Chordata > Mammalia > Pholidota > Manidae > Manis > Manis javanica. The sequence goes on from NC_133171.1 coordinate 8,979,639, forward strand.
CCTTGATTCTGCTAATAGGGTTTGTATCCTCTTGAAGCTAGATGGACAAGGGTTCCATATCATCACAAGATAAACATGGTTTATCTGTCAAGACTGCAAATTTTGATTGAATAATTTCTTTTCCTCTGGGAGATAACATTAGTTTTTTCACTGTATCCCGAATATTAAGGGATTCACAATTATTTTATGTTAAAAAACAGGTAAAAATTATAGAAAAATACAAAGAAAAACAAGTTTAAATCAAAACACCAGAACTATAAAATATGTCACACTTTGGTCATCACTTTAAGATTATTTGCATTCCCAGGTTAGGATGAGACAGGGGATGGAACATGCACCATCCTCTCGTTAAGGGTTCTTCAGTGCAAAGTTCCAACATCATCATTACTGCTCCACCACCATCTCCACTGTGACCACCACTCATGCAATTTACTGAATACTCATTATTACATCTGGAACTATGCTTAGCCATTTACACGCATTATCTCATCTACCACTGCTAAATCTAATAGATTTGGGAATTTTAAGAATTTTAAGTCTGTGCTACCAGACTTAAAAAAATTCATCTACTATTTTTCATAGAGTAATCATGTATACGGTAATAAAACTCAAATGTTAGAAAAAGGCAAACAGTAAAAATGAAAATTCCACTGCCTCCTGCACCTCCCTATAGACATGCTATATACTAATGCAGGGGAATGCATACACACCCACACACACATATTTATACCCTTCTCCCACAGACTTTATTTTTACACATATATTAACATTTGTTCTAACCTTATTACTGTTGGTTAAGAATTTACACTGGCAATACTCCACAGAAGTCCAGTAGTACATACAGAAGGACCTCATGGTTTTCAGCAGTGCAGAGTATCTTATCATATGAAAGCCCCACCATGTGTTTAGCCAGTTTCCTACCGATGAACATTTAAATTTTTTTGAATACTTTAACTGAATAAACCTATAAAGAACACCATTGTACACGTTTGCATACACATGTAAGCCTTTTTAGGATGAACTCCTGAAAGGTGAATTCCAAGGTGAAATGATTAATGCATTTTAAATTTGAACATACACAGTTAAATGGATCTCCTAAGAGGCCATACGGTAGCTAAAAGCCCCACCAGCAATGTGCAAGAGTAACCCTCCCTTTGTAACACTGTGCATGAGCAAATCATTTTACCTCTATAGTGACAGTTTTACTAAGATAAAATTACACTAAGTAGAGATGGGATTAAAGATGGTGGCGTGAGAGGAGAAACACAGGCTTCCACCTAAAACTGGATACAATTAGAAAATTTAATTGGCGCAACTAATTCTGAGAGAGCAACAGGAAAGAGGTCAGCGTAAGACTGTACACACCTGGAGAAAAGAGCAGACCACAGCAAATGGGGTAACGTACCAGAGCAGTGGCTCTGCCGGACCTGAACCCCTCCCCCACCCCAGCTCACCGGAGGGAGGAAGAGAAACGGAGCAGGGAGGGAGTGGAAGGCTTGGGACTGCTGAATACCTAGCTCCAGAGATCTGCGCTGGGAGCACAAACCTTCATTTCATGGTGCTTTCATGAGACTTGCATGACTACGGGTTTGGAAAGTTAATACACGCAGAGTTCCTGGGGAGACTGGGATTCCGGCTGCTTGTGGAAAGCAGGGAACCATATCTGGCTTCTCTGGGACAAAAACATAACCATGTGACCTGCCCACTGGCTCAGGCAGTGGAGACAGGCACAGCAGCCAGGAGGCGGGGAACAGCTCTTTCCTTCCCCCAGGCACCACTACCGCTCCCCTGTGACCTCCAACATTGCTTCAGGAGCTGAGCAGCTCCAGAACAGAGCTTCTGGACACTAGAGGGCACCACATACAAACATGAAACGCCAAAGGAACCTTGTCCAGAGTAAAATTATTAATACAACTCCCCAGAAAGATTTAAATGATATGGACCTTGTGACTCTTCCTGAAAGGGAGTTCTAAATAAAAACCATCAACATTCTAATGTAGGTACCGAAAGACATTCAAGAACTCAGGAATGAATTCAGGTCAGAGATCCAAACATTGAAGTGCACGATGGAGGGTATTAATAGAAGGTTGGATACGGTGGAGGAGACAATAAATGAAATAGAAACAAGAGAAGAGGAATACAAAGAAGCAGAAGCACAAAGAGAAAAAAGGATCTCTAAAAATGAAAGAATTTTGAGAGAACTGTGTGACCAATCCAAACGGAACAATATTCACATTATAGGGATACGAGAAGAAGAAGAGAGAGAGAAAGGGTTAGAAAGTTTCTTTGAGGAGGTAGTTGCTGAAAACTTCCCCAATCTGGGGAAGGACACAGTCTGTCTGTCGGGCCATGGAGATCCACAGATTCCCCAACACAAGGGACCCAAGGAAGACAACAGCAAGACACATAGTAATTAAAATGGGAAAGATCAAGGATAAGGATAGACTGTTAAAAGCAGCCAGAGAGGGAAATAAGATCACATACAAAGGAAAGCCCATCACACTAACATCAGACTTCTCAGCAGAAACCTCACAGGCCAGAAAGGAGTGGCATGATGTATTTAATACCATGAAGCAGCAGGGCCTGGAAGTAAGATTACTTTATACAGCAAGATTATCATTTAAATTTGAAGGAGGGATTAAACAATTTCCAATAAGCAAAAGCAGAGAGAGTTTACCTCCCACAAACCATCTCTACAGTCTATTTCGGAGGGACTGCTATAGATGGAAGTGTTCCTAGGGTTGGATAGCTGTCACCAAAGGTAGTAAAACCATGGTAGGGAGGGTGGAGCAGCTGATTGCGAGGCAAATCCAAAATGAAATTGACTATCCCCAATGTCAATCAAGGGATAGAGAAAAAGTACAGAATTTGATACCTAATATATAAAGAATGAAGGAGGAGAAACAGAAAAGAACCTTTAGATTGTGTTTGTAACAGCATACTAAGTGAGTTAAGTTAGACTCTTAGATAGTAAGGAAAGTAACCTGGAACCTTTGGTAACCACGAATCTAAAGCCTGAAATGGCAATAAGTACATACCTATCAATAATCACCCTAAATGTAAATGGACTGAATGCACCAATCAAAAAACACAGAGTCACTGAATGGATAAAAAAGCAAGACCCATCTATATGCTGCTTACAAGAGACTCACCTCAAACCCAAAGACATGCACAGACTAAAAGTTAAGGGATGGAAAAAGATATTTCATGCAAACAATAGGGAGAAAAAAGCAGGTGTTGCAGTACTAGTATCAGACAAAATAGACTTCAAAACAAAGAAAGTAACAAGAGATAAAGAAGGACATTACATAATGTTAAAGGGCTCAGTCCAACAAGAGGATATAACCGTTATAAATATATATGCACCCAACACAGGAGCACCAGCATATGTGAAACAAATACTAACAGAACTAAACGAGGAAATAGAATGCAATGCATTCATTTTAGGAGACTTCAACACACCATTCACTCCAAAGGACAGATGCACCAGACAGAAAATAAGTAAGGACACAGAAGCACTGAAAAAAACACTGGAACAGATGGACCTAACAGACATCTACAGAACTCTACACCCAAAAGCATCAGACATTAACCCAAACATATATTGTCAACTAATACTCAATAAAGGGGCCATGGACATACAATGGGGAAATGACAGTCTATTCAACAGATGGTGCTGGCAAAACTGGACAGCTACATGTAAGAGAATGAAACTGGATCACTGTCTAACCCCATACACAAAAGTAAATTCGAAATGGATCAAAGACCTGAATGTAAGTCATGAAACCATAAAACTCTTAGAAAAAAACATAGGCAAAAATCTCTTAGACATAAACATGAGTGACGTCTTCTTGAACATATCTCCCTGGGCAAGGGAAACAAATGCAAAAATGAACAAGTGGGACTATATTAAGCTGAAAAGCTTCTGTACAGCAAAGGACACCATCAATAGAACAAAAAGGTATCCTACAGAATGGGAGAATATATTCTTAAATGACAGATCTGATAAAGGGTTGACATATAAAGAGCTCACACACCTCAACAAACAAAAAGCAAATAATCCAATTAAAAAATGGGCAGAGGAGCTGAATAGACAGTTCTCTACAGAATAAATTCAATGGCCCACAGACACATGAAAAGATGCTCCACATGGCTTGTCATCAGAGAAATGCAAATTAAAACCACAATGAGATATCATCTCACACCAGTAAGGATGGCTACCATCCAAAAGACAAACAACAACAAATGTTGGCGAGGTTGTGGAGAAAGGGGAACTCACCTACACTGCTGGTGGGAATGTAAATTAGCTCAACCATTGTGGAAAGCAGTATGGAGGTTCCTCAAAAAGCTCAAAATAGAAATACCATTTGGACCAGGAATTCCACTGCTAGGAATTTACCCCAAGAATGCAGCACTCCAGTTTGAAAAAGACAGATGCATCCCTATGTTTATCGCAGCACTATTTACAATAGCCAAGAAATGGAAGCAACCTAAGAGTCCTTCAGTAGATGAATGGATAAAGAAGATGTGGTATGTATACACAATGGAATATTATTCAGCCATAAGAAGAAAACAAATCCTGCCATTTGCAACAATGGAGCTAGAGGGTATTATGCTCAGTGAAATAAGCCAAGCGGAGAAATACAAATACCAAATGATTTCACTCATCTTTGGAGTATAAGAACAAAGGAAAAACTAAAGGAATGAAACAGCAGCAGAATCACAGAACCCAAGAAAGGACTAACAGTTACCAAAGGGAAAGAGACTGGGGAGAATGGGAGGGTAGGGATGGATAAGGGTGGAGAAGAAGAAAGGGGGTATTACGATTAGCATGTATAATGTCGGGTGTGAGGGAAAGGGGAGGGCTGTGCAACACAGAAAAGACAAGTAGTGATTCTACAACATCTTACTATGCTGATGGACAGTGACTGTAATGGGGTTTGTGGAGGGTAGTTGGGGTATGGGAGAGCCTAATAAACATAATGTTCTTCATGTAATTGTAGATTAATGTTAACAAAATAAGAAAAAAAGTAATATAAAAAAATTACACTAAATAATTTGTATTGTGAGTTTTTGTTAAGTCCTACTTTGTGCAAAATTCCCATCTACAGCATCAAAGAGTTTAAAATGTATGAAGCTGGGGCACCATGTTATTCACGGTAAAACATAGAAATACATTTATAAAAGAAGTAAGATTAAAGGAGGACAGCCGTAAAGTCCCATAGAGGTACCTACAGGAGAAGAAGGAGCAGCAAACATACCGAATGGCTGGGAACACACTCTTAGAAGAGGTGAGGCTCCCACGGGACATTCTCTGATGCGTCAAGTCTGAAGAAAGGATCAAGGAAAATACAGCAGATGGTATATGATGAGCAAAGCCAGAGTTCAAAGTCAAAACAGACACCTATGTGGTATGCTGGTCTAATGTCTCCCTAGGAATTGCTCAAAATATCAACAGGCTAGTCAGGCAGGAAGGCAAAGCCACAGCCAAATAGCAGTTTCACAGTAACAGCTGCCAAAAACATTTTCTCAAAGTCAATTATAAACAGATACCAGAAATTCGGAAAGGTACCGCCCCTGCTCTAAGTGATTATATCCTTTAAAAAAAAGCTCAGCGCCTGGTAAGACAGGACCATCCTTAAACATTTTCTACATTCACTATAGTGTTGCTTAAAATAAGTAAATCAAAACCAACACTATAGCTTCAGTAGCTCATGTTTCATAATCTTGTTCATAACTGCAATCTAGTCATTTCAAACCAGAGACAGCAGCATCTCCAGCAAAAACAAGAGTTTTGAAAGAGAAAGTCCTGGGTTCAAATCCTTAACCCATCTTAACTAACAAGTTATTTAATCTGTTGAAATTATAATTTCTTCATACAAAATGGTTATAAATGCTATGGAAATGAAATAAGATTATATATACATACATGCCTCTAGGACTGTGCCTAGCAAATAATGAGTGACTTCTACAAACAAATTTGTTTCACCCCCTTTCCAAACTATTTTTCATTTCTAATTTTCAGACAAGTAACTAAGGTCCTGAGAGGTAACATGATTTGCTGAGGCTCAAGGTTAGATTTAGAAGATACTGGGGTGGGATTCAAACCCAAGACTGAGTTACTCTGGTGAACTATAACAAGTACCAATCAGCAAAAATGTAACAAACACTGGGCTAGGTACTGGGAATACAAAGAAAAATTAAACTGTCCTCACTCACATTAAGGAAGATAACACATCATCTTCATTGGAATGCTAAAGAGGTTCCAAAATGACTTAATTAAAAGCACTGCATAAATGCATGACATTAGGTTGACAATGGTTTCCTGCCAATATATGAAGTGCTAAGAATCAACAGGAAGAAGTATATGGTTATAAAAAAGAAATGAGCAGAGCCATAGAAAGGCTAATTGAAACCATGGAATGTTAAGAAACTCACAGATTTATTTACAGCAGGTTTGGAAAATGCTACTCTAGCAGTTCTGGAGGGTTTTGATGACTGATGATAATCCTAAAGTAGTGGAGCTACTCAGACTAATTCAAGTTCTATTTGAAACTTTGATCTCTCAGGGTATAAAATATTGTAGAGTCAGAGGAAATGAAGAAAACAAGGGCAATATTACACGGTTTTGACACCACTTGTCAGTGTCTCGTCCATGACACTGTGCCAGAGCCGCAGGCAAGTAGGTAAATGCTCACATGGAAAGATGATTAGAATCAAGACAAGGGAGGAGATATATTAAAAACATAGTGGCTCAGTATTTAAGATTATAGAGAAGCAGAAATTAAAAATTGCCTTAATTTGGCAAAATGAATAATTCTTAATTGACTCATCTCTTAGGCCAAATATTATATTGACTTTCCTATATGATGTCTTGAATTTAATTCAAAATACTATTTTTTGTATTGACAACTTCTAAAATGTACCATTCCGCTTGTTGAATTGTCTATGCATTTTCATCACTAAGTACTCCTTTTTTTTTTTTCCTTACTGTTTTGGAATTATGTCAGTAAATTGGAGAAAATAGTATGTTCTTATGAGTAGTCAATATTTAAAGGATACTGTATGTTTTGATTTTACTTAAAATTTACTTCAAATTCTATGAAAACTAAATGATATAATGTAGTAAAGTCATTAGCAGAGTAGCTGGCACATAAGGGCTAAAGAAATTGTGTATGATTTTCACCAAACCATGCATACATCCCCACACAAGTTCTCCCTGAAATCATAAATTACATAGATAATGTCAGATAGTGAGTTCAGAGTAACACTCCCTTTAAAACTGGTGACTACAGAGAGGTGGGACTCAGGCCCCAAGACGCAGCAAGTGTTCTCTGGAACTCACCCTGACCATGATAGAGTATTTCCCACACCTTGCTTCAAGTTCAAATTCTGTCAATACTGTTCTCACACTTACTTTTGGCTCCACCCTACTGGGGCCCATTAAGAGCTGTAACAGTGTAAGTCCAAGGCCAGCTAATCCCCACTTCTCCCTCATACATGTCCTCCCCTGTATCTAACCTGTGATATCCCACCCTGGTTTTAGCATTCTAAAGGGAAATAGAAATGAACGAAAGTAAAGATAATCTTCAGGGTCAGAATAAGAGGAAATTCCAGAGAACTGAGAGAAAACTATGTTTTGAGCCCTTTTCTGAGGCCAGGTAATCTTAAGAGGTACCAGGTATTACATGACAGGCTGGACATGGGAGAAACAGTGACACTTGAATGTTCCCATAAGATGTGAAACATGGCTCTGGTTAATCTGTCATTTTAAGTATCTAATTACAAAGCATTTTAAAGCCACATCTCATTAATCTACTAACCGCACATTGAAAGCAGAGACAATAAAATGAAGAAAACTGTAACTAATTCAGCCAATGAAGAATGAAAATTAAACCTTTTATCCAAAGACCACCTAACTATAAACCTGAAAATCTTTTTTGGGGAGAGTTGGAAAATACAGTTATGCTTTTGTAAATATGTTATTTATGTTATCATGTAATGAGCTTACTTATATTATTAAATGAACTCATGTTTGAAACAAAAAAAAAAAAAAAAAAGAAAGGACCATTTGGGAAAGATATGTTCTCCCCTTGCAGTCTTGATGGTGGCACTAGAGATTTCCCCTACCTCAAAAACATGGCACCCCTTCAATTCAAGGCTAAAAGTGCTGAATTTCACCAAGGCTGCCCTCCACAACAGAAGTTACTCACTTAAGCACATTTATATATAACCTTATGTCTGGAGCAGGAACAGGGAAAGAAGAGCTCTTTAGCCACATTTGGGTTCACAGAACAAAGCCTTGGTGCTGTGATGGAAAAGGTGTTCAGAAGTAGAGTAATTCAGAAGCCATTCATACAGTAAAAGGAATTCTAACAAAATAAGGCTTTATCTTGTATCTTGCCTGAGGGTTTCAGCTCTGGGCAAGTTCACTATGGATTCGGTCAGACTGAGAAATAACAACAGAACATTCTTGGGGTAAAAGGGTTTATACCCGGCTTTATTCTCATGACAATAAATCCAGCACTAGGATCATGTCTGCATCCAGCTGTCTGAGGTCCGAATTCCACCTCCATCTCCACCTCAGCCCATAGCACTGGGAGGAGTTCTTTATATAGTGACTCAGTCAATAACAGCTCATTGCCAATAGGGGTGAGAGGATTAGTCTAGCAGTAGGCCAAATACATCATCAAGTAATATAGGCTCAGGTGAGGATCCTGGCCATAGGAACTTCTATTTTCCAGACATCTTTAAAGCCAAAAGTAATACAATGAGGCACAAAGACACCTGAAATACACAGCCATAATTACACATTAACATTACAAATTAATGCTAATAAAAAGATGTACACGCAATTTATTCCACAGGTGGTAAAGACCAGAGAAACTGGCTTAGGAAACTGAGGCAGACATTCCCCATGGTCTATGGGAGCTCTTGAGAACAGAGCTCCTCCAGAATCGGAGATCCCTAAATCTTTAGTTGTTAACTTCTCATAAGATGACATTGTCAATGAAGAGATTGACACAAGGATCCTAATGTAAACAAGGGAAAACTTCATATCACTGTTGTTCAAGACTAACAGGGCAGCAGGACTGTTCTAAAAGACACATCTCTATTCCCCAGACCAGGTTCTCAAATGACTGTGTGTGGGGAAGTTGGGGTTCCTATGGCCAGGATCCTCACTGAACTTAAACCACCTGATGCTGTAACTGGCCTGTTACTAGGCTACCGCTTCCACACCTTTAGGTAATAAGCTATTATTGTGCTAGAGAGCTCGGCCTAGTGCTCTGGGTGGAGGGAGATGCTGTTGCTTTACCTACCATCAGAAGAACAAACTGGGTAATAAACCCTTTCACCCCAAAGAACGTTTTGCTGTCAATTTCTTTGTTCACATTGAATCCATAGCGAACTTGCCGGGGGGCTGAAACCCACTGGCAAGACAATGTGCTTACAGCAGATTGGGATAGCAGATGGGAGGGAGGGACTAGGAACAGAGTCCAGCTAAAATTAAAATATTTTCTTAAACATTTTTTTAAGGTGATAGGTATTTTGTTATAATTTGGTGAAAAGAGTGAATTTATTAATACAGGCATATCCTGGAAGCTAGTATAAGTGGATGTCTAATTCAATAGCAACAAAATAAAAGGGATACATCTAGACATTCTAAGATCTATTAAGTTCAATAAAGATGAGCTGCAAGGAGCAGCATGAATTTCAAAGACTGTCACTGTTTATGAACAGATCGCCCCCATCCACTGACTGATCTCTGAAGGGGGTAGAAATGCCCGAACTGCTTCTAAAGTCGGCTGAACAAAGCAGGAGTCGGAATGTAGTTTCAGTAAAGCCTGGGAGACTGTGGATGCCCAGTGGACCCCCCAGAATGGGAATCAATACCAGGCCAGGCAATGCAGGCTGCGAATCTCACCCTCCCCCCAACTTCCTATCATCAAAACAGAGGCAGGTTGAGGTGCAGTCCCTCCCAGTATAGAGGAGAAGGAGGGAGAGGTCAGCTCGGCTGCAGTGGTACGGGTTGTACACTGCACAACGTACAGGCTGTCTTACCAATGGGTTTCAACCCAGAGCAAGTTCACTATGGATTCAGAGATCAAAAACTGACAATGGAATGTTCTTGGGGCAAAAGGGTTTATACCCAACTTTATTCTCATGGTGGCAGGTCAATCACTAGAACCCCATCCACTCAGAGCAAGTCTGCATGCAGCAAGCAGGTTTCCGCGTCTGGGCCTCTCTGTTGCCACAGCTGCCTCTGTCTCCAACCTCCTACAGCTGTGAGGCAGCCCAGAGCACCGGGTGGAGCTCTTTATACAGAGTCAATTTCACTGTACTGCCCACACGTGTGTAGTGAGCAAGCCGCCAAGGACCAGGTGAGAATCCTGGCCCCAGAAATGTTCAGTTTATCCACAGCAATCCTCACAATCCACATCCTCGCTTCCGGTGGGTCTCTTCATCACCCAACATCACCAACGATGCAGACTTTGTATCATAGAAAAAAATGTGAAATAACTGGCAATATCAGTGAAATGCAAGACAGTGAAGAAATGTTTCTTTTCCGTCCTTGTTCTTTCCCAGGATGGTGAGGGTTACGCCAGCTGTCAGCAAGGCACGATTTCCCTAGAGAGCACTGACTGGGGGACATCGCTCCAGCATCAGGGCAGAACTAAGGAGCAGCTGCATTTGTGAGCAGCCTGAGCTGATTTACCGTTTTCATGATCATGGTTTTACACATCTTCTCAGTTTCTCAGGTGTGTAATGCCCTTAATACCCAGACTACAACACTGGTTAGCGGCACGGAATAGCTCAAGTCATAAAGAGTATTTGGAGTTAGTTGTCAGAGGCTGATGTGAAAGTTAATACAAACGGTATGCAAACAGCCCTCTAATTCCAAACGTTGCCTCTTGGGAAAAAACACTCCACAGCACGGTTGTGTGTTCTGCACACCCATTACCCTGAGCATCTGCTGACACCTGCACGTGGAAACACACCGACGGCTGCAGAGCAAACACTGTCATGAGGGGCTCACTCGGGGTCTCCATGTGGTCCTTCTCCTCCAGGCCCAGGCTTCTAAAGTGAGTGGGGTGATGAGGCTGCTGTCCCCAGAACTCAGAGCTTTAACAAAGGTGGTAGCACAGTGAGAAGGAGGAGGAGCCTGGCTCTTTTCCGAGCAGCCCCAGGCCCGCCAAGGTCTAGTCCCTTCTGGTGCCAGTCAGGGTGGGAGCAACCCGAGGTGCCCAGGTAAGGGGCCCGAAGCAGCCACCTGAGCCCTGGGGACAGCACCACACAGGAGAGGCCTCACCTGCACACACAGGATGGCTCCGCACAGATGCTAATGATTTGACTGAGGGACATGAAAAGTGTTGCTCCTGACAGCATGTGAGGGCCCCTGTTCTGGAATCTGTGATGTTCTGTCCAGAGTAAATGTCCTTTCAGTCACCTGTACTTGCGCTTACCCTGAGGCTAAGACAAATGCTGCCTCCAGGGAGCTCAACAGAATAAGCTCTCCACTGATGGTCACGCCGGAATAAGCTCCCCACTGATGGTCACGTAAAATAAATAATGTCATGCTGAACAATCCCAGATCAACCAACTTTGATGTTTCTCCATGATTATGAGACAGGAAATAGTTGTCATGGGGAAAAAAAATGTGTATATTACTCTAAAATGTAAACATATATAGGCAAACAGCCTTACAAAAATGTACCTGTTAATGCTGCCCACAGTAAGTGCAAATGAAGCTGAAGAGTACCTCCCTGATATTAGGTATTATGAGTTTTTTCATCAAATATAAATAAATGCTTAAAAATGTATGCTTCTATATTCATCTATTTTATTAGTAGTAATGTTTACAATATTTTCCTATTTTTATTAAAATTTTGCACTCCTTTTCTAAAACAGGCAATTCTTCAACATTTACTACTAGACTAATGACTGTTTTGTAACTAATTTGTCCATCATACATATTATATATATTAGAAATAACTTGGTCATTTGCCTTCCATTCTTTTTCATGCTGATAGAAAAGAAAAATTATCATTTAAAAAATTTTATCACTAAGCATAAATTGTGGCACCTTCCTAAACAAGTGGGCAGTTTTCATCATGGCGGGACTGAAAATGTCAGCAAAATATTTCTGATACTTAGGAAAGGAAACCATTGCTTGAGCTGCAGGAAGATTACATCCCCTACAATAAACCACCAGAAATGCTGTGGCTCCTGTTCTTCAACGACACACCATCCTACTCCTGAAGCCTGGAGGGAGCTAAACACAGCTGAAACTGGTCCCACCCAGGGAGGCAGGCAAAGCACTGGGACAGTGCCAGTCCCGGGAGGACACCCCAGTTGGGATCATCCTGCCGCTGGATGGCAGAGGGAGCAGCCCTCTGCATGACCATTAGGTGCACCTAGCATCAGGGAGCAAAAATTAATAATGCGTCACACTGGCAATTTCCTTAGCTGCAATGTTCAAACTGGAAACAGACTGGCTCCAAGTGCTACGGCAAGCAGTATACCAGCAATTCCTCGCAGCTTTGGGGGTGGGGGGTGGGGAGGGATGTATTAAAGCAACTAACATAGCTTCCAGCTTACAAGGGAATGAGATACCCAAAAAGAATTGAATTGATATGCTACAGATCTATGGAATTGACAAGTAATGTAGAGATATTTGTGATTTGTTTGCCTAAAAAGACTACCCAATATTAAAAGGAACATTTTTAAATATGAAACCCTTTCTTGATAAAAGCTCAGATTTCTAAAAATCTGTGCCTGTGAGATACACAGGAAGTACAAGGAACCAGATGTTTGCTGGAGCCTGCTAACCAACTCCTTCTTGTGGTGAAATGGCATGTCTCTCACCATGACCATCTATGGACACAGAGAAGTAGCAAAGGAAATATATGATCTGTTCTCCTTGGCAAGCCAGTCTGACTCTCCTTCAACTGAACACCGTAACCTTAGTGCAAATCTTCCTGGAAGTAGGACTGCATCTCGGGAGCTGCAAGCCAAGCCTGGAAAGGCTAAATTCCATCACTCATTGTCATTGAATTGTTAAGGTAAAAAGCTAGATTTTCTCAAACACTGTTTGTACACAGTTTATCATATTCCTCTGTTTGGGATCCATGACTATGTCACTTCATACATCGATAAATGGAAATTCATTTCACCAAAATGGCCCAATAGTTCCTACAGTGATGTGTTAAAAAGTCTTAGAAGCAGCAGAACAAGAACTGAGACAAGGAAGGGATGACGGCTGAGAGGTGGGAGGATCCATGTTTTCACACAACAGAACAGAACTGTAACAAACACTTTGATAAAATATATACTCTAGTCCCTGCAATTATCTCTGGAAAGAGCAGTAATTGGCAGGAAAGGGAAGAAAAAGGTGGAATAGATTATAAACTAAATGGTAAAAAGACTAAATCCCAGAAGTAAATTGCCAATCAGTATAAAGGTAAAATATGTATGTATTATCCTGCCCTTTTCTGATTAATTTTACATCCTATACAATAGGAGCTGCTGTCACTACAGAACCAAGCTCAGCTGAGAAAAGTCCTTGGTGAGGCCAGCTTCCTGCCAGCTATTCCCCAGGGCCCAGTACTAATGAGACCTTCACCACACTGGTCATTCTGCTCCCAAATGGCTGGAAAGGAAAGCCTGGTACGGTTCTAGATGATAAGTGCTTTGCTTTCCATCCTAGATACTTGTATTTAAACAGAAACTCATACGAAAAGTATTCAAGACTTAAAAGCATAAGTCTCTAACATGTAATTTTGGGTATAAGGACAGCAGTAGAAGGTGTTAGTAGCATCTCATAAATCATAAAATAAAAATGATATTAAAATTAAATTAAAAATTAAAATTAAAATTAAATAAAAATAAAAATTATCTTCAGAAGGCCAAGCCTTGGTATCATTATTGTGTAGAGCACAATAAGCCCAAGATGGCATGAAAGACACAATGTATGCAAATTAAATTATATGCCCTTTTCTATCCTCATGTAAATCATCAGTACCTCCATAATGAATACTTTAAATCTGTACCCCAAAAATGCAGATGTTTTAAAAAAAAGTTCCTACCATGAAAGTTACAATGATTATGATCTTAAGCTGATAGAAGTAACACCTCAGTGGCTTCCAGAAGAAAAGCTTTCAGACAGAAAGCTGAATGCCATGGAGATGCCAGACAGCTTCTTAGTTTGGTCCCCATGGGGAGAAAAGAACTCTTGAGGCAAATTTGCACACCTCCAACCTTCACTGGACAAAGTCCTCTCAGCCCAGCTGGGCATGCTCTGCACACAAATCTGGAGGAAGCTGCATCTGCCTGGAGCCCACCATTGCTGCCATTGTGGTAGGTGGGGAGACCACAGAGCTGTGCCGGGGTCTGTGCCCAGGTGCTAGTCTTCCAGGCCAGGAAAGGGATTTTCAGGCACTCTGGCTTTTCTGCTGATCTTCTTCCATGGCTCCCAGTCCTCATGCCACTGATTTTCCGTGATACAACCATGTAGAGGTGAGAATGGCAGTACTTGGCTGCTTCCTTGGCAGAGACCCCACATTCCACCTCACTAGATGGGGAATGACTGCAGTTACTGGGGGGATCAGCGGCAGACAGGGCATCATGTTGATGGTATAGTCCTCCAGCTGGGGTGCTTTATAGCCCAGTAGCCAATAATTTGTGGTCATTACCTTGTCAAGCTTCCTGCCCCTCAAAGAATCCTGGATCTCTTCCAACTTGTAGCTCGTGGACAGAATCAACTTATTCTGCTTGGGGTCCTTATAGTCAGGGAGTAGCTGAAAGGAAGGTTTTAGTTCCTCTTCAGAGCCCTTGTTTATCCATGGATCTCTCATGATTTCCTCCAAAATACCTCTCTCACTGGGGTTGAAGATTAGGGAGAGCAGTGAGTTTAGTGAAGAGCAGGTTTTCACTTTCTGTGGATGCCAAAAAAAGTTACATATTTCACTCAGTACCTGCTCCCAGTTCTTTGAATTCCTTTCTCTCAAAAGGCAGCAACCCAGTGACCATCACTAATAAGATGACTTGGAAGTTCCACAAATCCATTGAGACCCATTGTAATTATGGCTCCAGAAGAATTCCAGGGCACAATAAGGGGGATATGCCACACATGGGTGACTGCCACACAAGGTATTCAGCTTATCCCTGACAGTGAGCCCACTGCTGAAACCAAGTCTGCAAGCCTGACATCAAGGTCAACATCAAAAAGCACCTTCTCTGGTTTTAGGTTCCTGTGGACAATGCCCTTCTGGAGGCAGTAATACACAGTAGATATTACCTAGAGGAGTTTGCCAGGAGCCTCTCATTTAGCTAGGATCCAGTAGGTAATTGTCTTGCCAATGGGTTTCAGCCCTGAGCAAGTTCGCTATGGATTCAGTGTGACCGAAGAAAATGACAGCAAAACGTTCTCGGGGTGAAAGGGTTATATCCAACTTTATTTCCAGGTGGCAGGTTAGTCACGAAAATCCCATTCACTCAGAGCAAGTCTGCATGCAGCAAGCTGGTCTCTGCCTCTGACCCCTCTGTTGGCACAGCTGTCCTTTGGGCCTCTCTGCACAATCATCCTGCACAGCTGTCCTCTGCACCTCTGTCCTCGGTGCTGCCACCACTCCAGCCTCTGCTCTGCTCTCCTGCAGCCTTGCAGCCCTGCCACCATGTCGTGCCCAGAGCACTGGGCAGAGCTCTTTTTATAGAGTCAACAGCCATGCATTGCCCACAGGTGTGCAGTAAGCTAGTCAACCACAGCCATGTGAGAATCCTGGCCACAGGAACTCTCATTTTATCTGCAGTAATCAAACATCTTTTCTCCACTAGCATATACCATGACCAGGTAGAGTGTTCCCAGGTCTCAATCACCTCAAAGAGTTTCAGGATATTAGGTAATTCAAGGCCTTCATTCTTTGGACTTTAAGGAGCAATCTCTAGAAGCTAGAAAAGCTCTGCTCATGTGTTTACTATCTTCACAGCCACCTCTGTTCCAGTCATAATGCACCAGGCCAACATCATCTTAATGAAGCTGCCTTCATCAATGGTTTTGAGGAGCCAGTAACTGTCAGTATGGGTCTCTCTCAACAATAAAGATGGCCCACAGTCTAGTGACCTGCTAAGAACACTAATAATACTAACTAAAAAAAAATTAATATGAGAAAAAAATGAATTTAAAAATTAGGGGAAAAAATAAGGAAAAAGAAAAAAATGAGGCTAAGAATACAAATGCAAGAAAAATAAAACTCAAAGAATAATAAAAGAATGAAAAAAACAAGGAAAAGAAAAATCGGAAAAAAGAGAAAAAAACGAGTAGTTATGAATGAAAAGAGAAAATGGAAAAATTTTTAAAAATAAAAAGGGAAAAAAAGACATTACAGAAAAAAAAATAGAAGAGGAGAAAATAAGAGACAAAATAGATAAAAGCCAAAGAGAAAAACAACTAACTGTTGTCAGCTCCTCAGGTCGCCAAAACCCCGCTTCCCAGGTACAAGGACCAAAAACTGCAGACCCAGCCAGGGATTCACAACAGGTGTGTGGAATTCTGTAACAGTGGTTCCTTATTATAGCAAGAAATATACCAATCATGGCTGGGGATATTCCACAGTGGTTTTCTCACTTTTTGTCTCAAGAAACCTACATTCCTTTTTTTTTAAGGTCAGAAGAATACCCTGAAAGTGTTCTGCTTATGTGGATGACAGCAATCCATATTTACCTTTTTAAAATCTAAAACATATATGATGCTTCAGTGCCATTCTCATTTCTCGTTTGAAAAGGTGTAACAAAGAGTGCATAATTGCCTCCCCTAATATATTCAATCCCTTTTTCTTTAAGCTCTGATTGGTCTCAAAATTATGCCACAACTCAACTGGCAGGATGATACTATAATGAAAATGTTCTGTTGTAGAAGACACAGTAAAGTATATTAACATGTACATGGCTGAGGGAAAGATGCCTTTCACTGCATTTGCATTTTTCATTTGCAGGTTTGCCCAGAGTGTTTTGAGGATATTCTTCTATTCTGTGGACCAGACAACTGGCTATGTCCATTCCAGAGCTCTTTAAATGTAGAGGTTACAGCTGTGGGTTGAGAAAGCCACTCTCTTTTTGAAACCGACAATCCATCCATTGTCTCCGTGTCTGTATGGTTCAGCATGGGTGGGGGCATGAGGGCTGGGCACGGCCCCAGCACTCAGGGGAAAGGATGGAGAAATCCCTTCATTTGCTCCTCTTTAACACTCTTCCCGTTTATGGCAGTCTCCAACTGACATCATTTTCCTTCTCTATGAAGAACTTCTTGTACAATTTCTTGCCAGGAAGGTATCCTGGTTACAAATTCTGTCCATTTTTGTCTGAGAAAGTCTTTATTTCAGCTTCACTTTAGAAGGATAATTTTACTGGACACAGAATTCTAGGTTGGGTTTTTTTCTTACTTGCTTATTACATGGTTTCTGACAATAAGTCTGATGTAATTCTTATCTTTGTGCCTCAGTAGGTAAGTTGTTTATTCTTGCTTTCTCCAGGATTTTTTCTGTCTTTGATTTTCTGCAGTTTTAATACAATATGTCTAAGTGTTCATTTTTTGGAATTTGCCTATGTAGTGTTCTCTGAGCTTCTCAGATCTGTGGTTTGATGTCTTTCTTCTTCTTTTGGTATTCCCACTGCACATATATTACAACTATTATAATTGTCCCACAGTTGTTAGATAATCTGTTTGGGTATTTTTTCATCCTTTGATCCCTTTGCTTGGCATTTTGGATAGTTTATATTGATGTAACTGCAAGTCTACAGACTGTTTTCTTGGCCAGTCCAGTCTACTAATAAGCCAAAAGGCATTCTTCATTTCTGTTACAGTGTTTTTGATTTCTAGCACTAACTTTTGATTCTTTCAAAGTTTCCACCTCTCTGCTTACACCCATCTATCTGTTCTTACATTTTGCCCACCTTACATTAGCAACCTTAGTATACGCATTATACTTAATTTTATATACCCAGTCTGATAATCAAAAATCTCTTCCGTATCTGACTGATTCTAATGCTTCATTTGTCTCTTCAAACTGTTTTGCCTTTTAGAAGGCCTTATAATGCTTTGTTGAAAGCCAGATGTGATGTATAAAGAAAGAGAGGAACTGCCTTTAGTGTGAGTTTTATGTTTATCTGGATAGGAGGAAGGCTTTGTTTACTCTTTGCTGTAGCTGTAGGTATTGAAGGCTAAAGTCTCCTTAATGTCCTTGTTTTCTCTTCCTTGTTGCCTTTGGCATTCCCTTAAATAGGGTCTGAGTCTTTAAGTTCTTTTAGCTGTAATCCTTTGTTATTATCCAGGAGCCTGACTGATGTTGTAGAGTTTGAGGAGGGGGAAGCCCCCTACAGTGCTATGATTAGACCTTAGTCTTCAAGTGACCCTATGCCCCCTGACTGAGACTTTCACAAGTGTGTCTCAGCTTTCTTTTTGCCCCTTAGGTGACAACAAAAGTCTAGAGGGGTCCTGGAACTGGGTACTTCCCACCCCCCAAATCGGTTGGGTTCTGGTAAAACCCAAATTTGTTAAGCTTTAGTAAAATCTTTTCTTTTGAGGACTTTGTTAAGCAGAACACAATGCCCTGGATATATTTTGAATTAGTTACTTTCCCCATCCTATCATCAATGGAGAGGACTTTTCTCAGGCTCTGGTAGGGTTCCTGGAAGAAAAATTCATTAAAGCATACAGGCCCTCCTAATCATGGGCACTGGGAGTATTTCACTCTCCAACTTTGCACACTGAGCCTCCAGTAATTCACCTATTACAGTTTAACTGCTCTTACCAGTCCTGGTGGATGGCTGGGTGGAGGCTGGGCAAGGAGGAAGAGTTCCAGTCCTGGTAAACTGTGATTCTTGGTGGCCACTTCTCTCAGTGTAGCAGTTAACCCTCTGACCTCAGTTCTCTGATGTGTCTAGAAGAGCTGTTGATTTTCAGTTTGTTGAGCTTATTTTCTTAACTTCAGGAGTGTGAACTTATAAGCTCTTCACATATTGTCCTGTTACATTTTTTTATTAATGTGCTTTTTTAGTAGTTTTACAGTACTATTTATAATATTCAAAACTTGATGTGTCCGTATTTCTTTCAAGTACCTTGCTTATAACAAGCTATTTGAAAGTACTATTTATACATAAGACAAATACAGTCAGCACACGTAAGTATTTAGAGAAGTAGCTAACCCCACCTAAAGTACCACTCACCCTGAATGAATCTTGAGCAGTAAATCTGACATTTAAAAATCTCACTGGCTATTTTGATTACAATGATCTTTTCTTTATAAATAACTTCTAAAATCAGGTGTCAGCCCACATGAATATGGCTCCATTAGTCAGTTAAGGTTGTCAGTTAAGCATCTGTATAGTCACTAGTATACCCTCCATAATGAAGCCCTAGCAAGATGACAGAGTGAGCACCAGCAGTGTATGTTACTTTACTTTCCATGCATGACTCATTTGTTGGTGTCATGGAAGGTGGCAGAAGGAAAATGACTTCATTTAAATAAAGCAGTTCCTACATGGTTGTATATCATGGCCATTTGCCTCTGAACATGCATTCATAACCAGCCCATCACAAATCTGTTAGGCATTCTGGTACCCTCTGTTTCCTTCTTTCCCCCAAATGTCTATTCTTTCGAAATAAATTCTTTCAAAATAATATGTTGCCAACAGTAGATCTTGATGCTTTACGAAATATATGCTGTATAGCTGGTATATCATTCTTTCTTTGAATGATGGGGGGAGATACTTTACTGCAAATAGTTACTGTTAAATTCTTATCATTTTTCAGATTGTACGGTGTTTTTACAAACTATATTTTGAAATGTCTCTTTCCTTCTTTTCCTCACCATCAAAAGAATTTCCCATCTACCTCTGATTTTTGGCTTCAAAACTTACTCATTTACGTAGGTAAACCTAGAGTGAATTTCTTTAGAATCACATTCATGTCACAAACCAAAATGTCACACACATGGTTTGCTTTCACTATGGGGTTCTGCAGGCACTGCATACAAGGAGAGAGAGGACAAGTTACACAAACATACAGTAATGGGGAAAGTCAGATAGTTACATATACAACGGAAACTTCTTATTGTCTGACGTTACCTAGCATTATGTGGGGACAAGAGGGTCTTAATCCTTATAAATGCTTGTCCGAGATTTATTTCTCTTAGCAATGTTAGTTTACTATATAATACCCAGGTAGGGTGTTCCTTACTCCAAAAGATTATTCCTGAAATCCAAGTCATTTAAACAAACACAAAAACCTTACATTAGGAAAGAGTCCTAATGCGCATCTTTTCACAAAGCCAAGAATCCATTCACAAAATCAACCACCAATCACCTGCCCCAGAATTTGCCTGCTTTGTCATCTGGTTTTTATACATTGGACTTTCT
The DNA here is from genome assembly GCF_040802235.1 of Manis javanica. Lineage (NCBI taxonomy): Eukaryota > Metazoa > Chordata > Mammalia > Pholidota > Manidae > Manis > Manis javanica. The sequence goes on from NC_133171.1 coordinate 9,000,051, forward strand.
TAAAATACAGCACAAGTGAATTTTTGTTACATATTTTTGTTTCAAAGAACTCCAGATTGCTATGTAAAATTTACCTCACAAATTCTCCAAAATAATTTCAGATAAAAGTAATATGTTTCTCAATTTAACTGTATTAAAGAGTAAAAAGGAAATTTATATTTTCCAAACTATGTTTCATTCTTGACAAAAGGGAGCTAAAGCTTTTTAGATGCCACTGAGCCACTGGTAAGCCCTTAATACCAGGACTTCCATGGATCACGAGGGAGGGAAGAATTCCCCTTAAGAAAACCTCTTATGCAAATGAGATATACAAGATGATTAATCATTAGCAAGAAAGACATCCAGACTGAGGAGGAACAAGATATAAGCTCTACTTGAGGAGAAGTCAGATTGCATACATCAAATGAGATCAGTGCTTAGCAAAGAGCTGATGGGCTTAACTATTCCTTGGAAGAAGAACCCAGCAGTGCTGGTGATTCCTGCTGTAACATGGAAATGACCCCCTACTTCATCCATAATATCCCTCCCCCTCTGATCAGCTGGATCAACTCATCACTATCCTCCATCCCACACACCCCATCCCATCCATCACCAGTTCTGCTGAACCCACCTGTTCAATATCTCAGGGATTCATCTATCTCTTTCCATCTCTACTGCCACTCCTGGCACCAGGCCACTTTTACCTACAGAGGCCCTTCACTGGCTTCACTGACTCCGTCTTAGTCTCCCCAGTCCATTCTCTCCAAAACAACCAGCAAGATATTCTGAATTTACAGGTTTGATCAAGTCACTATACCAGTTAAAATCCTTCAGAAGCTCCTCAATACCAAAAATGTCTCTATGGATAAAAGCTGTATGCCTAGGAATAATTATAAGACCCTTCATAAGTTGGCTTGGAGGTTCTCAAATTCTGCTATACATAGAAATCTGAGTAGCTTTACAATTCCCAATGCCACAGCACTCTCCATACCAAGTAAGTCACAATATTGGGGGTGGAAGCCAGTCATTAGCAGTTTTTTAGATTCCCAGATGACTCCAAAGTTAGCAAAGTTTTGAGAACCATTAAACCAGCCACTACTTACCTCTCTAGAGTCACCTCTTACCACCGCTCCACTCCAAGCCATAAACTAGTCTGCCTGAAACATTTTCTATTTTCTCAACACTTTCTCATGTTTCCTTGCATCCAAGGCTTTGCTGAAGCTGTTCCCTCTGAAGACTGCTCCCCATTTAGGGCTTTTTTAAATCTACTTCCCAGAAGAGGTTCCTAAACCCCAGAGGAGCTCCCTGTGACTTATGGTAGAGTACTTAAAGAATTTCCTAACAGAAATTACCTACTGGGAGATACCCAACCAAGTTACCAACCAGGAAAACACATATTAGATGGCTATACATGCAGATGTGTACTATAAAGGTTGTGATGTGTAAGTCATGAACACAACTGGAAATTGGATAAGATGATAAAGTATGAACCTACACCAACTGATATTTATCCAATAATTTTTATACTTTGCTAAAAAGCATAAAACTAGAAAGAATTTAGGAAGTGATTAGGTAACCAGAACTAGCTGGCAGCAGTCCCTCTGGGTGTGTGCAGCTAAAAGGTCTAACCCTGTTGACAGGTCTCAGCAGACAGGCAACCTGGGACCTGGGTGAAGGACTTCATGGCACAGCCCTCCCAGACGAGAGGGTGGATTTCCAACTGGGATTCAGATGATCCTTTAATAAACCATTTTCTGTGTAAATAACATTGAAGTTTGCTTTTAGGATATCAGTTGTTTATATTTTGCTGATAAGATTGCTTTGCATGCCCATCACCTTCTAAACACACACACACACATGCAGTCACACTCCCTCACTTAGAATCTTAAAATCTGGGTTAGAGATTCACTCCTATGTGCTCTCTAGCAACTTGTACTTGCCCTATTATACCACTCAATATAGGGGTTGGGTCTGCTTGTTGACCACACGGTATGCGCATTAAATTCAGTTCTCTGCGAGTAAGAACATGTCCCCCTCGGTGACCACACATCCCCAAGAGGAGGCACCAGACGGAAAAGGACTGTCCAACACTGATCTCCAGCACTTACACCACTTGCACATATTAGATACTCACTTTTTCATTCAAGTCCAAGTTGGACCCCTTAAAATTGATGAATCAATAGTTGGTACTACAATCCTGAAAATCTGAGCAATGACTCTTTAGCAAGTAACAGCCCAGAACAGGGACCAAGAAGAAAGAGCCCTACACTTTATAGGACATCCTAGGAATAACCCTACTCCTCAAAACCTTCCTCAATGAGCACATTTCCAGCAGCTACAGAAATGGGCTCAATCTTTATGTTCTGGTATTCCCTTGTTTCCATCTGCTGTCTTACTCTAATATTCTGCACAACTGTTAGTATCTTTTCTAGGTTGGCAATATTGTCCTCAACTGTCAAACAGTAAGTCCAAAGATAATAAAGATAATCCTCAGTCTACTTTCCAAGGCTGTTAGGAAGCTTAAGTGAGAATGTACTAAAAAGAAGTTTTCTGAAACACACAAAAAACTATACATATGTAAGTTATGAGACTTATTATAGATTAATAGTAAGCAAAGCCCAGAAGAAATTCTCACTGAAATTTTTATACTTTAATTTCTGGGGATAAATGAATGCTATGAAACTGCCATCCTTTTGAATTAGGGCACATTCAGGATTGCAGCTTCATTCATAATCTGAATTGCTTCCACAAGATAGTCCCAAGTTATTTGCTTGTTTCTAAATTACCTACAAGTTTCAGACAAGGTACACATCTTAAAAAGCTCATTAGAAGTCAAAGAGTTTTATGCACCTAAATTTGGTGTGTGGATGAATATATGGGTACTGAACAAAATCCATGAACTTTCAGAAGATCCTACGATGCATGGAAAGTTATTTACACTAACTTTTACCCGCAAACAAATCTATAGTGGGTAAAGTCACATGGGTCCATATGGATATATTATATCAATTAGGATCAGAAGAAAGCAGTCTGTGGGTGGCTTTTTATCTCTCACTTCGACAGCTAGATCCAATCATGAGCCCCATCCTCCCATCACTTACAAACCTTTAAGTTCTCACCCAGCCTCCATGCCCATGCTGTAAAAAAAGGCGCATGGTCCTTTTCTTAACTAATTAAACCACCAAGGTCAAAAACTGAAAAGATCTCAATCTTAAGAGAGTTTCATATATCTAAAGAGGGCAGGATAAATAAATTGATCTAAGTCCAATACCACAATCTACAAATAAAGAAAATTTTATATAATTTTTATTCTAACTTAACTTTATTAGGGTCATGTAGATGTTTATATGTTTTAATACAGAAAAGTAAAAAGAAAAGAAAGCCCTATAACCTCCTGCTTCAATAACCACTGTTAACAATAATTAAAAAAAACAGACAATATCAATGTATATAGTTTAAACAGGACCCCTCCTCAATCTCCACCTCAGTCACTTTGTCACTTTTCCTACGGCAGTTACAGTTTCCTGTGATCCTTTTTGGAAGGGTTGGGGGAACGCCTGCAGCATTTATTTAATCTATAAAACATATTCTTTTTGATCCTACAATCAGTGTCATGAACCACATCTTGCTTTTCATTTAATAAGCACAGGCGTTGGAATTCTTTTCCTGTCAGCACCTATATATCCTTCTCACTCCGTAGACAGCTACAAATCACGCCATCGTTTGGGTGTGCCAAGGTTTATTGAACCAGTGCCTCCCTGAGGTGCCCTGTTCCCAGGATTTTGCTGGGCTATAACAAATGATGCTGAGATAAGCATCCTGGCCCACCCACACACTTCTAAATATAGACGAACCATACTTTTTTAATGGTGGGCTTCCTGGAGAAAAGGGCACATGCACTCTATGTTGATACTGTCTGTGGATCTTACATTTCAGTGGTGAGGGTTTCTGTGTGCCCAAACCCTCATGAGCACTTAGAAATTTACTTTGTCAAACTGGACAAAAATAATGTCTCATTAACATACCTTCCATTAATTATCAGTAAGACTGCACATTTTCATTTGCTTTCTCAGAAGCCTTTGTATATTTTGTCCTAAACTACCAAATCACACACACAGAAAAACTACTGGATTGACAGTTTTTTCATTACTTAGATCTACAGATTCCTTTAAAATTAAGATTGTTACTGGCAGCTTTTTTTTGGCCAAATGTGTTAAAAATGACCACTAGTTTGTGGCTGATCTTCTGACTATCTTTTTAGGTTTTTCTTCTTATTAAACAAACTTAAATTTTTTATAATGAAATCTATCACTGATTTATGACTTTTGAGATTTATGTATTGCTTAGAAAAAGGTCTTCACATTCCAAGATTATGAATAAATCCATCCAGGTTTTCTTATAGTTTTACTTTTTCATGTTTTTATGCTTAAATCCTTGCTCTATCTGGAATTTTACTTGGGTGTAAAAGTGAAATAGGGGTAGTGAATTTCATTTAATCTTGCTTCCCTGGACATTTAACTTACTGGAAAATCTATTTTCTATAGTAATATGAAAACTGTCATTATCACTATCTAATTTCAGGCCTATCCAGGTTGATTTCTGGACATTACTTTATTCTGTTGATCTGTTTGCCTATTTCTTCTTATGTAGCAAGAAGTTTAAATTATCCAATTTCAGTGTTTAAGCAATCATAGCTCCATAATGCATCGTAACATCACTAAGTCTAGTTGCCTATCCTTACTTATCTTTTTTAGAATTTCTCAGAAAATGTGGTTATTCTCACATTTTCATTTTTCCAGATTAATTCTGTATCATTTTGCCAACTCCCTCCCTTGAACAACAAAAATCCTATTGCTTTTTGAATTGGGAAGTCATTGATTGACTTTGAAGATTAATTTATAGAAAATTGAGCCCTTTCAAAATTGAGCCTTTTTTCTAAACTCTTCCTCTTTCCATTTCTTTCAACTTTTCCATCATATCCCTTAGAGTTTTAAGGTTTTCATCATATAAGCCTTCCACATTTCTTATTTCAACTTTATCCATAGGAATTGTGTCAGTTTGGCTGTCATAAGAAGCCTATTTTTAAATACTTTTGACAACTAATATACAGAAACAGTACAAAATTCAAAAGTTACAAAAGGCTATAAGTTGAAAAATTAAGGCTCCTTCCCACCCATGTCCCCATCCATCCAGATTTCTTCTGGGAAATTCACTTCGAATCTGCATCTGGATGTAAATTATTTTGATTTTAAGAAATTAGTGTATCATCTCTTTAACACATAGCTCAAGGCTAAAAAAAAAAAACTTGCATTCTCCAGCCAGGTCTAAAAAGTAAGTCCCATCCCTTTCAGCTCTGGAGTCCTCCCTCTCCTTAGATATTGCACATCCAGTCCACCAGTAGTCCTACGGAATATACCTCCAAAATATGACTCAAATTCATTCACTTCTTAGTTCAACCAGACTAGAGAACCTAACCCTGTTTACTTCATGTTGCACTGTTCACCTCACGCACAGCACAGCATCTGGCATAGGATGTTAACAACGTATCACTGCTCTGTGCACAGAAAGTGTTTGATGCAGCATCAGGTGTTAGGGCTGGAGTCTAGTTGGGGCCACTCAAAGGGTGCTCTGCAGACAACTGCCTGATACCAGCCCACGATAAGGTAAGGACAGAATAAATTATTTTGGACAATCTGGCATTGCTGCCATATTCTTCTGGTAAGTCATGTTTCTCCTTATTTACAAATATATCCATCAACAAGAGATTAGAAATACAAATCATAGTCCTTTAGGTTTAAGATGAAGGGAAATGTAAGCTACCATAATCCTGGGCCTAGATCTCCCTGATAAGCATCCAACACGAGTCACTCCTTCCTCTCTTGCCCTCCTTCCATCGGCTTCTAGAGTGATCCTTCTAGAAAGTAACAGAACCACATCCCCACAGCTCAAACCCTTCAGTACCTTCCTATGGCATTCTCCGGGATCTACAAATCTCTGCACTGCTGGGCTCTCTCCTGTTTCTGTGGCTTCATCCACGTCTTTCTTGTCGCCATCCAGGCACCCTGGCCCTGCCTTTTCCCAGGACACATCACTCCTGTACCACCTTGAGGCGTTTGGATGGGGTGTTCTATCAGCCAGGAATACCTAGCCCAGTACACACTCAATAAATTGAGGAAAGAATTCATGTCAGAAAAAGAATTTTGTAGCAAGCTGTTTTTAAACAGTGAAATAATTCTCACACCCATGCCCCATTTTTTTTTTTTTTAATAAAATAAAAATCTCACACCCTCCCTTTACTTCAGTCTTAAAAAATTCTTATCACCTGAAGCAATGTGGTTGGGTAAGTGCTTGCCTGCCCCTGGGTGATGCGGAAGCTGAAGCACAATGTAGGAGCTGGTCAAGATGAAGCATGTGGGGCAGCACTGACCCCAATCCTCTAACCCCACCAAGGTCCGGACAGGCACCACCCTTCCTACCACCACAACTCTAAGTCAAGATCGGGTGATTTATAAGACAGGAAAGCAAATAGTTAGCAGATATGTGCCAAAATGCTCAAACTCACTACTAAGCAAAGAAATTTAAAACTCAATGCTATTTTTTACCTACCAAGTTAACAAAGCTTAAACAGCAGTAATACACAATGTAATGTATATGTACTGTTAGTTTCATATATTTGACATTACTATTGTTAACTTGTGGAAAATAACATTACAATATAATAGAACATAAAGAGCTCTCTGTGTGTATGTGCATGTAACATCAGAAAGTCTGCCTTTTCCACCAGCAATTCTGCTCTGGGAAAACATCATAAAGAACTGATCCTATTACATAAAGATTTATGCACAAAAAGCTCACTAGAAGATAATCTGCAATCAGATAATACTGGAGAAGTGCAGATCAATGATTCTCAAAAGAAAGTGGGAGGCCACCACTGCTGACTGAGGGGAGTATCTGCCCAGGTCAGTCCCTGTCACTCAGCAGCCCTGGAAAGCTCCCTGTTGACAAAGGATGGAGCCTCTCCTCCAAATGTTGACAGAATAAGCAAACATTTGAATAAATACCTCTCACTGAAAAATTAAGCTTCTGTGAAATAAATTACATAAGGAAAAATACACATTAACTTTAAAAAACATACATTTTTCATAAGCAGTCTAAGTACAACCACATAAAAATTACATATAGTGAAAGATCAAAAGAAAAAATTTAAGTGTTATAAGTGGTTTGCCTTCAAGTGGAGAGAATGTGGTTATATTTTCTCTCTTCTTTCAGTTTTTCCCTAATTAAAATTTTTTGAGAACAAGTTTATAGTTTATAGAAAACTGAATCCCTTGGAGACCAAACAAGGTAAAAAAGGTGCCTACCTCAGTACGCTGTAACAAATGCTTACCAACAGAAGGCAGTAAGACTTTCTAACTTATTTTTACTTTTTAACCACTTTGCCAGTATTGCATAGAAGACAGTCCAGAGCTAGTTTAGTGGGGATGCAGACAGAAATCACCCTGTCCACTAGTCCACAAATAGAATTAACTAGATTATCTTCGTGCTCTCCCAGGAAGAAAGTGGTTTACACACTGAGACAGTTTTAAGCACTCTGGCACCATGCATAAAATAAGCTATCAGTCACAGCAAGGACAAACATGCCTACTCCAAAGTTAGAAACATAGTAAAAGCCGTCTGAAATGTAAAATTCCCATAAATTCCAGACCCAAATACCCAGCAGCTATAACTATCTACAGCTCACAGGTTAACCTCAATCACTTGAGGCCTCGAGCCACCTTGGACTGAGCAGGTTCCAGTCATCTACAAATCATTCCACTCCCAAGGCAGACATCACAGGGCTGTTAGAAGAACCAGTAGACTGCTAATTCCTTTTTCTTCTTTGTCTCCTCAGTCGTTTCATTTGACATTCACCATGAGCACTTTCCTCACTATTAAAACCTTTAGCTGCATAATTTCAACTATGCAACCAAATGTGCTTGTCATATTCAGGGTGAGAGGTTACGGAGAGGAAGGAAGAAATCCCACCATACAGTCAATGCAATATTGAGGTTTAGATTTCAGTCACACAAGAGAAATCAAGAAACTCAAAGTTAATGCTCCCTTGACAACCTTAAATCTCTACTCAGCACATATGGATCATAATGAGAGTTTTATTAGGATCACAACTCTGGCAAATACACAGTCAAATCATGTACTACAACTAACATTGAACATTCTTCCTTTGAAATAAAAAAAAATTTATACACAACTCAGAGATAATGCAAAGCTATAACTTTGTATGGAATTGAATTTTGATTCCATGCTATCTATTGGCTCTCAATGATATCTCCATGCCTCTACTACACTGGACCCCAGCCTGATTATTGCATCAAAGTCACAATCTCTAAACACACTTCTACACAGCTAAAAGACAGGAAAAACATGGGCATAGAGCAAATGAAAATTCCGAATTTTCTTTACATTTGGTGAGGGCACCAGGGGGTTGGGAGATAGCAAAACCAGGGCCCCAGATTCTCCCAACACAGCGCAGTGATAAGGACATTAGGCCAGGAACCAAGAGACCCAGGTCTGAGTCCCAGTCATTGCCTATGCTCTGTGTGACCTTGGGGAAGACACCTGGCTTAATGAGCTCAGTTTCTTCATTGGTCAAAAAATAAAGTCCCATTACATGATTTGGGAAGTAACATATGTGAGTCAAAGGCACTCTTACAGCACTACCTTTCCTAAATTTCTCACTGCAATGTCCTGTATTTTACCCCTATAAAATCTGCTGCAGGTTTTACACACAGGCACAAGAACTGTGGGATCCCATTCCTTAATCACAGGGCTTTGGTACAACTCCTGGGACCATGAGGATAAAGTACTAATTCCCCTAATTTTTTCATTCAATCATGAGACACAAAACCACCACCTACATACATAACATACAAAACAATGTGCTAGACACTTTAGGGCACGGGTATAAAAATTAATTTTGAAAGGTACAGTTCCTAACTTAAGAAACTTGAGGTTTACAACATAATGGGAAATATAAAGAACTGAAGAAAACTGCAACACAAAGATGTAGAACAAATTGCTAATTATCACAGTGCTTTTCTCATTAAACCTATAATGCCAGGGTTCTTGTTCTTAAAGCAGAAGAATGAACTTCTCAAACACTCAAAGTAGGAGAGCAAGTAAGCTTTTATTTAGAGATAAAGTAAGAGGAAAGAGTTTCTGGCTTGCACCGGGAGGGGACAAGGTCCGAGGTGGTGCCTTCTCTAGGGGATTTATAGACAGTTGAGAGACAAAGGGCTAAGGATGCAGACCTTCCAGATGGTACCAAAATGTTTATTTTTTAAGAGATACTAAGTTTCTTATCCATGGGATATTTTACAAAGTTAGCTTAACACAAGAAATTTACTGCTGATTCCTTTCCAAGATAGCTGCTTTTTGACATGGGAGCATATCAATTAAGAGTGCCTGCCTTGTTTCCAAGATGGGCTGAGTTATTGTTTGTTTGATTAAAAAGCTATCTTAGCCCTAAGACAGAATTTTTCCTAAAAAAGCTGGGCCTTTGAGCAGGCTAAAGTAAATCTTACAATGGTATGCTCTAATTGACACAGTGAAAACACAGGCTATGCTGAGATACTTTTATCAGGGGAGTATTCAAACTTCTAGGCCAAGTTGCTCCTGGCTTTTCAGTTTTAACTAATCTTACTGAAGAATGCTTATATTCCTAGTTAGATATTTTTGCTTTAGAGAATTAATGTGACTTTGGCTTTGCTTAATTGTTTAATATGGAGTCTTAGTAGGGGTCTTTTTCCGGAGGACCTCACCCTACTAAGTCTAAACCCACAATCCATGTCTCACCTAGATGTAACCCCAAAATCCTCCTCAACACAAGCACTCCATTCACCATCTGAAAGACTGTAGTTACCAGCTGGGCCTATTTTTGCTACCCGGTTAGGCCCGACCCTAAGCATATGTTCGGAAACTTCCAGTGCCCTCCCCCCATCTGTCCTACCAACCTTCTTCAACTTCATTCACCTCTAAATCATTTCATATTTGCAAAAAGTAAGGGGCCACTAAGAATCTCATCACAATGGCTGAATGCTCTTGTCAATTCACCTTTGCCAACTTTTTAAAAATTTCAAATTCCAAGGAAATAGAGATTATATGTAACTTGCTTTAATACATGTCTAGCACACTGCTATGTAAATCCCAAACTGGATGACTATTGTTATATTGGCATCAGTCACCTAGTATTTCCATTAATAAGAACAATGCATAGTGTCGTGGAGGTTTAAATCAATACACATACGAACGAGAGAGTTTTGCAAACACCACAGACACACACACACCCCTCTTACTCCTCCGCATCTCCTACTTTGAGAGGCAGCATCCCTAACCCTAGCTGGCCATCTAAGAAACAAATGACTTTATGATGGCATTGTAAATTGATTCCACCCCTCTGGAAAGCAATCTGGCAATATGTTTAACAAGTCATAAAATTGTTCATATTCTTTGACCTAGTAATTGCCACACCTGGGAGTCTATCATAAGAAACTAATTCAAAATATGGAAATTATTGTGAAAAGTTGGGAGCCATGTACATGTCAACAACAGAGATAAATAATCAATGGTATACAATCACAACAGAGCATTATGCAACATTAAAATGATAATGATGGAGATTATGTAGTAATAAGGGGAAATGCAGACACAAAACAACAGATACAAACAACTATGTAACAATCACTGAAGACAAGTTAAAAAACTGGTAATCATTGCTTTAGGATGGTAAATGGGGTTATTTTTTTCCCTTTTATTTCTTAGATTTTTGTGACACAGGTGTGATGCTTCTATCATTAAAAGGTAATCTTTTTTTAAACACATGGAATGCAGGCCTTTGATGGCAAGGTTAAAAAGGAAAGGGACCACATCAGCAGCACAGCCTGATGTCTTACCCTGGGAGGAAGGTGACCAGTGGCACTCCACATTGCATGGGGGGTTGGGAGCCTTGTAACAAAACAGCTCCGTGGAGAGCTACCAGAGGTGCGTGTACCCATCAATGATTGCCAAAAATGAGCAGTGCCCATCTGTTAACCCAGTCAATTCCCTCCATTACGAGCATCCAGAGGCAGAGAATTCCCTGGGCACACACCACAGTCGCTGTCAGTTTAGTTGTCTGTTTAAGAGATTTATATGGGGTCACACAGGGCTGTATGATAATATATTTAAAGTAAATAAGCTCACATTTTCACTCAGACCAAGTAGGGATGTCTGTGGCCAGAAATGCAATAGTCATAAAGATCCAGGGGAGAAAGCAAAACTACCTTTCACTTGTGCTGAGGCAGAGGAGAGTGGCACTGCCGGTGTCACCACACACACATGTCTAAGAAAAAGGAGTCCAAATGAGGGCAGAACGGGCCTCTTGGGGCTGACTCAGGGGTGAAGGATGCCAAGGTCAGGAAGAGTGTTCAATTCTAATGAACATTAATCATCAGATGGAATTGGATTTCAACTTGGAGCCACTTAACCATACATGCAGTTTCTACCCTGTGACCACCCTGGGGACCGGCCCTGCATGGGGAGATTGCCAGGACCCCAGTCCAGTGTCAAATGGCCGGCACTGAGGAAGGCTTGCATTGAAGGCTCTCTGCTTCGCCGCTCCTGTGTTCTCCCCCTCATCCCTGAGGTCAAGCACCTCTTTACACTGTTAAACTCTAATTTTTCCTCTATTTCTTACTTTCTGCTCATAGTCCCTGTCCAGGGAGGCAGCAAAGCAATTTCAAAAATAGGATCTGAAATCAGACAGAACTACTCAGAATTCAAACTAGGTTGCCCTCCTGTTTGTTGGCCTTGGGAAAATTATTTAATCTCTCTAACCCTCAGTTTCCTTATCTGTAAAATTTGTACCTATGCCATAAAATTCTTATAAGGTTTAAATGAAATAATGTGTATGAACCCAAGTACCTGACAATTCATTATGCTTCATAAAAGTATGTTCCAACTGCCCCCTCGATCCCCAGCTACTGGCCTCCTGCCTGCCACTCCTCCCTCCACTAACCCTTTCCACTACGCATGAACAGCGAGGCCCCTCTCTCACGCTCAGCCCTCCTTATGCTGACCACTCCTCAGCCTGCCTTCTGGAACCAGCTCACTACCCAAACCAAGACACACTCATTCCTGAGCCATGATGTGACTCCACTTCCCCAATGTAATGCCTTAGACACAGAGGAGGTGCACAGTAACCCTTTCCAAGCTTGGGTATTGGGACCACACTGCCTGGGCTCACAGCCCTACTCTTGTTAGCAAATGTCCCTTTGGTCAAACTACTTCACCTCTCTGTGCCTCAGTCTCCCCATCTGTAAAATGGAGATCAATAATATTGCCTACCTCACAGACAGTTGTGAGGATCAAGTATATCAATACACTCTGAGAGCTGTGTCTAGCACACAGTAAGCAGGCACTGTTTTGTTCAACTTTGACTCCCCATGAGAGTATGTAGGCCAGAGGTACTTGGCTAGCTTCCTATGCTATTCCAGATTATCACATAAGCCAGACGTCCTTGCCGCCCTGTGCCACTAGGAGAAACTGTGTGGGCTCTCCAGAGCAATGCCCTGCTATTCCCAGTGGGGTCCACGACCAGCTTCAGCATCACGTGGGAGCTCATTAGAATGCAGACTCTCAGGCCCCACCCAGCCCAACTGAAGTGGAATCTTCATATTAACACATTTGTATGCCCAAGTCACCTGGGTTCTTGTTATAATGCCAAACTGGGGCAGTGGGGGTAAGGGGCCCTGAAACTGTTGTCCTAGGACTACACTTCGAGTAGCAGGTGCCACAGTGAACAGAGTCCTGAACTCTGAAGAGAAAGCAAACGAGGATGTGAGAAGATGGTTCCCTTGCATCGTAAGGGGATGAGGAGGGAGACGGGGCTCACTGCCCATACGGCAGGCCACGTGGGTGAGAAGGTAACGCCCACCTGGCAGACAGAGTTCCCTGGTAAATCCTTGGAGGGCAGGGCCCAGAACTCATTTATCTTTGTTTTTTTTAAACAGAGAATGCCTGACATGAGGAAGTGTATCCCTGTAAGCATCTGATACTACCTTTACTTTTGGGTAAAAGTTATCTCCATTTTCAAAAAAAACTGGAATAACATTTGTTAGTTTTACAAAAACCACAGCTATTTTATAATTAGTGGCCCCTCCCCATCCTACCACAGTATTTGATTCTACACTTCTTGTATGAAGATGACACAACTACCACTGACAGAAAGGAACCATGCCTGAATTTTTCTCTTAGAAATGATGCTGGCTTTGAAAGACCCAGGGGGTGGGGTGGAATGGATTGGGCTTCAGAGGAGGGACTGGCAGAACACCCTCCACATAATTATAGAGAATTTGTTGGTACTTTGGTGCCTTTTTCATTTTAAACATCCAGCATGTTGAAAAGTAAATTAAGGCAACAGAAAACTAAGTGCCTCATTGCTATAACCCTTGACCTTTTCTTGGTGACATGTGTTAACTAATCAGTCCCTGGAGGTCAATAACCAGGAATACTTAAGAGGAAAGCAGACAGGGAAAACAAATGAGTAGAGACTAGAAAGTCATACCAACTGATCTAAGAACCACTTAAAGCCCTTTCTGAGGAGCAGAACCGTTATTTGCTAAGACATCAGAAACGACCAGACTCCCCTGCCTTTCATCTAAGCAATCTGTCCCTCTCAACCAGCAGTGCCCTTGCTCAACTGCCACCACCACACACATGTCACTGAGGCAACTAACTAGGGGAGAAATCTGCACAGATACAATAAGGAGCTATGGTCCCAGTCCAGTTGCCACAACTATAATGCAATTATCCATACGTGAGCACTAGATCAAATCCAACATGCCTCTTGGAAAAACCAAGATCAATGGCAGGTGTCCCTGAACCACCCTGAACTAGCAGCTAGGTATGAATATCAACAGACATACCTTTATACACACTTATACTACACACATTTACATGTGCACACATATACACATGGGTATACTTCTCCACTCTGCCTAAATCCGAAAATATTTGGGAGTGGGTAAAGAAGTCCTTGTCCTCAACTGCTAAAGGAACCCAGTCATTCTCTGCCCTTAAGGAGGTCTCCAAGAGAAACACGGCAGGAAAGCCAAAATGGACCACACATCCCTTCCATTTCACTGCTCACAGAGCTCTCTTAGATAAATAAAAGACAACAAAGTTTTAAAATTTTACACCTTAACACTCAATTGTAAAACAAATTCAACTTGTTGCCCAAACTCTAAATATCATCTCTAACCTTTGATGAACATTCAAACAAATAATCTTAAAGCCACAATCCAACAGAGAGGATGATGCCAGATCTGTCACTGTCTTTTTAAACAAACTCCGAGGGCCCAGGATGGGGCTAAGACAAAACATTCCTCTAAACCAAAGCACCCTCAAACTGACTATGTGGTTTACTCAAAGACACAGCCAGATACCCCAAAGTAATGGTAGTGCTGAGTGTTTAAGTTCACACAAGGGCAAGCGTTAGCAGTAGTGGGGGCCTAAATGAGAAGCCTTTCAGGAACTACAGAAAATTAGCTTAAACATCATCACAGTCTCCCCAAGTCTCCAGATTATACAGTGACTGCCATGAGAACTCAAATAATGGCCTGGAACTTGCATTGAAATCCAGGTGAATAAATAGCTGTCTTTCCTCTATATTCCTAAACTCAAGGCTCTACAGAGTAAATGAGACCTGTAGTCTACAGCAACCATCACTAAACTGTATGAATATAAAGACAAGCTCCACAAGGATATGAAAAAAATTTTCCACCACAAATAAAATAGAAGAGATTCCCTCTGAGAAATACATTCCAGCAATCCCTGCTAATAAAGATACCCTGGAAAAAGACATTTTTGTATCCTTTGTGTTGGTAAAAAATCTTTCTTGGAACCCAAAAAACAAGGTACTCGAGAGAAATTATAGCAACGATCCTATACCTTGACCATATGTTAGAATCACCTGTGAAGCTTCTTAAAAACCCCAGTGGCTAAGGCACACACCAGACAAGTTACATCAGAATCTCTAGAGGGCCTCTGCTTTATTTTTTTCAAGTTCCCCAGATGGGATACAGAGACCACCAAGGCTGAGAACGAGTGAATCAGATATTATTCTAAAGATACCTTCCAGATCCAACTTCTTCTGAGCATGATTGTAGGCCCTTGATTCACTGGGACCAGGAGTCTTTATCTAAAAGACCCAGCTAAGATGGTGTACTATTCAAGTTACTCACCCCCAACCCTGAGGGGCTCAGGGCCAAGTACACCCGGCATAGCAGAGGTCACCCACCCAAAGGGTCTCAGACGAGCAGGGTAAAAGTATCCCCATGGTGTTATTTTCAGGGAGCATCTTCCTGGCAGCATGTCTCTGGAGACAGGCTTCCACATGAACAGACACAAGGACCCAGCTAAGCTAGCATCATGGAGAGATGGTGCTATCTGCAGAAAGCCACAAAGTCCCATGGTGACCACTCTTTGAGGAAGAATGCACAACCTCTTAGCAATATACACATAGGGATTACAGAAATGGGTACATTTCCTAGTTGTTGCTCCTCTGTTGGTAAAGTTGGAAAATTCACTTTATCTGAAATTTTTAAAAGCCCCCATGTTTACCAATGATACCCTCTAAGTTTCCCCCAATTTAAATCTGGCTTTAGATAGTTTTGTTTGGCTTTATTTGAAAGCAAATTTATGGCAGGGGTAGGTAGAACAGAGATGCATAAAAACCTCTACCAGAATCAATTCATGTTTATGCAAAACACTTAAAGGCAAAATCTTACCCAAGAAATTTAAACAAAAAGAAAATCAAACATACTGCATATATTTTAAAGATAATATTTTAAATAACATTTTAAAGCATAACTTTAGAAAAGCAGGGAAAAACATATTCAAAGATTAATATCTTCAAAGATGAATATCTTTCTACAAAATACAGAATGTTTTTCAAGAGCAATTTTATAGGAAGAAAGAGAAGAAAGAGCACCAAATCAAATGGTCCTTAATAATATGAACTCTGAAGGCAGAGTACCTGGGTTTGAGTCCAGGTTCTGATACTATATTAAGCATGGGGTCTGAGTTTCTGGGCCTCTCTGTGCCTTGTCTTACCTGTATATCAAAGGTTCTAAGTGGGACTTCAGGCTTCAAATTCAGATCTGCACATATCAGCTATAGAAGCTCATTTAACTTCTCTGTACCTCTCTTCCTCCTCTGTAACAACTGAAGTAAGAGTAGCACCTACCTCCTATCTGGAGATATTCGAACCCTGGGGCACTGTTGATGGGAATGTAAAATGGCGCAGCCACTGTGGGAAATAGTATGGTGGTTCCCAGAAATATTAAACACAGAACTACCATATGAGCCAGCAATTCCACTTCTGGGTATATATCCAAAAGAAGTGGAAGCAGAGACTCAAATGTATTTATACACCCATGCTCAGAATAACATATTCACAACAGCCAAAAGGTCAAAATAACCCAATTGTCCACTGACATATAAATGAATAAAAATGTAGTATATATATATATATATATATATACACAACAGATTATTATTCAGCCTTAAAAAGGATGGAAATTCTGACACAGGCTATCATGTAGATGAACCTTGAAGGCGTTATGCTCAGTGAAATAAGCCAGACAGAAAGGGCAAACACCGCGTGATTCCGCTGATACAAGCTGCAGTCCCTAAAGCAAGCAACTGCATGGAGACAGAAAGAAGGGAGGTTTCCACAGGCTGGAGCAGGGGTATGGGAAGTTAGTGTTTAATGCACACAGCAGTTTCAGTTTGGGAAGATAAAAATGTTTTGAGATGGATGGTGGTGGTGGGTACACAATGAATGTGAATATATTTAATGTCACTGAACTGTACACTTCAAAATGGTTAATGGTAATTTTTATGTCTTGAACACTTCTCAGTAAGAAAATAAAAATACATAGGGAAGAACAGCCCCTACCTCCTAGAGTTGTTGTAAGGATTAAATATGCAGGAAGTGATTAGAGAGTGGTATCAGAGTGAGCCCTCCGGTAATCTAGCTATTATCTTATTTTCCTGCCTTTGTAGCTCCCTCCACACCCCCTAGGATGCTCTATAGAAATAGATCCTCACTGGCTGGATTCCGATCCTTGTGTATGAGACAGTTCCCCCTGAGCTTTCTAGCGTAAATGCTTCTTCACTGGGACATAACTCTCCCAGCAATCGAACCAGGATAAAGAAACTACCTAATTTCTGCAGAACCTTCACATAAAGCTGAGATTACCGCATTTTTTTAAAAAATGGATTTTGTCGTCTTTATTTCCTAAATGGTTTGCTAATAATTCTGCTCCAAAAATAAGCTCTTAGGCTAATGTGATTATACACGTCTGACAGTAGGGAAAAAGGAAGACAATCCCTGTTTTTCATAAATATTTTCACTTTTTATCACAACCAAGAATATTCTGCCTCTTTTCTTGGTCATTTTAAAAACTGCTTATTGTGAATATTTCCAAGCATACACAAAAGTAGAGTTCAACTAGCCCCCATGTACACATGTACTTTAACCTTTTTTGACTCTGCCCAGGACTCCATATTCTTCCCCCACAAGTGAGAATAACAGCCACACTGAAGAGGATGAGCTCATTCACCTCCAGCAAGCACTGTTGTCACTGTCATCACTACATTATCTTTAGAAGTTCTTTCTGACATCTTCTCCCCTCCTTTCATTTTTTTCCTTTGAAACTGCAAATAATTGCAATACCTACCTTACCAAGGTTATTGAGGATGTAATATACAGGAAAGCACACACACAGCTTGATGTCTGACAGGTATTAAGCTCCTGAGAAATATTAGTTCTGCAAAGAGCACCACCTTCCCCTACTCTCCAAGACAACACACACACCCACACACATATCCTCTCCATTCTTACTCCTCCCTTCCGTCCCCAAACACTGCTCCTCCTTCCTTCCTGCCCCCTCTGCGTCCTTCCAAACCAGGGACTCCAAACACAAATGTCTAATCACAAACCCAACCACGTAGAAGACCCCAAATATAAAGACAAATATAGAATATGGATAAACTGAACTGATAAATACATTTAACATTCAGGGTACCAGTTCCAAAATTAAAAATAAAAAACATGCCCCATCTAGTGTCTGTGTGTGAATTAACAGAACACTCAGGCTAGACACTATGCAGGTCATTCTTAGATGTGTGTGTCTGTGTACATGTGTATTAATATTTTAAATTAAACTCTTTTGATGATCCAAGAAGTTTCATATACTGATGATCTCCTTGCAGTACTCTTCACAAACCTGCTGCCTCTGATTTGTTTTAAAAGGAACTGTAATCACCCAAGCGATCACACTCTTGACCTTCAGCCTTCACAGTCACTTCACTGGGCTCAAAATTGGCTCTAAAACCTTATGTTGTAACAGTCCTGTTGTCCTCAAGCTCCAAAATGACAATACAAGGAATATAATTGGATCAACCTTCTGGTAGAAGAAAAAAATAGTACATGGAGTTTCTAATTTGTCTTCTACCAAGATTCTTTAAATAGAGGTGAATGTCTATGATATTATTAAGGGATAATTTTTCCTCCACTAGGGTTTAATGACTTGTAAATCATTCAAGTTTCTATGCAGTGAATCCAGTCTCTTCATCACAAAAATTACATGGCTCCCTTTGAGACTTAAGTAACTTACCTTTATTTATGCAGAGATATAAAATAACCAAGCAATAATCCTTCCGATTCTCCCCAATCCACTCTCAGCACACATTCAATCAACTGCAGAAGCATCCATCTTTTCCACTTGCATCCTATTACAATGGAAGAGGGAGTTTTCTTCTCACCTGAGCCAAAGCTTATGGTTCATGCATTTCAGCATACAAAAATGCTCAAATTTCTCCCCCTAATATGAAAGGCACCCCCCTCTCTTGACAACCCCAGCCAGCTACAGCCCCTTCAGTCATTGCCTTGTCTTTATGTTTCTCAAAAAGTCACTGAGGCTTAAACACTAAGCACTTCTTGTCTTCATTTTCTCATCCATTCACTTCACAACCCAATGAATCCTAGGTTCTGCTGTACATCTCCCTGGAACTGCTGTAAACAGTGTCACCAATGAACTCCCATTTACTCAATTCAGTGGCTTCTTATCAGTGCTTTTCTTAGTCAAATTGTCTGTAGCATTTGATATGGTTGGTCACATGCACTTCAAAACAGTGCCTTCCCTCAATTTTTACAGCTTGTGATTTGGCTTTCACCCACATCTCTGAACTCTCCTATTCAGTGTCCTTCAAGGACTCACATCCTCCCAAGACCTCAAATTACTCAATGAACCAGAGTTCCATTTCTAGCCCTGTTCTCTTCTCCCTCTACAACATACCATTCCTTGAACCCATCTACCTGTTAATATAATTGACTTCAATTGCAAATTACAGACATAACTCATTTAATTGCACTTTGCTGACTTCCAGTTCCTTCCCAAGGCAGACAGAGGCGGACTACAAGTCAACCGCTGAGGCTGGAAGACTGCTGAGGTATCTTCAAGTACATCCCATTCTGATGCGCATTCAAAACAGTGTCAAGCATCAGACTTGTTTCAGTTTGCAGAGGATACCTGGATTAAAGATGAGACAGAGGCCTTCTCCCAAAACCATGTACAACATGAAAATATAGTTAATACAACTAATCCTAAAAGAGCAACAGGAAAGAAGGCTGAGCCACACAGCATACACCTGAAGAAAAGAACACACCTCATGAAACAGGGTGACGTACCAACGCCGTGATCAGGCAGGATCCAAGCCCTTCCCCCACTCCAGCTCACCAGCGGGAGGAAGAAAAACAGAGCAGGGAGAGGGTGGAGGCCTAGAACTGAACACCAAGCCCTGGAGATCTTCTCTGGGAGGACGAACCTACATTGCATGGTGCTCTCGAGATTACTGGAGTTGGAGAAAAAAGACAAGCAGAAAACTGAGAGAGACTGAAATTGCACCTGCTTGTGGAAAACAAGGACCCACATCTGGCCACTCCGGGAAAAAAGAAAGTCAGGCAGACTGAGAACCTTTCAAACAGAAAGAGAGCTGCTAAAGGTGCAAATATTGCACAGAACTTGCTGCTCAGAAAAAAGGACAGGTGGACAAAATTGTCTCGGGGAACTCTGCTCAGCATGTTTGGAATGTTCAGAAGCTTAAGGCACTCTGTCCCCCTAGATGGCTACGCAACTCCGAGGCCGACATTCATGATACACGACTACTGCGACTTCCTCCAGGCTGGCTGGCAATATCTTGCAAACCAGAGGCCCCTAACATGGCAGCAGGCCAGGCAGAGGGAGGCCCTGCCTATGGCACCTACAAACACAGTGCATAGAGACTTGAACATGTGTGTTGGACCCACTGATTCTGACAGTGGAGAAAGGCACACCAGCCAGGAAGCAGGAAAGAGCTCCTTCCTTCCCCCAGACACCAGTGCCACTCCCCTGTGACACCGGACATTGCTCCAGTGGCTGTGCAGCTCAACAGCGTAGAGCTTCTGGGCACTAGAAGGTGCCAAATAAAAATGTGAAATGTCAAAGGAACCTGGATCAGACCAAAATCTCACCAAAAAACAGAAAAGGGGCATAGTGAAACTGAACTCATCAACCTTCCTGAAAGAGATTTGAAAATAAAAATCATAAACATGCTCAAGGAAGTACAGAAAAATATTCAAGAATTCAGGGAAGAATTCAGGAGTGAGATTCCATCGTTAAGGAATACAGTATCTGAAATGAAACATATAATGGAGGGATTTAAAAGCATATTAGAGGAAATAGACAAGATGGCAAATTGAATAAAAATTAGAGAAGAGAAATGCAAAGAAGCTGAGGCACAAAGAGAAACAAGGATCTCTAGGAATGAAAGAATATTGAGAGAACTGTGTGACTAATCCAAACGGAGCAATATTCACACTATAGGGGTACCAAAAGAAGAAGAGACAAAAATGGATAGAAAGTGTCTTGCAAGAAGTAATACCTGAAAACTTCACCAATAAGGGGCAGGAGATGGTCTCTCAGGATAAGGAGGTACACAGATCTCCCAACACAAGGGATCCGAGGAAGACAACACCAAGACATATAATATAAAATGGCAAAGATCAAGGATAAGGACACAATATTAAAAGCAGACAGAGAGAAAAATAAGATGACATACAAAGGAATGCCCATCAGGCTATCATCAGACTTCACAGCAGAAACCTTACAGGACACAAGAGTGTGGCATGATGCATTTAATGCACTGAAACAGAACGGTCTACAACCAAGAATAATTTATGGGACAAGATTATCATTTAAATTTGAAGGAGGGATTAAATAATTTCCACATAAGCAAGAGCTGAGAGAATTTAGCTCCCACAAACCACCTCTACACTGTACGTTGGAGGGACTACTATAGATGGAAGTGTTCCTAAGGTTTCATGGCTGTCACAAGAGGTAATAAAACCACAGTAAAGAGAGTACAGTTAATTACAAAGAAAATGCAAAACTAAATCAATTACCCCCAAAGTGAATCAAAGGATTGACAAAGAGTAGAGAATATGTTACCTAGTGTATAAAGAATGGAGGAGGAAGAAAAAGGAGGAGAAAAAAAGAACCTTTAGATTGTGTTTGTAATAGCATACTGAGTTAAGCTAGACTCTTACAGGGAAGTTAACCTTGGACCTTTGGTAACCACGAACTAAAGCCTGCAATGACAATAAGTACATACTTATCGATAATCACATAAAATGTAAAAGGTCTGAATGCACCAAGGAAAAGAAATAAAAGCAACGAATGGATAAAAAAACAAGACTCATCTATATGCAGCCTACAAGAGACTTACTTTAAACCCAAAGACACATACGGACGAAAAGTGAAGAGATGGAAAAAAATATTTTATTCAACTAATAGGGAGGAAAAAGCAGGAGTAGCAGTACTTGAATAAGATAAAATAGACTTCAAAACAAAGAAAGTCACAGGAGACAAAGAAGGACATTACATAATGATGAAGGATTCAATCCAACAAGAAGATATAACCATTATAAATATCTATGCACCCAACAAAGGCACACCAACATACGTGAAACAAATAATAACGGAATTAAAGAGGAAATAGAATGCAACATACTCATTCTATATTTAAACACTACACTCACTCCTAAGGACAGATCAACCAGACAGAAAATAAGTAAGGAGTCAGAGGCACTGAACAACACATTAGAACAGATGGACCTAACAGACATCTACAGAACTCTACACCCAAAAGCAGCACAATACACATTCTTCTCAAGTGCACATGGAACATTTTCAAGAATGGACCATATACTAGGCCACAAAAAGAGCCTTGGCAAATTCAAAAAGACTGAAATTGTACCAAGCAGTTTCTCAGACCATGAAGGTATGAAACTAAAAATAAATTATGGAAAAAAAATAAAAAAATCCGAAAACACATGGCGGCTTGACAACATGCTCCTAAATAATCAATGAATCAATGACCAAATAAAAACAGAGATCAAGCAATAGATGGAGAAAAATGACAAAAATAATTCAACACCACAAAAGCTCTGGGACGCAGCGAAGGCTGTGCTAAGAGGAAAGTATATTGCAATAAAGGTCAACCTCAGGAAAGAAGAACAGTCCCACATGAACAGTATGAACTCACAATTAAGGAAACAAGAAAAAAAAGGACAAATAAGGCCCAAAGTCAGTATATGGAGGGACATAAGAAAGACTAGAGAAGAAATAAATAAAATTGAGAAGAATAAAACAATAGAAAGAACCAATGAAAGCAAGAAGAGCTGGTTCTTCGAGAAAATAAACAAAGTAGATAAACCCTTAGCCAGACTTATCAAGAAAAAAAGAGTCTACTCATATACACAGAATCAGAAATGAGAAAAGAAAAATCATTACAGAAATCACAGAAATACAAAGATTTATGAGAGAATATTATGAAATATAATATGGTAACAAACTGGATAACCTAGAAGAAATGGACACCTTTCTAGAAAAAAACAACCTTCCAAGGTTTACCCAGAAAGAAACAGAAAATCTGAACAGACCAATTACCAGCAAGGAAAGTGAATTGGTAATCAAAAAACTAGATAAGAAAAAAATCTCTGAACCAGATCGCATCACTGCTGAATTTTCTCAAACATTTAGTGAAGATCTAATATCCATTCTCTATAAAGTTTTCCAAAAAGTAGAAGAGGAGGGAATACTTCCAAGCTCATTCTATGATGCCAGCATCACTCTCATACCAAAACCAGGAAAAGACACTACAAAAAAAGAAAACTATACACCAATAAACCCTGGTGAACATAGATGCAAAAATACTCAACAAAATATTAGCAAACTGAATACAAAAATACATCAAGAGGATCATACACCATGATCAAGTAGGATTCATCCCAGGGATGCAAGAATGGTATAACATTCGAAAATTCATCAACATCATCCACCACATCAACAGAAAGAAGGACAAAAACCACATGATCATCTCCATAGATGCTGAAAAAGCATTCCACAAAACTCAACATCCATTCATGATAAAAACTCTCAACAAAATGGGTATAGAGGGCAAGTACCTCAACATAATAAAGGCCATATATGATAAACCCACAGCCAAGATCATACTTAACAGCAAGAAACTGAAAGTTTTTCCTCTAAGATCGGGAACTAGACAGGGATGCCCACTCTCCCCACTGTTATTCAACATAGTACTGGAGGTCCTAGCCACGGCAATCAGACAAAACAAAGAAGTCAAACTTTCACTATTTGCAGATGACATGATATTGTACATAAAAAACCCTAAAGACTCCACTCCAAAACTACTAGAACTGATATCAGAATTCAGCAAAGTTGCAGGATACAAAAATAATACACAGCAATCTGTGGCTTTCCTATACACTAACAATGAACTAGCAAAGAGAGAAATCAGGAAAACAGTTTCATTCACAATTGCATCAAAAAGAATAAAATACCTAGGAATAAACCTAACCAAGGAAGTAAAAGACCTATACACTGGAAACTACAAGACACTCTTAAGAGAAATTAAAGAGGACACTAACAAACGGAAACATCCCATGCTCTTGGCTAGGAAGAATTAATATTGTCAAAATGGCCATCCTGCCTAAAGATTCAATGCAATCCCTATCAAAATACTGACAGCATTCTTGAAAGAACTGGAATAAATAGTTCTAAAATTCATATGGAACCACCAAAGACCCTGAATAGCCAAAGCAATCCTGAGAAGGCAAAATAAAGTTGGGGGGGGTGGGGGGAAATCTCGCTTCCCTACTTCAAGCTCCACTACAAAACCACAGTAATCAAGACAATTTGGTACTGGCACAAGAACAGAGTTACAAACCAGTGGAACAGAATAGAGAACCCAGATATTAACCCAAACATATATGGTCAATTAATATATGATAAAGGAGCCATGGACATACAATGGGGAAATGACAGCTTCTTCAACAGCTGGTGTTGGCAAAACTGGACAGCTACATGTAAGAGAATGAAACTGGATCATTGTCTAAACCCATACACAAAAGCAAATTCTAAATGGATCAAAGACCTGAATGTAAGTCATGAAACCATAAAACTCTTAGAAAAAAACGTAGGCAAAAATCTCTTGGACATAAACATGAGTGACTTCTTCATGAACATATCT
The DNA here is from genome assembly GCF_040802235.1 of Manis javanica. Lineage (NCBI taxonomy): Eukaryota > Metazoa > Chordata > Mammalia > Pholidota > Manidae > Manis > Manis javanica. The sequence goes on from NC_133171.1 coordinate 9,024,723, forward strand.
CCCCAGGCAATGGAAACAAAAGCAAAATGAACAAGTGGGACTATATCAAGCTGAAAAGCTTCTGTACAGCAAAGGACACCATCAATAGAACAAAATGGCAGCCTACAGTATGGGAGAATATATTCATAATTGACAGATCTGCCTATAAGAAGGGCCAAAAAACCAACCAACTGGCAAAAAAAGGGAAAGGTATCACCATTATGGTAATACATTTCAATATATTATCACTGTTCTATTAGACAACTATGATTAATTTCCAGGACATAGCAACCCCAACAAAATCACAGCTCTATTGGCCAGGATGAAATATGATCATTGCACAGCCAACCATCTACCAAAATCACCTAATAATTCTTTTTCTTTTTTCTTTTTTTTTTTATTCAGTCTCCATAGAGACTGGCAAAAATTGCCAATGCCAACTATATTTCAAGTCGTCATGGCAGGGTATTGGGAAAAGTTTTCAGTTATTGCTCATTGAAAAATGCCTTGGATAAATCTCACAAAATCACCCAATAATTTTTACAGTTAAGTTATTTAGAGTTTAATTAACTGATTTACTCTTTCAACCATTGGTATTTACTAGACACCTAGTATATGTAAAGATAGGTACAAAGTGCTGGGGAAACAATCATAATCAAAAACAGATATGGTTGGATTTGAAAAAAGATGGCAGCATGAGAAGTGAGGCAGAAATCTCCCAAAACCACATATAATACCAACATACAGCAAATACTACTCCTAACAGAGTAAACAAGAAAAAGATTACACCAGTCAGTCTACATCTGGGAAAAGAGAACATTTCATGGAAAAGGGTAGAGTAATAAAGCCATGACCCGGCGGGACCTGAGCACTCCCCCCACCCCAGCTCACCAGCAGGAGGAAGAGAAACAGAGTAGGGAGGGAGTAGAGGCCCAGGACTGCTGAATACCTAATCCTAGAAATCTCCTCTGCGAACACAAACCCACATTTCATGGTACTCTGGAGATTAGAGGGGTTGAAAAGCAAAGCCAGAGACTGAGACTCCGGCTGCTTGTGGAGAACAGGTTCCCACAACCGACTGCTCAAGGACAAAAGAAAGGAGGGTGCTTTGAAAGACTTCTCAACAGTGAAAGGGCTGCTAAAGGGGCAAGGATGACACAGAGCTTGCTGCTCAGGAGAAGGAACAGGTGGACAAAATCATCCCAGCACACTCAGCCCAGCAGGTTGGGAACTTTCAGAAGATTCAGGCACTCCATTCACCTTCCTGGCAACACAGCCCCAAGGTCCCCTACCGCAATAAGCAGCCGGCCACTTCTTCCTCCAGGCCAGTACCCACATACAAATATGCTGCCCCTGCCATCGTGCCAGGCCAGCAGGAGGGCAGCCCTGACTATGGTAGCTTAGGGGCTTAATGCAGAGGCTGCACCCTGCATGCAGCACACTGGCCCTGACAGCAGAGTTAGGCACTGGGGCTGGGAAGAAGGAAAGAGCTCTCTGTTCTCCAGGCAGGCACTAGCGTGGCTAACCTGTGAGCCCCACAATCGCTCCAGGCTACCAGGAGGGCAGCCTCAACTATGGCAGCTTAGGGGCTTAACATAGAGGCTGCTCCTTGCACATGGATCACTGTTCCTGACAGTGGAGGCAAGAACTGCAGCCAGAAAGCAGGAAAGAGGGCTCTCTTTAGGGTAGGCACCCACACTGCTCCTCTGTGACCACTAGCATCGCTCCAGAGAGCTCTGAAGATGAGAGCTTCTGGGCACTACAGGGGGCTGCCTACACAAACCTAATATTTCTCATTATCCAACAGGATTATGAAAAGGCAGAAGAACACTGTTCAATCCAAAATCCCTCAAACACCAGAAAGAGGGATCAGTGGAAATGAAATCACCATCTTCCTGAAAAAGAATTCAAAATAAAAGACGTAAACATGCTAATGGAACTACAGAAAAATATTCAGGAGCTAAAGGATGAATTCAGGAAGGATATGGACACCTTAAAAAAAAACAGTAGCTGAAATGAAACATACAATAGAGGGATTTAAAAGCTGATTAGATGAGGTAGAGGAAACGTTAAATGGAATAGAAATTAGAGAACAGGAATAAAAAGAGACTTAGGGATAGACATAAAAAAGGATCTCTAGGAATGAAAGAATATCGAGAGAACTGTGTGACCAATCCAAATGGAACAATATTCGCATTACAGGGGTACCAGCAGAAGAAGAGAGAGAAAAAGGGATGGAAAGTATATTTCAAGAAATAATTGCTGAAAACTTCCCCAGTCTGGGGAAGGAAACAGTCTCTCAGGTTATAAAAATGCACATATCTCCAAAAACAAAGGACCCAAGGAAGATAACACCAAACATATAATTAAAATGTCAAAGATCAAGGATAAGGATAGAGTATTAAAGGCAGCAAGAGAGAAGGTCACCTACAAAGGAAAACCCACCAGCCTGTCATCTGACTTCTCAGCAGAAATCTCAGAGGCCAGAAAGAAGTGCCATGCTATATTCAATGAAATGAAATAGAAATGGCTCCAACCAAGAATACTCTACACTGGCAAGATTATCATTTAAACTTCAAGGAGGGATTAAACAATTCCCAGATAAGAAAAAGCTAAGGGAATTTACCTCCCACACACCATCTCTACGGTGTATTTTAAAGGGACTGCTCTAGATGGAAGTGCTCCTAAGGCTAAATAGCTGTCACCATAGAAAATAAAACCATAGTAAAGGAAGTACACAATTAATTACTAACCAAATAAAAAATAAAATCAGCTCCCACAAAGTCAGTCAAGAGATACACAAAGAGTACAGAATATGATACATAACATATAAAGACAGGAGGAGGAAGAAAAAAAAAGGATCCTCAAATTGTATTTATAACAGTGTAATGAGCAAGTTAAGTTAGACTGTTAGATAGTAAAGAATCTGCCCTTGAACATTTCATAACCATGAATCCAAAGCCTGCAATGACAAAAAGTATATACCTATAGATAATCACCCTAAATGTAAATGGTCTGAATGCACTAATCAAAAAACATAGAGTTACAGAATTGATAAAACAGCGAGACCCATCTATATGCTGCCTACAAAAGACTCACTTCAAACCCAAAGACATACACAGACTGAAAGTGAAGGGATGGAAAAAGATATTTCATGCAAACAACAGCGAGAAAAAAGCAGGAGTAGTAATACTTGTATCACATGAAACAGACTTCAAAACAAAGAAAGTAACAACAGACAAAGAAGGACATTATATAATGATAAAGGGGTCAGCCCAACAAGAGGATATAACCATTATACATATCTATGCACCCAACACAGGAGCATCCAAATGTGTGCAACAAATAGTAACAGAATTAAAGGGGGAAATAGAATACAATGCATTCATTTTAGTAGACCAACACACCACTCATTCCAAAGGACAGATAAAACAGACAGAAAATAAGTATGGAGATAGAGGCACTGAACAACACATTAGAACAGATGGACCCAACATTCATCTATAGAACACACCACCCAAAAGCAACAGGATATACATTCTTCTCAAGTGCACATGGGACATTTTCCAGAAAAGATCACATACAAGGCCACAAAAAGAGCCTCACTAAATTGAGAAAGACTGGAATTGTACCAACTGGATTCTCAGACCAAAAAGGTATGGAACTAGAAATAAATTGTAAAAAGGAAACAAAAAGACCCACAAACACATGGATGATGAACAACGTGTCAAATTAAAACAGAGATCAAGCAATATATGGAGACAAATGAAAACAACAGCATAAACACCCAACTTCTGTGGGATATAGTGAAGGGAGTTCTAAGAGGAAAGTATATAGCAATTCAGGCCTATTTAAAGAAAGAAGACCAATCCCAAATGAACAGTTTAAATTCACAATTAATGAAACTAGAAAAAGAACAAATGAGGCCCAAAGACAGTAGAACAAGGGACATAATAAAGATCAGAGAAGAAATAAATAAAATTAAGAAGAATAAAACAATAGAAGGAAATAATGAAACCAACAGCTGGTTCTTTGAGAAAATAAACAAAATAGATAAAACCTTAGCCAGACTTATTAACAAAAAAAGAGAATCTACACACATAAACAGAAACAGAAATGAGAAAGGAAAAATAACTACAGACAACACTGACATACAAAGAATTATTAGAGAATACTATGAAAAATTATGTGCTAACAAATTGGTATAATCTAGAAGAAATGAACAACTTTCTAGAAAAAAAACAACCTTCCAAGACTGATGCAGGAAGAAACAGAAAATCTATACAGACCAATTACCAGCAACAAAATTGAACTAGTAATCAAAAATCTACCCAAGAACAATATGCCCAAACCAGATAGCTTCACCACTGAATTTTATCAAATATTTACTGAAGACCTAATACCATCCTCCTTGAGGTTTTCCAAAATATAGAAGACAAGGGAATACTTCCAAATGAGGCCAACATTACCCTAATACCAAAACCAGACAAAGACACAACAAAAAAAGAAAATTACAGACCAATATCCCTGATGAACATAGATGCAAAAATACTCAACAAAATACTATCAAACCAAATTCAAAAATACATGAAAAAGATTATACATCATGATCAAGTGGGATTTATTCCAGGGATGCAAGGGTGGTACAATATTAGAAAATCCATCAACATCATCTACCACATCAACAAAAAAAAAGGACAAAAAATCAGATGATCATCTCCACAGATGCTAAAAAAGCACTTGACAAAATTCAACATCCATTCATTATACAAACTTTCAACAAAATGGATATAGAGGACAAGTATCTCAACTTCATAAAGGCCATATACAACAAACCCAAAGCCAACATCATACTGAACAGTGAAAAGCTGAAAGCTTTTCCTCTAAGATCAGGAACAAGACAAGGATGCTGACTCTCCCCACTTTTAGTCAACACAGTACTGGAGGTTCTAGCCATGGAAATCAGACAACATTAAGAAATAAAAGGCATCCAAATCGGCAAGAAACAAGTTAAACTATCACTGTTTGCAGATGATATGATATTATACATAAAAAATGCTAAAGAATCAACTCCAAAACTACTAGAACTAATATCTGAATTCAACAAAGTTGTAGGATACAAAACTAATACACAAAAATCTGTTTCTAGCAGAAAGAAAAATCAGGAAAACAATTCCACCCACAATTGCATCAAAAAGAATAAAATATCTGGGAATAAACCTAATCAACGAAGTGAACGACCTGTACCCTGAAAACTACAAGACACTCTTGAGACAAATTAAATAAGACACTAATAAATGGAAATACATCCCATGCTCATGGGTAGGAAGAATTAATATTGCCAAAATGGCCATCCTGCCTAAAGCAATCTACTGATTTGATGCAATTCCTATCAAAATACTGACAGCATTTTTCAACGAACTAGAACAAATAGTACTAAAATTTAAATGAAACCATCTAAGATGCTGAGTAATCAAAGCAATCCTGAGAAGGAAGAACAAAGCAGGGGATATTACACTCCCTGACTTCAAGCTCTACTACAAAGCCACAGTAATCAAGACAATTTGGTACTGGCACAAGAACAGACCCATCGATCAATGGAATAGAATAGACAGCCAAGATATAAACCCACACATATATTGCCAATTAATATATGATAAAGGAGCCATGGACTTATAATGGAGAAATGACAGCCTCTTCAACAACTGGTGTTGGCAAAACTGGACTGCTACATGTAAGAGAATAAAACTGGACTACTGTCTAAATCCATACACACAAGTAAACTCGAAATGGATCAAAGACCTGAATGTAAGTTATGAAACTATAAAACTCTTAGAAAAAAACATAGGCAAAAATCTCTTGAATATAAACATGAGGAACTTTTTCATGAACACATGTCCTCAGGCAAGAGAATCAAAAGCAAAAATTAACAAGTGGGAATACATCAAACTAAAAAGCTCTGTACAGCAAATGACACCATTAGCAAAACAAAAAGGTATCCTACAGTAGGGAGAATATATTCATAAATGACATATCTGAAAAGGGGTTGACATCCACAATATATAAAAAATTCACATGGCTCAACACCCAGAAGTCAAAAAACCCTATTAAAAAATGAACACAGGATATGAACAGATACTTTTCCAAAGAAGAAATTCAAATGACCAACAGGCCCATGAAAAGATGCTCCACATCGCTAATCATCAGGGAAATGCAAATTATAACTACAATGAGATATCACCTCACACCAGTTAGGATGGCAAACATTCAAATGACAAGCAACAACAAATGCTGGCCAGGATGTGGAGAAAGGGGAACCCTCCTACACTGCTGGTAGGAATGTAAATTAGTTCAACCATTGTGGAAAGCATGATGGAGGTTCCTCAAAAAACTAAAAATAGAAATACCATTTGACCCAGGAATTCCACTCCTAGGAATTTACTTGAAGAAAACAAGATCAGATTCAAAAAGACGTATGTTCCCCTATGTTTACTGCAACACTGTTTACAAGAGCCAAGATATGGAAGCAACCTAAGTGTCCATCAGTAGATGAATGGACAAAGAAGATGTGGTACATATACACAATGGAATATTATTCAGCCATAAGAAGAAAAGAAATCCTACCATTTGCAACAACATGGATGGAGCTAGCGGGTATTTTGCTCAGTGAAATAAGCCAGGTGGAGAAAGGCAAGTACCAAATGATTTCATTCATCTGTGGAATATAACAACAAAGCAAAAACTGAAGGAACAAAACAGCAGCAGACTCACAGAACCCAAGAATGGACTAACAGTTACCAAAGGGAAAGGGATTGGGTAGGGTGGGGGTGAAAGGAGGGATAAGGGGATTAAGGGGCATTATGATTAGCACACATAATCTAGGGGGAGCATAGGGAAAGACGTATAGCACAGAGAAGACAAGTGGTGACTCTATAACATCTTACTATGCTAATGGACAGTGACTGTAATGGGTTATGTGGTGGCGACTTGATAACAGGGTGGAACGTAGTAACCAATGTTGCTCATGTAAAACCTGAGCATAAGACTGTCTATCAACGATACCTCCAAAAAAATAACAGATACATGGTCCCTATCTCATGGAATATACAGCCTGAAGACAGAGAAAAATACTAATTAAATCATCACAAAAAGAAATGTGTAACTCCGGCAAGACTTTGTTAACGACCTTCATTACCTTTTCCAAGAAAAGCAGTCCCTCCTCTCTTGATAACTACCTCAGTTTCTTTGTGTGTACCCCCAGTTCTTGCAAGCTATATATTTCAGGGGCAGCTGCCGCCATTCTTGCCTCTAGGATTTAGAAAGGTGGCTCAAGCTTAAACTAGCTAAAATCCTATACCCTGGCCACAGGTAATGGTTAAGAGATGTTTGAGCACACAATTCAATTAGGACCAATGAGGTGAACAGAGAAAACTGGCCCTTCTGGAAATCTCTGGCTTTTCTGACATTCTGGAAATGATGACCCCTGGATTACTGGCAGCCTCCAAAATGACTAGAAGATGCCATCCTGCAGGTGGACTGATGAAAAGTAGTTCACATTACTAAGAAGGCTTCAAAGGGGAAGATCTTTTTTAAATTTGAGAGCGTACCTCTGAGTAAATAACTCTTAAACTGAAATTTGAAGAATCAGAAAAAGAGGAACATTCAGGTGCTGGATAAGCATTTGCAAAGAAAAGCCCTCACAGTAGAGGGGAAAAAGATAAGAACCTAAGAAAAAACAGCATAGGAAAAAAAACAAGGTATGACTTGGTGCTGGAGAACAGAGTGGGAGATAAATTCTTCAAGGTCTTATGAACTGTGTTAGGAGGTTTAAACTTTATTCTGAAAGTGCTGAAGGTTTGTTTTGGGGAGTCAGGGTAGCATAGATTACTATCTACAGTGTGGTAGCATTAATTCATATAAATGTGTCTGAGGACATATACCATACTGACCATCTTATTTTCACACATCTTTCAAGATCACAGAAAAGGGCAGGAAATACTATAAATTGGCACCAATGGAATCTCCTCTACAAGGTCCTTAACATAGGGGCATCCCAACTCAGCTTGGGCAGCTCCAATGAAATAGAGATTATCATGAAACATTAATCCAAGACAGTTTACTCAGAGACTTTAAATCGATTCTTTGAACATCGGGGCTCTGCAGATAAAGTCGCGTGGTAAGCTTTATCACATCCAGCTTGGGGGAGGCTGGAGGTTGTCTCACTGAACCTGGAAGCCAAGGTTTGAGTGGGATTCCTAATAGAGCTACAGGTCATAAATGCCCATGCACTTGTTTCAAAGTGCTGAAAGATATGAAATACGTAACAATGTCCAAACCTCAAAATGTCCAGGAGGGAAGAAAGTATGCCGCCTGATAAACCTGCTTCTGTGTCATGACTTCAGCATTTTCACTCTCCCCTGCACTCCAGAATTCCCAGAATTGTTATAAAGATAATTCTCCCAATAAATGTATCCTCACTAACTGAAGCTCACTCTGTATTACTGTCTGCCAATATTATTGTAATCCATTTCATAAGAGCCAGGCTTTTATTACTCTTAAATATTATTAGTTAACTCAAGCTCACAACTACATAGGATACAATGGTTTGCCAAGCTTCATTGCTTCAACTGGGCTCAACAAATAAATTTTTTGATTAAAAAGTTATAAAATATTAAATCATATAAGTATTCACTGTAATAGCAAGAAATCATGAATTGTCGGTACAGCTTCTATTCTTAATAACATTCTCCAGTATAGCTACAATGGATGAATGTTTGTCTCCCCAAAATCCATATTAAGAGCCTACATTAAAAACCTAGGTGATGGTATAAAGACGTAGGGCCTTTGGGAGGTTACTAGATCATGAGGGCTCCTAAGGAATGGGATCAGAGCCCTTATACCAGAGGCCCCAGGGATCTCTCGCCTCTTCCACCATGTGCGGACACAGTGAAAGGTGGCTGTCTTATTACCCAGGAAGTGCTCACCAGACACTGAATCTGCCGGCTACGTGATCTTGGGTTCCCCAGCTTCCAGAACTGTGGGAAGTGAATTTCTGTTGCTTATAAGCCACCCATTTATTGTATTTTATTATAGCAGCACAAACAGACTAAGACAATTATCAAAGATTGTGAGATAATGGAAAACATATCTATTAGTCTCTGCCCCCAGTTCTAACACAGTGATCCTAAACTCTTTCAATGTCCTAAGTGATAAGAGCACCAGGAGCATCTTTTGTTCTAAGGAGGAAACTTTGGGTAGGCTCCAGGATGGCTCTGAGAGGGGGTCTGGTCACCAGAAACACCAAGCCATCATGAGCATCTTGGGATTTTCAGTCCCACCTCCCACACCCACACCCACTTCTCTAGAAAGGGGAGAGGGGCTGGAAATAGAGTCAATAATGGATCACGCCTACCAGAAAGCCTCCATCAAATGTAAATAATATGGGGCTCGGTGAGTTTCCAGATGGGTGAACACATCCACACTGGGAGGGTGACACACCCCTAATCCAAAGACAGAAGCTCCTGCCTGAGCTTGGGACCCTTCCAGACCTCGCCCTGTATATCTCTTCATCTGGCTGTTCAACTGTATCCTTTATGACATCCTTTAATAACACGGTAAATGTTTTTCCAAGTTTTGTGAGCCTCTCTAGTAAATTAATCAAGCCTGAGGAGGGGAATGCGGAAACCTCCAATTTGTAGCCAAATCAGACAGCAGTTTGGGGTAACTTGGGGACCTACTACTTGTAACTGGCCTCTGAAGGGAGTGGGGAGAGTGGCAGATGGGCAGTCTTGTGGGACTGAGTCCTTAGCCTGTGGAATCTGATGCTATCTCCAATGGTGTCAGAATTGGAAGTGAAGCTGATTGCAGATAATTGGTTGATACAAGGAAAAACCTCCACACATTTGGTGACCAGAAGTGACTTGTTCTGTGTGCGTAGTAAAGGAGACACACAAGAAAGAAACAAAAAACAGGATTTTCCTTTACAAAGATATATTGTCATTCCAAGATCAGTTAATTTCACAGAACTCAGTGTTGTAAATCTTGAGATAATGACCAAGTACTTCACCACTGGTTAGCAAAACATGTAATGTTTTTTTTTAAACAAAGAGGCAACATTGCAAATCGTGTTTCCTGTAAACAACTAACTGACTCAGATAAACAAGAGATGGCAGCTACTATTCCCCATTCAAAGAAATCAATCAGAACTTCAAATTTGTCTTTAGAAGAATTAGTGAAATGAAATGTTTATAAATGGGCAGCAAAGCTCCTGGAAGAAAAAGTAAACTCTAAATATAGCTATCATTACCATATGCAGTTACTCTGATTAACAAGTCATTCTTAAATATCCAAACATGAAAATATTATTCCTACAAGTTATCCCTCATAACTAGTAAGAAAAATAATGAAGGTGAGCTACAGCAGAATGTTACCATAAATCACATTTTAAAATTCCCATGTTAGTGAAGGTTTGTAAGAGGAAAAGATGGTTTCTTTCCTTCAGAAGGCAAAGAATTAATTTCTATAAAAAATCCTATAGAAGTGACATTACATTTGATAACACTTTACACAAAATCAATTGTCAATTTCACTGTTGCTGCCCACAAGCAAGGGAACCCTAAGCCTCCAATCAATGAAGCTAGAATATCTAGTTGGTTTCTAAATTTTCAGAGAACAGATTTTAAGTGCATTTGAAGAGAGCGTCTACAGAAATTTAAGTCTCAAGAAATCCCAAGAGGTATTTTCTCTCATGCTCATGCTCACTTACAAATAGACAACCTAAAAAAAGGCACTGTCTCTTCAAAGAGATAACAGAAAAAAATGCAAATTTATCTTAAAAGACTAAAAAAGCCAGTATAAAAATCAACATTTTAAATTCTCTGAATACTTTAAATATTTTCTAAACAAACCAGTTAGCTTTACAAGCGAGAATCCAACTAAATTAAGACTCAAGACTAAAATTTTCCCATTATGCAAGAAAAACTAATAAATTTCAAATTCCTGCAACTAGACTGAAGACCTTCTGTGAAGCAGACAGCATCACAACTGGGAAGATCACACCCTAGGTCAAAGCCCACTTCCCTGCTTTCTAGCTGTATAACCCTGGCCAAACTGCTTTGCAGCTTCCCTTTCCTTAAATGGAGACCAGCTTTGCCACCACGTCCCACCAGAGATCACTGGTGGTGTCTACCTCCCATGAGGGCTGCCGGGATTAGCTTCAGTGGCATCTCCAGTACTCACCCTCATGTACTCTACTGCTCTAGACAAGGCCCTTCATGTTGTTCTCTAGCCGTGATTTTTTTCCCTAGACTTCCCTCAGAGGCTCTCCTATACCCTTTCCAAGTGCAAACCACCTGCAGTAGCCATATTACTGCAACGCCTACACATCCAAATCTTGCAATTCCTTTCAAGGCCAAACTCAAATCTAAATCTTCTTGAGCCCTACAAAACACCACCTCCTCCATAAAGCCCTCTAATTCCTACAAGATCCGTGTTTCTCTACCCTGACTGCCTCCAATCACCTGGAGAATTAAAAAAGAGAAAAAAATGTCCTGCAGCCTGGGCCTCAGCCAGGCCGACTCTGTTGGTCTATGGTGTGACCACAGCAGCAGCTATGGAAAAGACCTCCTCATGCTCTGAGACCTCACAACACTCGGCGAGTACTTCCCTTGCAGCACTTTATACTTTCTATCCCATATTTTAATTGCATACAAATTGTACTTAAACTGTAAACTCTTGGAAAACAGGATCAGTATTTGATTTATAGCCCTTAGGTATCCACAAAAAAAGTGACTTAAACTACATGAACTACCAGGCTGGTCAGCTATCCGTTGAATGCAGCGGTAAAGAAATGTAATTTCAGTACTCCTAGAATACAGGACTCAAAAATACAATTTAAAACTAAAGCCTACCAACACCTGAAAAACTAATCTGTACCTCAATAGTTCAGATGTTTCTACTTGACTTTACGTGAACTAGCTATTTTATAGAAGAAATGGCTTATCCCCAAACAGATCACTTAGAGTTCCCTGGACGGATTGCATTCCCTCATGCCACGATGCTTTGAATGTGCACTGCAATTTCTAATTTACCACTCTTCATCTGGCTCTTACCACTCATTGTAAAAATTCCTTCAATAATGGAGAGCACGCCCTTAGATCAAAGTCCTAGTTCAATGTCCCTCTTTTGTATGCCCTTCAATTCGGCAGTATTACCGCTATAATAGCATCTGTCAAAAATAAATTATTACTTTGTTCATCTAGTCCCCTATGAGTTTCTGGGGAGGGAGGGAGACTCTCAACATTGTAACTTCATCATCTGGTATAATGTTATGGTACTTATGAAGTGTTCAAAGTGTTTAATAAATGCTGAATGAAGAAAAAGCCTTAATTTGTTCATCTGTAAAAATGAGTGACTTGATGTCCAAGGTCTCTACCAGCTTTGTATTCTATTAGAATGAAGAATGGAGAAAAACAAATGATGCATAATAAAGACTCAGATCCATGTCTGGAGTGGAATAACTTCTAATCATAATACCACAAATTGCTCATTTATACATGTTTTTTATTTTACACATCACTTTAATATTTAAGCCAAAAGACAGTGAGTTGCTGTTATATTGCTCATTATGGAGAAATTTCCCTTCAAAATCATTAAGTGCTCATTAGCAATCCTAATTTTAGTGCAAGGTAATACATGATTTTACATAGAGGTAGTTAAAGAACTATAGTTATTTCATAACCATGTGTGGATAAAGTGAAGGTTCCTATGGCCACGATCCTCACCTGATCCTAAACTACCTGATGATGTAACTGCCCTACTGCTAGGCCACTGCTTCCAAACCTGTGGGCAATTAGCTATTATTGACTGAGTCACTATATAAAGAGCTCTCCCCATTGGCAAGACAGTTGTAAACAAATAAAACTTTAAAATGAATATATAAAGTTTAGTTTGTTTGGGTAGCTTAGTCACTTGTCAGTATAATGAATAGTTGAGGTAGGAAAAATTATAGCTTCCCAGTTAATTCTAAGCTAAGTCATCACAAAAATATTATTATTTTATTTAAAGTAACTTAGCAGTATGTTGGCTGTCATTGCCTTGAAGGACAAAAATCACATTCCAAAGCTAAATCTCTATTTCTGTACATCTTCATTGCAGAGATGACTGTTTTCAGTAATACCTTTATTTGAAGTTGAAAGTCAAATTGGGCCACAACCTGAGGATGGGCCTTACTCATATGTTTGGTAAAATGCATTCGAAATGGGCTGTGTATTCCCTTAGGTAATGACTATAAACTAGGAGGTACCGACTTACTCCCATTTATGCCTCAAAATGTAAAAATTTCCTTAGTAGTCACCTATGCATGGTGTCTTGCCAATGGGTTTCAGCCCCAGGTAAGTTCACTATGGATTCAGTGAAACTGAGGAATGACAATGGAACATTTTTGGGGTAAAAGGGATTATTATCCAGCCTGTTCTCCTGGTGATAGGTTGAGCACTAGAATTACATCTGCATCCAACAGTGTGCAGGTCTGTAATCTCCTTCATCTCCACCTCCACACAGAGCACTGGACAGAGCTCTTTATATAGTGACTCAGTCAATAATAGCTAATTGCCTATGTGTGTGAAAGCATTAGCCTAGCAGTAGGCCACTTATATCATCAAGTAGTTTAGGATCAGGTGAGGATCAAGGACATATTAACTTCAATTTCCCCCACAACAACAAAGTTAAAGACATTCAGATATATTAAACACATTAATGATTAAATTGCTTGATAATAAGACATAAACAATTGTGTACAATAGTCATAATTTCAACTTCACTTCCTAGAATTAAAACAAAATATAATACAATCAATCCCCACAATTTCTAAACAAGTCAAAATAACTCACATTTTTTCTTCTTTGATAGCATCCACTATTTTTAACTTGCATTAATGGTTTTAGTTCTCCAAAGTGCAGCAAACCATTTTATATCATCAGCACTTAATAGTATATCATATTAACAGGAAACAGTTCTGGGTGTTCATGGATAAAGTGAAGGTTCTTATGGCCAGGATTCTCACCTGGCCCTGGTCAGCTAGCTCACTACATACATGTGGGCAATACATTATCATTGACTCTACATAAAGAGCTCTGCCCAGTGCTCTGGGAAACACAATGGCACAGCCACTGCATGGCTGCAGGGCTGCAAGGCTGCAGGAGAGCAGAGACAAGACTAGAATGGTGGCAAAGCCGAGGACAGAGACAAAGACGGCTGCAGGGTAGGGAGGCCCAGAGGCAGAGACCAGGCTTGCTGCATGCAGACTTGGTCTGAATAGACAGGATTCTAGTGACTGACCTATGACTGTGGAAATAAAGTTGGGTATAAACCTTTTCACCCCAAGAATGTTCTACTGTCATTTCTTTGGTCTCACTGAATCCATAGTGAACTTGTTGGGGGCTGAAACCCACTGGCAAGACAGTGTTATTCTATGATAATGTGCAGTTTCCTTGGTCTTATATCCTTTAAGTAATGTCAAAGGATAAACTCAAAATATTAAGAGCCATTTCAATGAATCTGAGGTGAGGATTGCCCAGTGACCTGATCAATTAGCAAAAGTTCAGCTACCCTGTTGTGGATAAAATGAGAGTTCCTGTGGCCAGAATTCTCACCTGGCCCTGGCTGACTAGCTCCCTGTACACCTGTGGGCAATACATGGCTGTTGACTATATATAAAGAGCTCTTCCCAGTGCTCTGTGCACGACAGGGTGGGAGGGCTGCAAGGCTGCAGGAGAGCAGAGCAGAGCAGAGGCTGGAGTGGTGGCAGGGCCAAGGACAGAGAACCAGAGGACGGCTGTGTAGGATGACTGTGCAGAGAGGCCCAGAGGACAGCTGGGTGGGATGACTGTGCAGAGAGGCCCAGAGGATGGCTGTGTGGGACGGCTGTGCAGGCAGAGAGGCCCAGAGACAGAGACCCTCTTGCTGCATGCAGACTTGCTCTGAATGAATGGGACTTTTAGTGACTGACCTGCCACCTGAAAATAAAGTTGGATAATAACTCTTTCACCCCAAGAACATTTCACTGTCAATTTCTTTGGTCACATGAATCCATAGTGAACTTGCCCAGGGCTGAAACCCATTGTCAAGACACCTGTAAAAAACCTTATTTTTGAGAGTCATAGATTTTGAGACTGGGCTGGGGGGGATGAAGTTCCTATGGCCAGGATCGTCGCCTGAACCTAAACTACTTGATGATGTAACTGGCCTACCGCTAGGCTACTACTTCCACACCCGTAGGCAATTAGCTGTTATTGACTGAGTCATTATACAGAGCTCTACCCAGTGCTCTGGGTGGAGGCAAAGACGAGGAAGGATTACAGACCTGCAGACTGTTGGATGCGGACGTAATTCTAGTGCTTGACCTATCCTGGGAGAACAAAACTGGAAAATAAACTCCTTTACCCCAAGAATGTTTCATTGTCATTCCTTGGTCTCACTGAATCCATAGTGAACTTGCCAATGAAACCCACTGGCAAGCAGAGAACTTAAAAAAAAAAAATCAGAGAAGCTTAAAAAGATTGTAATGAAAGTATTTTTTCTTCCATGCCTTTTTAAAAATGCCATGGCATTATGATGAGTAATATAACAGTATATATGGATGCAAGGACACCACGTTGCAGGTACACTACAGTGAGGTAAGGTCAAGAAGTGTTTCCTGACCTTACACTTCCTGAAAATACAAGGTTACTTTCATATAAGGCAAGTCAAATCAAAACTGGATAAACTTAAGATTTAATACAAACATAACTCAATAGCTGGACAAAAATGCATGTTAATGCTGTGGATAAAATAAAAGTTCCTGTGGCCAGGATTCTCACCTGGCCCTGGTTGGCTAGCTCACTACACACGTGTGGGCAATACGTTGCTATTGACTATATAAAGAGCTCTGCCCAGTGCTCTGCACGACACGGTGGCACAGCTGCAGGAGAGCAGAGGGTGAAGTGGTGGCAGCACCAATGACAGAGGCCCAGAGGCAGAGGTCAGCTTGCTGCATGCAGACTTGCTCTGGGTGGACGGGATTTTAGTGTTTGACCTGCCACCATGGAAATAAAGTTGGATATAAACCTTTCACCCCTAGAACGTTCTACTGTCATTTCTTTGGTCACACTGAATCCATAGTGAACTTGTCCGGGGCTGAAATCCATTAGCAAGGCAACGCAAACTTTTTTTTTAGCTATAAAGCTACTCCTTGTGTTTTGGAGAAGAAAACTGGCTTTTCGTAATGCTAATTACATACAGGAAGATAGTAAAAACAAGGCAAGTGCTTTGCAAACACCAGAACTAGCTCAGGCTTCCCTGAGCCCTGTCCTGAGAACCAGAACGACCAACTTTAGCCACCACTGTAACAAGGTAATTCAGAAAAGTCGACGTCTTCAGAAAAAGGCTACGGAAGAAAACTTAGCCATGAAAAGTTTTCTTAGCTTCAAGAGAAAACTTGCTCACCTTCTTGCTTTGGGTAAGAAACAATCCCAAGTGTCCTTAAATCCCTGAAGTTGCCCCAGTTAGTAACTCACGCCTAAGCCCAGGCCACTCCACCTTTTGCAGGCATTCACTGAGTGACAGAACTCTGCGGGACACGTGACTCGAAAGCAAACCCTCGAGCCATCAGAAACACCCCATCAAGGGGAAACCCATGCCCAAGGAACCCCCACCCCACCTCCACAACAGCCCACGTGGACCCCCGCGCTGCAGAGACACCCGCACTCACCCGCCGCTCTCCCGGGAGACAGACCTGCGGTGTTTCGAAATCTGAGCGCAGCCGGCTCGCGAACTCTCCCGAGGAAAACTCTTACCCTTGCCTCAAAGCTCCCCACACAGCACGCTGGGCGCTGCCATTTTGACAGGAGAGCGGGCCCTGCCCCTGAGGACTCTTAGTCGCCCTGAGCGGAGCCAGAACCCAATAGGGCTCCTGAGCCGTCACCTCAGCGTCCCCCCGAGTCTTGTCCCCACACACAGAGAATGCTACGTCATTAGGACCCACCAACAAAGCGCCGCCAAGGTGCAGAACCCTGACAAGCCGAAACGCCTCTCAGGCAGCGCCGAGGGCGGCCGCAGCGGAAAAGGCGGGTCAGCGCGGCGCGCGTTCTGTAACCCAGGCAACGCGCCCTGTGGCCTAGGCAAGGAGCCGCGCTCTGAGACTCAAAGTCCCCTCCGCTACCGAGTTCCTGAAGGTGCTCCTTGACTGTGCGCACTCAAGTCCCAGCTCCCGGCCTCGTCCCGGAGCGGAGAGGCTCCGTGCAGGGGCGGCCCCTAGCCCTTCACCCTCGGAAGTCCCTCTGCTCCCCTCCGTCCGCCCGCCTGGAGAGCTGCTGCAAGCCCGAGCCTGCCCGGCTGGGGCGGCGGGCAGAACGCCTCCTCCTCGGCACCTCCCCCTTAGCTGCCCGAAGCCCGCCTGCTCCCTCCTCCGAAGCCGTGCGCTGCCTGCAACGCCGTCTGCAGCGGCCGGGGCGTCGGCGGGCGCTCAGGCCCGGCCCGCTAGCCAGACCGGACCCCCTACATGATTTCCTTCCTGGTTTTTGCATAGACTGAAGTTCTGTGGGTTCGGTTAAATTCGGGACTTTGGCGAAGAGGACCCTTCCACCCCCCCAAAAAAATGGCAGCCTCCAGCCGCGCACAAGTGTTAGATCTGTACCGGGCGATGCTGAGAGAGAGCAAGCACTTCAGCGCCTACAATTACAGGTGACCCGGCCGGCGGCGGGGGCGGAAGGTCCGGGGGCGTGGGCTGCCCGGGAACATCCCGGGATTTGGGGACCCCTGTCCCGCGCCGACGGCCTCGGAACGGTGGTGGGAAGGCTCCACCACCGAAAAGCATGCTCCTGCCGACAGAAGTGACCCTCTGAAGCTTCTGGGGAAGAGTAAGGGGCTTGCCTTTCATTGTATCAGAGAAGACGTTCTTTCTAATTCTGTGACGTCTTCCTCCGCGTCTGATAGGTGCTCTGGGAGCGTGGTTAGTGGTGTGTTTCTACCATAAGACGGGTGGACGTGAAAGCTACGTGTGCTCGTTAGGACCAGTTAGTTGCATCTATAGAACTTCCCATGGAATTGGAAGAGTTGACAGTGGAAGTAACCAGTCGGTAGCACCTGTCCACAGGCTGAAGTCTCGCTCTAACCACCCCTTTTACTTCCTAGGTGTCTTAGCCTTTTTTATTGCAAGAATCAAATCCTTTCTACTGAGAGCATTGGCTTTGAGGAGGCAGGGCGAGGGCAGAATTTGTAAGGAGACACAAGGAGCGGTAAAGAGAAAAAGGTCTCACAGACTTAAGAGGAGCTGAAACGTTTTCTTGGCCTCATCAGATAGGGATACAGCTTAAAGGATCTTAGCAGAAGGAAAATGACAGTCTAAATTCCACAGCCTTAATGTAGCACACAGCTTCTTTCATGCCTGCCTCATTCTTATATTTGCTCTTGAGTCCCAGATTCTTACTGTTTATATGTTTTTTGTCTGCCTCAGAGCCTTTGCTTGCTTTTCTGCTTCCTTGTAACTTCTGACCCATCCTTTCTGTATCTTAATAGATCTTCTTTCTTCATCCTTTCATATTTGGTGTTTTCTACTAACTGCCTGGTCCTTTCTGAGTTTAAGCCATATTCCCAAAGCTAGAATCTGATAAGCTCGTCCCTCGTCCCCAGGTCTCACTTTTGATGGCAGGCCAGCCTATAGATTGGATGTCCTAGAAGCAGAGCCGACCTCTGGAACAGATCTGGTTAGATAGGCCCCTCCCTCCCAGTGGGTACATGAGCTGCCAGACATTATGAGTAGACCTCCTACATTGTCAGTTACCTGATAAAACAACCCCTCAAGCAGTGACTGTGTAATTTTCAGATACCTGCATAGAAAAGGTACTTATCATATCAAATTGAGAACAACATCTAGTTCATACCAGTGAAGTCACATCAATCATAATCATTCATTCAACTGATTAAAGGAAACTCTTCAGGGAGGAGCATAGTTTTACTAAAGACTTAGGCTTTGGATTGTAAAATTTATTATAAACAGTATAGATACTGGTGGAATTTTAAACAAAAAAGTAGCCAAGTCCTTAGCACCAAGAGCTTAACCAAGTCTATTGGAGGAATCCAAAAAATAAGGAAGTGAATAAGTGAAACCAATTTTCACTAGTCTGGAAGAAGATATTTTGTCATTTAAATTTACTGAGAATAAACAAGAACTGGGAAGCAGCATACAGGTTACACACTGAAGAGACAGCGGCAGGGTTAGGGTAGATGTGAGAGCACGTAGTAGAGAAGTCCAGTAGTAACTTGGGGAATATATAACCTTGGATAAGTCACTTAACCTTAATGTTTCCATTTTCATTTTTGTAAAATTAGCCTATTGGACTAGGTAATTTCTAAGGATCCTTCCATCTCTAAAATTCCATTTGGAAATGATTTTTGAGTCAGGTGGTGAATCCCCATATGAGGCTAAGTTTTATAAAGTGAATAAATGCTAAGTCAACAGGAGTGAACTGCAGGAAAATCATTCAAAGCTGCATCTGATAGAAAATTGGAAATGAGTTTCTGTACGAGCTCCTATAAGGTAATACACATGTAGAAAATAATTGTTCAAATTACACTTGGAGTAATGCTTTTGAGCTAAATTTATTACCCACATGTAAATGTATTATACAAAGGAATCTGGTACTAATTTTACATTTGTTTCCTGAAATTATGGGCCTGAGCGTCCTACTAGTATCATCTCCTAAGATAATAAACTTACTTGTTATAATACATGTCCTTCTTCTGTATTACAGCTCTATATCACAGATTTCCGAAACAGCCCCTTCCCCGTGTACTGTTATCCAGCACGCCCTTCAGCCGCCCTTGTCTTGAGTCCTCCTCTTCCTTTCAGATTCAGTTCAGTCATGAACTTCTCAGGACAAAGAATTTCTTGACTCTCTTCATCCACATCCCCTACCCCTATCCAAACAGGTCCTTGTCCTATGAGATTTTTTATTTGTTTTATTTCAATGCCTCCAAAACACTTAACCTGGCAACTACTTTGCCCAGTGTCAGACCAGAGCCCAGAGATAGAAAGATGAGAGCTTTGGGCTCAGCAGGGCACCTGCCATCAATGGCTTTTCTTACATATCTTTGTGGGACACAGTTGCAGAGATCATTGTCTCACACACTGTGGTAAGTGTCGTGACAGGCAGGTACAGAGGGCAGAGTCAAGAACACGTCCCAGACGATGGCACTGGACCCAAGGCAGGAAGCAGCATAGTATGCTCAGGTAACGGCAAATGGTAGAAGGCTGTTTAATTGTTGCACAGTTAAACACGATTCAGAGGGTGACAGAGGACAAGACTGACTGACAAGGGCCACATATTCAAGGGCCTAGGGGCCATGCTAAGGAACCTGGACTTTATTCTTAGCTAACAGGCAGCCAGTAAGGAGTTTTAAGTCTTAAAGTAACAGGGCCAGATTTGCATTTTAGATAGATTGCTGGCAGCAATGTAGATGATAATTTTGAGGGCTAGATAACAAGGACTCCTAATGGGAGTTGATTACAACAGTGCTGAGGAGAAATTAGGGCTCTAATGAAGGCAGGACTAGTGGAAGATAGAGGGGAAAAGGCATAATTAATAATTAGAAGGTAAAATTATAGAATTCTGTGAACAATTAGATTCAGGAATAAGGAGGAAAAAAATCCAAACAGTCTGGGATGATGTCTAGGTTGCTAATTAAGCTGAGGCACAGAGAGGTTAAGCCATTAACTGACTTAAGAAATACAGAAATAGCTATTCTTGTAGAGACAAGACTTGAATTCATTTTTGGGTCATCTTGGGTGAATGTCACCTGGGATGCCCAGCAGCGACAGTTATTCACAAGAGTGCAGATCAGGTGAGCAGTCGGGGCTAGAGCTGTCATCACCACTCAGTCCTGTGTGACCTTAGCACAACACTTCACCTCGCTGTTTTGTAGTTTCTTAATCTATAACATGGAGTTGATGATTTTTCTGTCTCAGAGGGTGGAGAAGTTTAAATTAGTGCATCTCTATCAACTGCCTAGAATTCTGCCTGGCACGGAGTAGTCACTCAGTAAGTGGAATTGTTATCATAAGTGGAATTAAAATCTTGATATTAGGAGAAATTTCCAGGAAATTTTGTTCTCAACTGGGGCAATATCATTTGATAATGTCTGAAGACATTTTTGGTTGTCAAAACTTGGGTGCGAGGATGCTACTGGCATGTGGTAGCTAGGGCCAGGGATGCTGTTAAGCACAGGACAGTTCCCTATAGCAAAGAATTATCTGGCCCAAAATGTCAAATGTGCCAAGATTTAGAAATCCTAGATTATAGTGAAAAAATTAGTGGGCTGAGGATACTGTCAAAATGTAGGGGTTGGTTGAAGAACAGCCACTGAAGGAGGCCAAGAAGAGACCATTTAAGAATGCAGTGCTTAAACTTTTGATCTTAGTATCCTGTTCCATTTTTAAATGTTACTGAGAACCCCAAAAAGCTTTTGTTTATGTGGAGCATATTTAATCATATTAGAAATCAAAACTAAAACATTTTAAAACACCTATTTTAAATAAATTAATAAATCTTTGACATATTAACATAAGTAACATTTTTATGAAAATTAGCCATTTTGCTTCTCCAAAAAATAATCAGTGACAAGAGTGCCATTATTTGATGTTTTTGCAAATCTCTTTAATGTCTGGCTTCGTAGAATATGCCTGGATTCTTATATTTGTTTCTGTCTATAGGCTATTCATATATCCAAGTCATCTAGCCTCTGGGAAATTCCACAGTACACACATAAGAGAATGAGAGTGAAAATAGCAAATGTCTTCTTAATATTATGTCTTCCTGATGGATCCCCTGAAAAGTCTCAGAAACCTCCAGTATCCCTGGGCCACACTTGGATAACTACTTATCCATGGTCCCTGGAGTTGGCAGTATTGAGATCTCTGGGGACCTTTAGCAGAACAGTGTTAGGTATTTAAAGCAGAACCCAGATTGTGGTTGTTGAGAAGTGAATCAGAAAGAAGTCAACTGCCACAGTGAGTGTGGAGCTCCCCCACTGTCCCCAAGGAGGTTGGTTTACATAATGTGAGAGTGTGGATAACTGCTAGAGAGAGACTGCACAAGAGGGGAAAATGGCATGTCTGAGAGCACAGGTAGTAGGATTGGTATTGAACAGGAGTTCATTCCATCAGTGGAATGAAGGAGGCGAAGGTAAGTTAGAATGTAAGAGGATGGGAAGTTGTGATTCATGCCATACCTGACAGCTGGTTTCAGGCTAAAGTGGAAGATAAGTGGGTGTTAAGAAAGCACCATCTTCTCATATTTATTATTACATACACCAAACACTATTATATTTGTTAGTTTACTGGTCTCTGCATTATTCATTCCTTGAAAGCAGAAATTCTGTCTTACCTCTGTATTCCTAGTGCTTAGCACAATTCCTACTAGTATATGTTTATAAACATTTGTTGTTGAGAAACAAGAGGAAAATGTATTCAGAGGTCATTTTTATCAGCCATTTCCTCCTGTAGGTTAAAAAGTATATTATTATAAAATGTGAGAAAAGGCAAAAAGAGCTAAGTACTGACCCAGTTGTGTGTCAGAACTCCTTAATACATTAAATTTGAATCTTCTTTATACTTGTACATTAAAACACTGTGCTAGGATCTGCAAATCACAATGAGCCTCCCATTAATGTTAGAAGAGTTGTAAGTACTGTTGACCTTAATAAATATAGGAGCCCATTATTTTACCAGCAAAAGTAGTCTATTCAGGAATAGCAGAGGAATTGCTAATTTGGAATGTGCTAGCTATGGCAAACCACAGGCAAGTCTCAAGAACAAAGGAGAGGTACAAAGACAGGAATGTTCATAGAGAAAAAGGAGGAAGTCAGGGGGGGCTGCTTTGGAGGAAAGAGAGTTCAGGGTGGTGATGGTATCTCATTGGCTGGGCTGTTGCTGGGCCAGGGGAAAACCTTCCTCCTCCTGCAAGGTAGTGAAGCGAACCTCTTCCTGCCTGGAGTGTGAAGTAAGCTGCCATGGAAGTGCCGGCTTGAGAGCTCCTCTTCAGGGCTTCCGTTTATTAATTTTCACAGTACTATCTGAAGCTGATCAGCAGAGTAAGTACAAAGGAGGAAAGGCTGTGTAATAGAGGAACTGACCTCATAAGTGCCACCTTAAAAATAAATAATACCATTAGGAGTGCTTATGAGTACAAGTGATAGGAATCCTTTACACTGTGCTTGAGTAGGGGGGTTATTTTTCTCACAGAGAAAGGGTCTAGAAGAACGTAACTGCTCGAGCTGAGTTAGCTAGATGATGTCGGGGTGTCTTCAGTCTGTTTCACTCTCATGCTTGTTCCTAATGGTTGCAAATAGCTATTGAAACTCCAAATAGCATATCTTTATAAAAGGAAAGGGTAAGCCTTTTCATGAGGAAAGGTTAAACTTCCTTGGAAGCTTTCTCGAAGACTTCATATAGTATCTAAGGGACTGTTACATTTCTGTCACTAGCTGACTGAGTGACTGGAAACTTAGAATCTAGCTACACTGGAGCTTATGGTGGAAGGTGGCAAAGAGAAAAGGGTTGTGGAAATGCCTGCTGGGTTACCTACAGTGTCTACCACAGATAGGAACGTGTAGGCATGGTGAACAAACTGCAGACACAGATAATAAGGCATAAGGGAAGTAAAATGCAAGGGGCACATTGGGACTAGATGTCAGTAATTATGGCCAAAGCATTTGACTGGAGTTTGGTCAGAGGTAACTAAGTCCTGGGTAAAATGGGTTGACAAGAAAAATGAGGCATAGAAAGGATAAGCAGCTAGACTGAGGTCTCACAACTGGTAAATATTGAAAGGAGAAGTAGAAAGCCACTCAGCTCCCAGTGCACTGCTTTTAACACAACTCCACACTCCTCAATAGAAACTTCCTACAATTCATGTATCCTCTGGCTCAGCCTTCAGAAGTTTTACAAACATCAACCCAAAGGTATTTATTTTCAGTTTCTTTTTACAGCTGAAGTAACTAAGCAGGCTGTCCAGCTTCATGACTGGTAAAATTATCGACTGTTGATAAATGTCAGTTTTCAGTTACTACCAACTACACAACTGAATGCAGCACTAGTGAAGTCTCTGCGGTCTTAATGAGTGAACTAAGTAATGACTCATATTCAGGAGTCTCTTCTCTCTCTGAACTGAAAGCTGAGGACCTGGAATCTCCACCTCCTGGAAAAGGCAGGGACTAAACAGAGGGATTCCTTCATATGTCGCAGTCTTCATCGATGCAGGTCTTATCAAATTGACTGCCTTCTGCCCCACATGCCACTGATTGACCAAGAATGCTAAGGTGAATAGTATTAACACCAAGCGCCTTTCTCTTTCCAAGCAGGACAGCTCAATTGAAGACCCTAGGGCCAAATATTCTTTCACCTGGGAACACATGGGCAAATCACTTTGGTCCTAAGATTTCTTGAAAACCCATAGTATGTATGTGTGTATATGTATACATATGTATGTATATATATTATATATATCACTGCACTAGGGCCTCAGAGTAAATGGAATACAAACACAAGATGGCCCTGCTGTTTGTTGTAAGGTTGTGCTATGGTTATATGAATGTACACACTAGGACAGCTCAAAACGCTTAGAGGAAACATGGAAATTGAATTAGTTCCCAAACACCGGAGATTTACCAAACGTAGTGGTGTTGCAGAGATGGTTGTCGGAATGATGTTTTGTTAGTCACATATAGTAATATGCAGATAATGTACAAATAATATGGTATGGTAGTGATCGTTTGAATCCTCTAGCCCTAACTTCCACTTCAGTTTTAACTTTATACATCTTTCCTCATTTAGAAACTTTAAGTCCTTAAATACATTCATTTTAATAAATGTTACTCCAGCCTCCCCACTGGGAAAATTTTTACTTTGCTCTCAAACTAAAACCTGCCTTCAACCAGAATTTGCTGACATGTGGGAAATTCCATCCTTTTATTCTTTTTCACCTTCTATCCCTTGACTCAATTTAGAGCTACACTGACATACCATATGGGACAGCCATCAGGTTGGTGAGCATAAAATATTGCACTTTGCTTCCTGGTATTCTTAACCGAAAGATTATTAGGATTCCTTTCCCCCAGTAGAAAGTTTTTCCTCTTTGTAAGTCTTGAAATGCACATGTATATATATTTTGAAGAATCTAAGAAACCATAAGAATTCTGTTATAAGCAGCCAAATAAGAGTTTTGCTCACTATAAAATGTTGAACAAATCGTATTTTTCTGTGAGAACTGCTTTTTTATTACAGGCTGTGCAAGAACACAGAGGAGGAGGGGAAAAAGAAAACAGCTACTGTTAAATTTTCGAAGTTCTTCCCAGATAAAGTCTTAAACTTGTTTTTAATTTATACTGTTGGGCTCAGATATGTAGCCTGTGGCGCTTCATTACAGCAGTTGTTACCTGTTCCCTTTCTTCTACAAAGCCCCGCAAGAACTAGAGGCGATCCATTTGTGCTGAAGAAAAACAGTTCCTTAGACCTTTGAAAGGTGGAGTATTCGCTATTATTAATGCTTGGAATTTCCAAAAACAAATTTGTTCCCTTATGGTTGGTAAATACTGCCATACTAAGTGATTTGGTTTTGAAAATAAATAAAAATTATATAGTTAACTTAGAGAAGGAAATATTTAAAATATTCAGCAGCCTAAATTTGGGGATGGGAAGAAATAATATTATTTTTTACTTTTGACAATATAGGGAACTGTTAAAAAAATTATTAGATCTCTGTGCCATTGCTGTTACTTAGTTTAGTTTTTAAATTTCAAAATTGCAGTTACCCATTTATACTTCATCTTAGCCCCTAAAGCATTTTTAAAACTTATAAGAATGCATTCAATAAAATGAAATAATTGTTATAATTTAAAAATAAGAAATGAGAGGATCAGGGCAAAGAAAATAAAAGAATTTAAGAAAGTGAGGAGTAAAGTTAGAACACAAAAAGCAATTTTAGGTAAATAGGATTTCCTTAAAATACCGTTAAATTACTCTATTAACAGTAGGGTAATACTTTTTTTAATGCGAAATGTACTTACAAAACATTCTGTTTGAAATTTGTTGTAATGAGCATCAGAGAAAATTGACTGCCTTTTAACGACTAGATAGCTTTATGCATACTTTGTCCTAGATGAAGGGCACTTCATATCCTATTATCTCTCCTCTTATGACCCCTCCCCTCACACTGAATCTCACTTCAGCAGGTAATAGATTTTCACATCTGTCTTGGCATTTATTTTCTCAGTTAACTGGTTCCTAGCCAATTTAAGAAACTTCAACCTTCAGAAACCAAATTAAGTAAAACTAGATAAGTTGCATGAACCAAGCTGTGAGTTTCTAGACTTAGCAAGGTGTAGCTAAATTAAGGTAAGTCTTCCTGGCTCTTGTCTAGATTAGTAATGGGAATGCCTTGAATAGGGCTCCTTCAGTTAATCTCTACCACTCCTATTTTAGGAAGCAGATTTGAAATTTCCAAAGTTATGATGCAGTGTATCATTATGACATCTTGATTTTCTCTGTGGCTTCATAGCCACTCGTTATTGGAATTCTACCTAAAAGTATAATAGGTTTTTTTCTTAAAAGCTCACAAAAATCATCTATCATGATAAGTAAAAGTCGCAGTGACTTGAAGCTAGAACTTCCCCCTAGCGTTCTTTTCCCCCTATTTCCCTCCCTAATTTTGTGATTCCTGAACTAATTTGAAAGTATCATTCTCAGTAGTATGAATGAGAATCATGAGCAAGGCAGTCTTGACTAGAAAGATTTCTGGCCTTTGAATCAAGAAAACTTGGTTCATAATTGAGGCCAACCAGCTACAAGCTCTGTGACTTTGGTATGTGGACCTGGTATTTACGTCATCTACAAACTGACAATACTAAAGTTGCTTAACTTTTTAACAAAATGTTTGGCATACAACAGGTATTCCAAACTCACTTCTTTATTTTAGCAGATAGAATAAATTAGAACACTGGTATTCCAACTGCCAAATTTTTTTAATTTGTGGTAGCTAGCAGCCATTTAACCCACTCAGTTAAACATGCTGACCCATGTTCTGTACCAGGTATTTATTGAGCAATCCAAAGAACTCTATCACTGTAGTACTTAATTTTGATACATTGAGATAGGTTTAGTCTGCATTCAGTGAACATTTATTAGGTACCTGCCATCTCCCAGACCCTTTGCTCCTTGCTGGAGATACAAAAGATAAGCAGAATATGATCTTTACCCAAGAAGAACTTGTAGTTCGGTGCACAGAGTAATAGGTTCGCTGAGAACTTTTCAACAGCAAGAAGGCCATGTACTGATAGAGAATTGAATAGGGTATTGTGGGAGCAGATAGGAGGGGCAGCATAGCTTACCCTAAAGGAGACTGTGGTGAAGAGAGTGATGGTGGCTGACCTAAGCTGTAAAAAGATTGAGCAGGGATTTGCTAGGAAGGGAGACAGAAGCACAGGGAACAGGTGCCAAAAAACAAAGTCGTGGGTGTTGGGTGTGTGGAACTACCATGAGTTTGGTGCCACTGATGGCAGACAGTGGGAGAGGATGAGAGTGGAGAGATGAGGTGGGTGGAGCCACCGGTGGCCGAGAGCCTTGTTTGCCATGCCAGGGTGCTGGAACGTGTTCCTAGGCGGTCGAAAGCCTTTTAGATACACCTTTTAGCTAGATCACCCCAAACGTGAAGGACCCTAAAGCCATGGAGGCCAGTTGGGAGGTAATTGCATTATTCAGTCTAGTCAAACGATGGTGAATGTCTGACTAGAGCAATGGTGATAGTAATGGAGAGAAAAGACTGGTTGGAGACATGCTGAGAAATAGAATTAATAGATCTTAGTGATTGGCTAAATATGCTGGATTAGAGAGTGACTCAACTTCAGTTAGGAGAATATAGCAGGAAGAAGAAAAGTCATCCCAAATAACCATCACAGATCAGGGGACACTCCTTGGCACGAGGAAGACGGCTTCTTTGAGAACTTCTGTGTGTGGTGTGGTAGCTTCAGGAGAGCATCTGGATGTTTCAGGCATGATTTTAAAACATCTCTTTGGCCCTTGGTATTAGCTTAATTTGTAGCACTCTGTACACTTACCACACTCCTCTCTCTCCCGTTATGTATCTTTCATATATTAATTTTCATACTTTGCCAGTTAATGTTCATCAGTGTTCAGCTGATTATGTTTGTTCTTTGGGTAATCATTTGTTTTATTTAATGGGTGGCATTTTAGATATTGTAAGGTATTTATTCTTTTGTTCCTGGGATAATTTTTTTGAGTGGGTTTAGTACCTGCTCCTTTGGCCTAGCTTATTTAAAGTTACTTATGTGATCAGTTCATAATGATTATGAATATTATTACACTATAACAGAATTATTCATTTAATGCCTTCATATATTTCTCTTTGCCCTTCCACATTTGAGAATTAATACAAATATTTTCCCTATGTAATTATCCCTTCCCTACATCAATCTCTAAGAGTGATGTAACCAGAAATCATTTCAGTAGGCAGAAGCATCTCTTACCTAAAACCCCACTTGCCCTTTACTAAACAAAAATCTAAGTTGATCGAGAATATAGTCCCTTACAGACAGACCGGAGCCAGAAAAAGCCATTGATCCTCTATCCTGGTCATCCAATTGTTTGTTAGTCATTTCAACAAATTTTTATTGAGTATTCACTGTGTACTAGAGTGTAGTGTTCTGTTCCTTTCCTTCTAAGACTGAGGATAAAAGGATTCCAGCACTGGGACAGGCCTTCAAGCTTAAGGAGACGTTAAGCACAGCTTTTAGTGGCAACTTAGTGCTTTAGCCCCAAACCTGAAACTCCAAAAAAAGGAAATCCCAGTGGGTGGGTGAGTAAATTAGAGCAGATGCTGATCAGGCAGAATCCTGACCCCGTCATTCAGTCTCAGGACCTGTTTTGTTTTGGGCTCCTCTTTCCCCCCACCTGAAGGACTTCCTTCACCTGAGAGTATAATATACCCAAAGGCATATATGTCCATGCTCTCCAGGTTTCTGTGGTTGGTCCTTCCTCTTTTCCATCTTTGTACTTTCCCTGTAATTTTATTGCAATTCATGGTGTCAGTTGCCACCTCTGTGTTGACTCCCAAGTCTGTTTCCAGCCCCGGCCTCTGGCCCAAGCACCAGGCGCAGTGCTCACTACTCACTTGCCTCCTGCAAGTCCCCCTCAGACATGCAGTGGGCAACTCACATCAGCCCACCTGCACAGCCAGGCCGGGAGCTGGGCACTCGTCCAACATGGCTCCCCTTACCTAGCCCCCTGCTCTTCCACACTCTGCCTGGACCCCTTTTAGGCCCATCCCCTTCTCTTCATCCCCACCACATGAGTCCAGCCCGTCGTTGTTCTTAGGTGGCTGTGCCCATACTCTGCTGAGGGTCCCCTCTGTACCCTGCTCTCCTGACCATGAGGTTTCTAAAGCGCAGGTAGCTAACTTACTGAGCTAGGTGCTGGGCACCAGGCTAAGGAGGCTGGGTGGATGATTTCTGTGAGGAAGAAGTATAGTCATTTACCCAATTTAAAGACCTTATATGGAACAAAGTCAAGATTTGAACCTAGAGCTTTGACTTTGACTCCAAAATGTGTGTGTTCTCACCCAGCCACTCTGCTCCCTTTGCTTAAAATTTACTGGAGGCTTTTGGAATATTCCCTCTTCTCAGCTTCACATGCCACCCTGTGTTCTGCCTCGTCTTTTCCCATCTACCAGATCTGACTCCTCCCGTTTTCCTGATGGTGCCACATGGCTTTAGGCCTTTGTGCCGTCACAGTAATTCCTGTTTGAAACACACTTCCCTTCCTTCATACAGAAATTTCTAATCCTTTAAAATTCAGCCAGTTTAGAATCCTTTAAAAACTGGCCAACTCTTGATAAGCCCTCTAAAACCTCCCAGCCCCACATTACTCCCTGTATAAAATCTTTTTTGAAGAAAGATAAAGGAAAAAGAAACGTATTTCATTGCTTCTCAGTGCTTTTGGGATAAAGTCACAAATCTTTACCATGGCCTACATTTCCCTGCAGGGTCGGTCCCATGCCTCCCTAGCCTTGTATCACTTTTCCATTTTGGGGGGTGTTCATGTCACACTGACCTTTCCTCAACTTCCCCAAGCACCCTACTCCCTTGTACCCATGTCCCTCCTCTGTCTTAAGGGTCTTCAGCTCTCCCTGCTCAGTCGCCTGGACCCCAGTGAAGATGTTCTGCATCCTGTGAGCTCTCACCGCCCTACTTCTACCAGTTGTAATTTTGCAAGTGTTTTGTGATTTACTGAGTAATGACTCCCCCACTAGTCTGACTGACTGCAGGTTTGGGAGTTCGGGAGCTGTGTCTCCATGCCCACCACTATTCCCTCAGCATCCATGCCAGCCACTGTTGGGCACACCGACATGTGGCCAATGTGTGAATCATATTTATGGTGGCCCCTTACTTGTCTCCCCAACACCTTGTGTAGTTATGCCACATTCATTCCCAAATGCCTGCCCCTCTGTTACTAGACTGTCATCCCTGGGGAGAGGAAACCGTGTTCAGGGCATCTTTCTTCCTCAGTGACAGCACACAGTAAAAGCATAAGAAAATGCATGAGTGAAGGCTGTGTATGGGGAACTGCTTACTAACAAGTACAAGTGAAAAGCCAGGAGTGACCATGTTTAGGGCCCAGGCAGACACATGATTTTCTTTTCCTTCCTTTCTCTTCATATATCTGAATACAGAGGACTCTCAGGGAATTTTAAGATAGGATTTTGTTTTCCCAAGCCATGTTTATACCTATTCTTCCCCAATCTCTGAATTATTAAAAAAGATCTTCCAGACAAGGAAACCAGTATGATTTCATTCTCATTGAGATCACTGAAATGTTTCTGTAGACAAGCAAGCTGCTAGCAGGTATTCACACAGCTGTAGGGTAGTTGCTTCCAGCTACCTTCGCCAGTTTGGGGAAGACCATTAGCAGGTGTCAGCTGCAGCAGGAGGCCAGAGAAAGGCTCTCTCACGTGCCCCCACCCCAGCCCACCAGGGACTCCAGCTCCCAGCAGCCTAGACTGCTTCTTTGTATTTGCAGTTTTAAATGCCCATGTGTGTATATTGCCACCATTGCTGAGGCTGTCGTAGAGCCTCGTGCTCGGTGGGCACAGAGAAAACAGGCCCCAACCCTCTATTCCAGACTAGGGCTGACGAGCTTCTTAACAGAGTGAGGGGCTCGGATTTGGGACTGTTCCTTCTTACTTTCTCGCTGAACTCGCAGCCACCTCAGACTTCATTCCCTCTTCTCCTTTCCCAGTGCTCCTGCTCCTCTGCCTTTGGCTCCTCAGCCGATACTTGCCAGGCCTTGAGACCTTCAGGTTTGGTCTAACCCCTGAAGGAGGAGCAGGGAGTGGGGAGGGGGCTCCAGTACAGTGACTGTCACTTCAGTAGCATCAAGAAGTAGACTCCATTCAGGAAGAAGATGTGTTGGAAATGCAGTTTCTCAAAAGCATTTCCTTTATAAAAAATAAAAACACAAGGAAAAATCCCAAATACTGGGGCATCTCAGATGATGAACAGAATTTGGTATAGGAAGAAGAAAGGTCCATGTCAGAAATGTCTGCTACTGGTAATGGTTGTGGGTGTGTTGTTTTAAGATTGACCATCTGTTTCATTGAGAAGAATTTTCAAAGGTCAGAAGAACCAGTGTGTAAGATAATATAGCGGAAAATAATAAGCCTCTTTGTTTTAATTAATTAAAAGTAACCAAACTGCAAAAAACTTCTTGTTTCATAACCTCCAGTATGGATACATACAGTCATCTACTGGCAATAATGTTTCCATAGTAATTAACTTTAATCCACAATCACTTGAAAAACTATTCCTGCAAAAATTTCAGGTGCATAATACTATCACAGGATCATTTCCCTGCATCCTTCTAACCCTAGGGAATAAGAAGGAACCCAGTCTTGATTTTTACTGTGGCCTCCATTTTTCTTCTTCTTTAAGAGTGGAGGAAAGAGTTACCACCTTGCAGCACAGCCTGTTTTCATTTTGTAATTCCTTTGTAATTTCATTTGCGAGGCTGAAGACAATTGAGTTCAGAATATTGGAACCTTAGAAAAGAGAATTGGTGGATTTCTTTTTTATCCCCTAAGTTTTTAACATGTGCGAAAGAACAGGAACTGTGGACAACAGGATTAGAAACCAGCATTCTGTGGTCTTGGGTTCATAACTATCTCTGGAGTTCTGAATATCTGACATAATAGTAGAGCAATATGAATAAAAGGAAGCATGTGTGGACATAGAACACCTGGTTCAAGTGTGGCTGGATCAGTAGATGAAATTAGAATTTGCCCTTGAAGGGTTTGCTGGTCCCTGCTACATTTTGAGCTCTTCAACAGCAGAAATCCTGTTGTTTTTTTTTTGAGAGGGCATCTCTCATATCATATTCGTGTTTTTTTAATCCCCCACTGGCTTTGCCTATAATAGGGACTCTAACAAAAGTGCAAGCAAGCCAGCAATTATTAAATGAGAGAATTTGTGAAGGCTTTGTAACCTGTAAACTTCTTACAAATTAAGGTAGTGGTAATATGGTAAGGAATGTTTGAGTTTCTCTTATTTAGGTTGGAATAATTTTGTTTTATGACCTTGCTAAAGATGAAGGGCTCTATTAGAATCCCCAGTATTCCTGAGTCAGGCCAGTATCATGTATTATTATTTTATACTACGTCAGTTGTCTCTCACCAATGCAACTGCCAGTTATCTCTAATGCCTATTTTTCTTTCTTTAATCCTTGTGGAGAGTAAATTTTGACAAAGACATTGATGTATAACATATGCCTGTGAGCCATATTCATTCACTTAACAAATATCTATTGAGTTTCTACTATATACCAGGCATTGTGGAAGGCACTAGGGATACAGCAAAGAATAAAACTTTGACCAGAGTCCTGCATTCATTGAGTTTCATTCTGGTAAGATTATTGTAACAAAAGCCTTTGATACTTTTGATTTTTCTAAATCCCCTGGAGGTAGTAGTAGGTATCACAGACACCTTTGTTATACCAAATTCTTTTCTCTGCAGAGGCTAATCAATCCAGGGATTAGAAGCCCTGGGAGAATTGGTTCCATTCAAATTCTGATTAAAGCTATCATAATGTTAGTAAAATTTGTCCTTGCCACTGAAGCTGTTTACTGCCTTAGGGATATCTGCATTACAGTTGGCACAAATTCCCCCAGTTTTTAAAGGGAAAGAAGAAGAAAGGGAGGCTCCAGAGTGAATTAATGTTGATTGATCACATGCTGGACATCAAGCATTATGTATTATGCATTTTAATATGTGTTGTCTTATCTAATTTAGATCACTGTGAAAGAGGTACTGTTACTATTCCATTTTAAATATACAATAATTATAACACTCTTTTTTTACTTAAGCATTTCCCATGGGCCAGACACATTTCATTGCATTATCTCATCCATTTCTCCCATTTTGCATATGAGGACTCTGCAGCTCAAAGAACTAGAGTAGCAAACCTAACATCAGACGGCTAGTGTGGAGCTAGGTTGAATCCCAAGTCCTCCAACGCCAGCACTTTTCTCATTTCACGCTGACTGGGGGGTGGGGTGTGAGGGGACAGGTTGTTCTCTCTACCTCCCCCTGCCTCTGCAGGAAGATGCAACTCTTTCTTTTTGGGTGGACTTCTTTACATAAAAGACCAGCACATTCTAGTGTCCTGCCAAATGGGTACAAGAAAGCTGTTCGTGAAAACCCCCAATGTAGAGCTCCTGCTGGCTTCTCAGTGGGTCTCTTATATTTTAGAACCCTTTAACTTCAAAGTGCAGATCAGAGTTTGAAACGACTCCATAATTTTAATTCCCCAAGTAATTATCTAATTTTCTTGGCTGACATTCCTTTCCCTGGCCTGGCTCACAAAGCTGAAACCCACACTAAATTCTGCACCCGAGGGTTTTTACAGTCCTGTCTGGGGAGGTGGAAAGGCCCTCATTCTTTGCCCAGGGCTGTCTTGGTTCTGGGGACTCCTCTCTTCCCCCTGGCTGGCCACCCCTTTGTGTGTCTTAGGACAGAGGACTAAACAGATGCTTCAAACTGTCATTTCACAGTTGCTGTTTAATAGAAGTTGCTCCCAGCTGGTATTTTACTTAGATTTCTGAAGTAAATATTTCTTCAGAAATCTAAGTAAGGCATTGTTATTACAAAGGATGTGGTTATAAATTGAAAATAAATTAACTTGGGTACATGCCATATTCCGAAATATCAGCAGAGGGGGTGGGAACAATGTTAATGAGAAATAATATTTCTGCAAAGTAGTGGTAAGGGGAGAGAACAAAAATAGAAAGGAAAGATAGAAGCAGGATTTTTATCAGAAAGAGGGAATAGTCAAGACTGGGAAAGGTCACTGTGCTAAAGGAAGGTTTCAGCCTCGGAGGACGGGGCGGTTAGCTTTGGCAGGGCTGGGTATCTGCCTGACGGTGGTCCTTCCCCAGAAGGTCTATGGTGGTTTGAGTCTCCTTCGGCCCAAGGCCACTCGAAGGCCCCCTCTACCCTAACGGAAGGAAACATTCCTGGACCACGGGCCCCAGTTTCTTCCTGGTGGATGCATAACTTGGTTACCAAGCTGTGAGTGTCCCTGCTACGGGTCATCAGCTCCCCTCCTGTGCTGTCCACTCATGCTCTTGTCCTGCCCCGAGTCCGTGTGCTGTTCCTTATGGGGATGACTTGAATGGTAGCCGAGGGCCTGTGCTAAAGGAACCTTACAGAACAGAAAACTGGGTCTGTGGTACATCATTGCTCTGCAAGAGTCCGTCACCAACCCTGTAGAAACAAGACCGTGTAGTTTGTGCTGTTCGGGATGTGGGTGATACCCGACAGCCTGCTCATGATACAACTGGTCTACACATTCATGCTGCCTGCTCTGTCCTAGTCTACGCGTGCCTCGTTCCCCTGCAGTCTGCCTTGCCAAATTCCTTCTGTAGCTTGTTTGTCTTTTGCCCATTTGGCACATCTTCAGCTTTTGTCACGATCTTCCTTCCTTCCTTCCCTCCTGGGCATACAGGGCACCACTGCCTCCTGGTCTCCACCCATCTGCTAACACTACACCTCTTCTGCCTTCAATCTGGGAGGCCCTGTATTATCAGTCACATCCTAACCATCTCACAGTCTCCCTGGATGCACTCACCAATCGTGGCTTCAACCCTGTGCACTCTTAAGATTCGTCTCAGTTTATCCATTCCCCTAGCCGGCTGATCCTTCTTTCCAAGGACCTCCTTCATCTTCCAGTTCTGCTACCACATGGAGTGTGTCAAAACAAAACCACACCCCTAGCTCTCCAACTCTGGCCTTCCTGCATTCCCTCATTGCCATTCGCTCACAATAGGCAGTTCTCAAGAAAGAAACTACTTCACTTTTTCTCCCTACTTACGCCACAGTCAGTAGGTCTTCTTGCCCAGCCGATTCTCTCACACATTCTCTTATCAAGAGAAATTTTGCATTCCCACAGTGATTGCCTGTGTTGGCCCTCATCAGTTTTTGTCAGGATTTTATAACAACCTCTACTGATTTCTGTTAGTTCTACCAGGCATCCTTCATATTGCCACCAGAATGTGTTTATAAGCCCCAAATCTGATCACACCACTCTCTGAAGCCATGCATTTAAAAGTTGCACAAAGGGTTAACAGAAGCAGAATTCTTCTTTACAGGCTAAAATTTTTCAAGAAAATTTGACTAGGTAGAGTTCAAATGAATAAATGCTCAGTGAGAGCCCAATAAATATAAGCCATAGTCTAGGACGATGAATAACTATGCCTAAGACATTATTATGTTTATCTATGTGAAATACGTTGAATTTGCTTATAAAAGTCAGGTATTCAAATAGATACATTTTCTGCTTTTAGAATATTAAGAAATGACCCGGAGTCAAAATTTGCATTTGCTTCCTATCATGTAGAAGCTTTAGAAAAATAAATAGGATTATAAAATTAATATTTTATTGTTCTTCAAAGATCTGTATTCACTTCACTACTCTCACTGAATTAAATTACCTTTAGTTATTTGTTCATATAAAGAAAAAAGAGCAAGTCAACTTGACTGAATAAAATATGTATTATTTACAAGGCCCTTGGACTTTCTCTTATTTAAATGCTTACAAATTTTTAACCTGACTTAACTTATGTATCTTGTGCCTATATGAGTTTGGCTAATCAATGATGTCTGTTTACACAGAAATCTTCTAATAAGAAAATTTTCTTTTTTAACATGAGGATTGAATTACCCTGCCAAGCTTATCTTGAATGAGAGTAGTTTCTCTTAATACTACCATTTGCTGTATTACAGTTAAGTTTCCTCGAACCAACCTGGGAACCTTACCATCTTTAGCACTGTAGTTCCAAATTCTCAACTAATGAATAAGACATTTTGGAGTCTCATTCTTTCTCAAATAAACTGAAAACAAGCTGCATTTAATTTTAAATATATTTTAACCACTGAATCAGGATTGTTTGTGTGTGTTTTAAATTAGAAAATAAGGATAGGAAAGCCAAATGAGATCTGGGATGAGGTTAGCAAGAAAGCTGGGTGCTGAGAAAATGGAATATTTGGCCACCAGGGGAACAGCCTCAGTCTTCTGGGTAATTATATCCTCATGTTAAAAAAGAAAATTTTCTTATTAGAAGATTTCTGTGTAAACAGATATCACTGATTAACCAAACTCATATAGGCACAGATATATAAGTAAGTCTGCTTACAAATTCTGAGCTTCCCAAGTAGCCTCTGCAGAGAGAGGACCATGACTAGTTATGTGAGTCACAGTTTCCATGATTTAAAAGCAGCCAGTTGCTTAGAAAGTACAACTCTTCCTGATACTAAAACCCAAGAAGTTTCTCTTGTGGCTCTTTGAATGAGGGGCAACATCCTCAGCCTAACTGCAACTAGTTTCAAAGGGCAGTTTCTCCTAGTATTTCATAATGTGAGCTAATGGCACAAGACCACAGTGAATAAAGAAATTCAAGAGAACAAGAGTGCAGGTCCCAAGTGTAACCCATAGAGAAAGAGGCCTCCATAAGCAGTACTTATTTCAGTCAGTGTTTAGTATGTTTTCGACAACAGTGAATATAAAATTATATTCCCAGACAATATCTAGACTTAAGTAGAAAATGAAAGCTTTACCTTTTCCTGGAGGGATTTACCATGGATAGACCTAGAGACCTCTAAGAACTTGGGATTCACTCTGGTCCAAAGCCCTCCAGTCCTGTACTTAAGTGATTTTTTGTGAGGGGCTGTGATGGTGGACCATGTATTTTATTTTAAACAAAACAACTTTCAGATGAGACATTCAAATATATATTAGTTATAAAATGAACCCTATGTATAGATTGGTCCATTCTATAGGGTTAGTTTGAGCTGTGAACCACTTAACGTGTATCAAAAATTAAGACTCTGAATTCAGAAATTTTTTTTTCGTTTGATTTTTATACTTGATTTATATGTGGATCCCACATTTCTCCCTTTATTATTATTATTATTTTTATTTTTAATAAAATGCTGAAGCGGTAGGTAGATGCAAGATAAAGGTAGAAAACATAGTTTAGTGTTGTAAGAGAGCAATTGTAGATGATCAGGTGTGTGCCTGTAGACTATGTGTTAATCTGAGCTAGACAAGGGCATTAAAACATCCACAGATGCAGAAGATGTCTCTCAAAACAGGGGGGTTGAAGTTCTAAGCTTCACCACTATTGATCCCCAATTTCTCACCTGATGGCCCCCGTGCGACTGTGCCTGTCTTAGGTTGTTCCTCCCTTGAGGAATCTTACCCGTCTCTGGCTAACCAGTCATCTTCCAGCGCCATACAGGGAGATGTAAAGTTGGTAAGTGGGAGAGAAGCCATATTGTTTGAAAAGGTTAGCTTTTTACTTCTTTGCAGATTTATGCCTGTGGCTTCTATGCCCAGCATTTGTCTTGAGGTATCTTTACCACTTGGAGGAATTATGATACTCGATAAATTCGATATGAGGCATGAATTCTATTTAAGGGTTGTAATTAGGAAGGAAGAAGAAAAGCTATAGAGGTAGCATATGAAGGAAACATGGGAGGATTGATTATTTCTTTGATATATCTTCTTGTAGAGTAACTTAAGCATGTATAGGTTTTAAACTACTAACTAAATTGCGCACACATATTAACATAATAGGAATTCAGTTACATAAACAAAGCAGATTTATAATTACCAGCCATCTCCATTGAAGCCAAGAAAACCAGTTAGGCACCCTAGGCATTTGTGAAAATTTGTCTATGATATGATGGATATTGTCCAACTGTACTTGAACAGTCTGAGAGAAATCAGACAAATTAAAGCAAACCATTTCTGGGAACTGTTCACATCCCATATGTTCTTTTAACCGTAGATAGTCCGTAGTTGTAAGATTTTTGGAGCGCTACAAGTTGCACTTCTCCTAATTCTTGGTTGAGTTCCAACAGTATAGATCCAGTCAAATTTGTTGTTTTACTGTATGCACAGGCCAGCTTAGATACCTCCTTCTTCATTCCAATGGCAAGTCCAGGAAACAGTGGGATGGATGCAGCTACAACTGCAGCATTGCCTGGATCTTTGTGGAGGTTTCTTGATGATCATCTTCTGGTATGAGTCTTCCAGAGAGTGCTGATGTTGGAAGTTCTTCTTCATATCGTATCTTAGTTCATTTTCTGGGTAGCCAAATTAGGCTTTGATCTTCTGTATAAAAACAAACAGACCCTTTGCAAACACATTGATATGCCCTTTATACCATTGTGTAGAACTCATCGGATGTCACCACACAGGAACTGCTTTTTTTTTTTTTATTAAGAGAAAGGAATATTATAAGAAAAGTGTACCTCCATAGCCAATCATCTGACACCCTTTAAGTGATCAAAATTAAGGATATTTAAAGCATGTGTTAATCTTTGATTTACCATTAGTTTTATCCTATCAAGGAGTAATCCCCCTTTTCTTTCTTTCTTTTTTTTTTTTAATCTTTAATCTACACTTACGTGAAGAATACTATGTTTACTAGGCTCTCCCCTATACCAGGTCCCCCCTATAAACCACATTACAGTCACTGTCCATCAGCATAGCAAAATGTTGTAGAATCACTACTTGTCCTCTCTGTTGTACAGCCCTCCCCTTGCTCACTCCCCCCCATGCATGCTAATCTTATACCCCCTTTCTTCTACCTCCCCCGTATCCCTCCCTGCCCATCCATCCTCCCCAGTCCCTTTCCCTTTGGTACCTGTTAGTCCATTTTTGGGTTCTGTAATTCCGTTGCTGTTTTGTTCCTTCAGTTTTTCCTTTGTTCTTATACTCCTCAGATGAGTGAAATCATTTGGTATTTCTCTTTTTCCACTTGGCTTATTTCACTGAGCATAATACTCTCCAGCTCCATCCATGTTGCTGCAAATGATAGGATTTGCGCTCTTCTTATGGCTGAGTAGTATTCCATTGTGTATATGTACCACATCTTCTTTATCCATTCATCTACCGATGGACATTTAGGTTGCTTCCTATTCTTGGCTATTGTAAATAGTGCTGTGATAAACATAGGGGTGCATCTGTCTTTCTCAAACTTGATTGCTGCGTTCTTAGGGTAAATTCCTAGGAGTGGAATTCCTGGGTCAAATGGTAGGTCTGTTTTGAGCATTTTGATGAACCTCCAAACTGCTTTCCACAATGGCTGAACTAATGTACATTCCCACCAGCAGTGTAGGAGGGTTCCCCTTTCTCCACAGCCTCGCCAACATTTGTTGTTGTTTGTCTTTTGGATGGCAGCCATCCTTACTGGTGTGAGGTGATACCTCATTGTAGTTTTAATTTGCATTTCTCTGATAATTAGTGATGTGGAGCATCTTTTCATGTGTCTGTTGGCCATCTGTATTTCTTTTTTAGAGAACTGTCTGTTCAGTTCCTCTGCCCATTTCTTAATTGGGTTATTTGTTTTTTGTTTGTTGAGGCATATGAGCTCTTTATATATTCTGGACGTCAAGCCTTTATCGGATCTGTCATTTTCAAATATATTCTCCCATACTGTAGGGTTCCTTTTTGTTCTATTGATGGTGTCTTTTGCTGTACAGAAGTTTTTCAGCTTAATATAGTCCCACTTGTTCATTTTTGCTGTTGTTTTCCTTGCCCGGGGAGATATGTTCAAGAAAAGGTCACTCATGTTTATGTCTACGAGGTTTTTGCCTATGTTTTTTTCCAAGAGTTTAATTGTTTCATGACTTACATTCAGGTCTTTGATCCATTTTGAGTTTACCTTTGTATATGGGGTTAGACAATGATCCAGTTTCATTCTCCTACATGTAGCTGTCCAGTTTTGCCAGCACCATCTGTTGAAGAGACTGTCATTTTGCCATTGTATGTCCATGGCTCCTTTATCAAATATTAATTGACCATATATGTTTGGGTTAATTTCTGGGGTCTCTAATCTGTTCCACTGGTCTGTGGCTCTGTTCTTGTGCCAGTACCAAATTGTCTTGATTACTATGGCTTTGTAGTAGAGCTTGAAGTTGGGGAGTGAGATCCCCCCTACTTTATTCTTCTTTTTCAGGATTGCTTTGGCTATTCGGGGTCTTTGGTGTTTCCATATGAATTTTTGAATTATTTGTTCCAATTCATTGAAGAATGTTGCTGGTAATTTGAGAGGGATTGCATCAAATCTGTATATTGCTTTGGGCAGGATGGCCATTTTGACGATATTAATTCTTCCTAGCCATGAGCATGGGATGAGTTTCCATTTATTAGTGTCCCCTTTAATTTCTCTTAAGAGTGACTTGTAGTTTTCAGAGTATAAGTCTTTCACTTCTTTGGTTAGGTTTATTCCTAGGTATTTTATTCTTTTTGATGCAATTGTGAATGGAATTGTTTTCCTGATTTCTCTTTCTATTGGTGCATTGTTAGTGTATAGGAAAGCTACAGATTTCTGTGTGTTAATTTTGTATCCTGCAACTTTGCTGTATTCCAATATAAGTTCTAGTAGTTTTGGAGTGGAGTCTTTAGGGTTTTTTATGTACAGTATCATATCATCTGCAAATAGTGACAGTTTGACTTCTTCTTTACCAATCTGGATTCCTTGTATTTCTTTGTTTTGTCTGATTGCTGTGGCTAAGACCTCCACTACTATGTTAAATAACACTGGGGAGAGTGGGCATCCCTGTCTAGTTCCCGATCTCAGCGGAAATGCTTTCAGCTTCTCACTGTTCAGTATAATGTTGGCTGTGGGTTTATCATATATGGCCTTTATTATGTTGAGGTACTTGCCCTCTATTCCCATTTTGCTGAGAGTTTTTATCATGAATGGATGTTGAATGTTGTCAAATGCTTTTTCAGCATCTATGGAGATGATCATGTGGTTTTTGTCTTTCTTTTTGTTGATGTGGTGGATGATGTTGATGGATTTTCGAATGTTGTACCATCCTTGCATCCCTGGGATGAATCCCACTTGGTCATGGTGTATGATCCTTTTGATATATTTTTGAATTCTGTTTGCTAA
This sequence comes from Manis javanica, assembly GCF_040802235.1. NCBI lineage: Eukaryota > Metazoa > Chordata > Mammalia > Pholidota > Manidae > Manis > Manis javanica. Next base: position 9,066,260 of record NC_133171.1, read on the forward strand.
TATTTTATTGAGTATTTTTGCGTCTACATTCATCAGGGATATTGATCTGTAATTTTCTTTTTTGGTAGAGTCTTTTCCTGGTTTTGGTATTAGGGTGATGTTGGCTTCATAGAATGAGTTTGGGAGTATTCCCTCCTCTTCTATTTTTTGGAACACTTTAACGAGAATGGGTATTATATCTTCTCTGTGTGTCTGATAAAATTCCGAGGTAAATCCGTCCGGCCCTGGGGTTTTGTTCTTGGGTAGTTTTTTGATTACCATTTCAATTTCTTTGCTCGTAATTGGTTTGTTTAACTTTTGTGTTTCTTCCTAGGTCAGTCTTGGAAGGTTGTATTTTTCTAGGAAGTTGTCCATTTCTTCTAGGTTTTCCAGCTTGTTGGCATATAGGTTTTTATAGCAGTCTTTAATAATTCTTTGTATTTCTGTGGAGTCTGTCGTGATTTTTCCATTCTCATTTCTGATTATGTTGATTTGTGTTGATTCTCTTTTTCTCTTAATAAGTTGGGCTAGAGGCTTATCTATTTTGTTTATTTTCTCAAAGAACCAGCTCTTGGTTTCGTTGATTTTTGCTATTGTTTTATTCTTCTCAATTTTGTTTATTTCTTCTCTGATCTTTATTATGTCCCTCCTTCTGCTGACTTTAGGCCTCAGTTGTTCTTCTTTTTCCAGTTTCGATAATTGTGATGTTAGACTATTCACTTGGGATTGTTCTTCCTTCTTCACGTGTGCCTGGATCACTATATACTTTCCTCTTAAGACTGCTTTTGCTGCGTCCCACAGAAGTTGGGGCTTTGTGTTGTTGTTGTCATTTCTTTCTATATATTCCTTGATCTCTATTTTGATTTGTTCATTGATCCATTGATTATTTAGAAGCATGTTGTTAAGCCTCCATGTGTTTGTGAGCCTTTTTGTTTTCTTTGTAGAATTTATTTCTACTTTTATACCTTTGTGGTCTAAAAAATTGGTTGGTAGAATTTCAGTATTTTGTAATTTATTGAGGCTCTTTTTGTGAGCTAGTATGTGGTCTATTCTGGAGAATGTTCCATGTGCACTTGAGAAGAATGTATATCCTGTTGCTTTTGGATGTAGAGTTCTATATATGTCTATTAGGTCCATCTGTTCAGTGCCTGTGTGTCCTTACTTATTTTCTGCCTGGTGGATCTATCCTTTGGGGTGAGTGGTGTGTTGAAGTCTCCTAAAATGAATGCATTGCAGTCTATTTCCCTCTTTAGTTCTGTTAGTATTTGTTTCACATATGCTGGTGTTCCTGTGTTGGGTGCATATATATTTAGAATGGTTATATCCTCTTGTTGAACTGAGCCCTTTATCATTATGTAGTGTCCTTCTTTATCTCTTGTTACTTTCTTTGTTTTGAAGTCTATTTTGTCTGATATTAGTACTGCAACCCCTGCTTTCTTCTCACTGTTGTTTTTCTGAAATATGTTTTTCCATCCCTTGACTTTTAGTCCGTGCATGTCTTTGGGTTTGAGGTGAGTTTCTTGTAAGCAGCATATTGATGGGTCTTGCTTTTTATCCATTCTATCACTCTGTGTCTTTTGATTGGTGCCTTCAGTCCATTTACATTTAGGGTGACTATTGAGAGATATGTACTTATTGCCATTGCAGGTTTTAGATTCGTGGTTACCAAAGGTTCAAGGTTAGCCTCTTTCGTATCTTATTGCCGAACTTAGCTCGCTTATTGAGCTGTTATATACACTGTCTGGAGATTTTTTCTTCTCTCCCTTCTTATTCCTCCTCCTCCATTCTTCATATGTTGTGTGTTTTGTTCTGTGCTCTTTTTACTAGTGCTCCCATCTAGAGCAGTCTCTGTAAGATGCCCTGTAGAAGTGGTTTGTGGGAAGCAAATTCCCTTAGCTTTTGCTTGTCTGGGAATTGTTTAATCCCGCCATCATATTTAAATCATAGTCGTGCTGGATACAGTATCCTTGGTTCAAGGCCCTTCTGTTTCATTGCATTAAATATATCATGCCATTCTCTTCTGGCCTGTAGGGTTTCTGTCGAGAAGTCTGATGTTAGCCTGATGGGTTTTCCTTTATAGGTGACCTTTTTCTCTCTAGCTGCCTTTAAAACTCTTTCCTTATCCTTGATCCTTGCCATTTTAATTACTATGTGTCTTGGTGTTGTCCTCCTTGGATCCTTTCTGTTGGGGTTTCTGTGTATTTCCGTGGTCTGTTCAATTATTTCCTCCCCCAGTTTGGGGAAGTTTTCAGCAATTATTTCTTCAAAGACACTTTCTATCCCTTTTCCTCTCTCTTCTTCTTCTGCTACCCCTGTAATACAGATATTATTCCTTTTGGATTGGTCACATAGTTCTCTTAGTATTGTTTCGTTCCTGGAGATCCTTTTATCTCTCTGTATGTCAGCTTCTATACGTTCCTGTTCTCTGGTTTCTATTCCTTCAATGGCCTCTTGCATCTTATCCATTCTGCTTATAAATCCTTCCAGGGTTTGTTTCACTTCTGTGATCTCCTTCCTGACGTCTGTGATCTCCCTCCTGACTTCATCCCATTGCTCTTGCATTTTTCTCTGCATCTCATCCCATTGCTCTTGCATTTTTCTCTGCATCTCCATCATCGTGTTCATGATTTTTATTTTGAATTCTTTTTCAGGAAGACTGGTTAGGTCTGTCTCCTTCTCAGGTGTTGTCTCTGTGATCTTTGTCTGCCTGTGGTTTTGCCTTCTCATGGTGATAGAGATAGTTTGCAGAGCTGGTATGAGTGATGGCTGGGAGAGCTTTCCTTCTTGTTGGTTTGTGGCCTTCCTCTCTTGGGAGAATAGCGACCTCTAGTGGCTTGTGCTTGGCAGCTGTGCGCAGACAGGGCTTCTGCTTCCTGCCTGGTTGCTATGGAGTTTATCTCTGCTGTTGCTGTGGGCATGGCCTGGCTCGGGCTGCTCCTCCAAATGGTGGAGCCCTGTTGGAGGGGGAGCGGCGGGAGACTATATATCTCTGTAAGGGGCCTCTGTGCTCCCTGCTGCCCAGGGGGTTAGAGTGCCCAGAGATCCCCAGATTCCCTGCCTCTGGTCTAAGTGACCTGTCCTGCCCCTTTAAGACTTCCAAAAAGCACTCCCCAAACCAAAACAACAACAGCAACAACGAAAGAAAAAAAATTTATATAAATAAAAAAATAAAGGTAAAACACGCGATTTTCTTTGTTCTCAGGCACCGGTCTCAGGCACCCGCTCACCAGTCTTGCTGCCCTGTTTCCCTAGTATTGGGATCCCTGTCTCTTTAAGGCTTCCAAAACGCAATCGCCAGAAAAAAAAAAAAAAAAAGCCGCTCCCATTTCTTTGTTCTCCCGTTTCTTTGTTCTCTGGCGTTAGCCTCAGGCACCCGCTCACCAGTCCTGCTGCCCTGTTTCCCTAGTATCCAGGACCCCATGCATACACTGTGTCTGGGCTCTGGTCCGGAATCCTGGGGCTGGGTGCTCAGCAGTCCTTGGCTCCCTCCCTGCTGACTCCTCTCCTCCCGCTGGGAGCTGGGGGGAGGGGCACTCAGGTCCCACCGGGCCGAGGCTTGTATCTTACCCCCTTAGCGAGGCGCTGGGTTCTCACAGGTGTGGATGTGGTCTGGATGTTGTCCTGTGTCCTCTGGTCTCTATTTTAGGAAGAGTTGTCTTTTTTATATTTTCATAGATAAATGTGGTTTTGGGAGGAGATTTCTGCTGCTCTACTCACGCCGCCATCTTGGCTCCACCTCTGAATTCAGAAATTTTTATCTAAAATTTTATCTAATATTTTGAGTTCAAAGCCATTGTCAATTAAGGCCATCCTCCTCATTTGTTAAAACCTCAGTATCTGCATTCAGGAATTATTTTCCCTCTGTGCTCAGAGAGATATTTGACTATAAAGTTGTCCCCCCTTATCTGTAGGTTATATGTTCTAAGCATCCCAGTAGATGCCTAAAACCACAGATGGTACCAAACTCCATAAATAGTGTGTTTTTTCCTATGCATACATCTCTATGATAAAGTTTAATTTATAAATTAGGCCAAGTAAGAGATTAGCAACAATAACTAATAATAAAGTTGAACAGTTATAACAATGTGCTATAATAAAAGTTATGTGAAAGTGATCTCTCAAATTATCTTACTGCACTCGCATTTCTTGTGATGTTGTGAAATGATAAAATGCATACATGATAAGGTGAAATGAGGTGAATGATGTGAGCATTGTGACGTAGCATGAGGCTATTATTAACCTTCTCAGAAGGATGATCATCTGTGTCAAAACCTTGGCTGACCATGGTAACTGAAACCTGGAAAATGAAGCTGCAGATAACAGTGTCTACCATACTTTGCTCTTTTTGAGTGCCATACTTTGCTCTTTTTGAGTGGTCATATTTTGTTGACATAGTTTCCCTTAGAAATCTAGACTTTAGTGTTTAACATGGTGGTAATGTTTTTTCTTATTCTAAGCCAAATGGATATATATGTAATATGTAATATATATTAATGATCTCAAAATTATTTGGGAACATTTTAAAGTTTTTTTCAGTGGCAGTCAGTAAACACTTTTTTCTGATTAAACTATGTTGCAACCAAGTAAAGCTTGGACAGAGAAAGAACAGGCCTTGAACTACATAATTATGACAAACACAACCAGATTGTTTTTCTGTTTAAAGTATTCAGAAGTAACTTACCTCAACATAGTGTTGTTGCAGGAGTAGAATTGTGATGATGTGTAAATACCTTATGCCTAACAAAACATATGTTGAAATACAATATGCTAATAATTGGAGATCCCCTTGAACAACACAGATTTGAACTGTGTGGATTCACTTACATCGAGATTATTTTCAGTAAATATATTGGTAAACTTTTTGGAGATGTGCCAGAATTTTATAAAACATTTTCTCATCTTGGAGGGATAAGGGGGGAAAATGGGGCATTACAATTAGCACACATAATGTAGTGGGGGGGACACGGGAAAGGCAGTATATACAGAGAAGACAAGTAATGATTCTATAACATCTTACTACACTGATGGACAGTGACTGTAATGGGGTATGTGGGGGAGACTTGATAATGGGGGGAGTATAATGACCATAATGTTGTTCAAGTAATTGTACATTAATGATATCAAAATAAAACAATTAAAAAAACATTTTCTCTTCTCCAGCTTACTTTTTTATAAGAATACAGTATATTATACATATAAGTATATAAAATATGTATTGTCTGTTATCAGTAAAGCTTTGGTCAACAGGGAAAACTATTAGTAGTTAAGTTTTTGGGGAATCAGAAGTTATACATGGATTCTTGACTGCTTGGAAGTCAGTGCCCCTAACCCCTCCATTGTTCAAGGGTCAGCTGTATTTGTAAATTATAACCAGAATTTATAAAATAATATTGATAATTGCTATAAGGATTATTAAATGAATACTCAAGAAAAGATATAAACATGTAGTTAGTGGGTGAAATAAAAAATAGTATCTAAAATTGCTTGTTAGGTTAAATATTAATGATTATCAGTTTAGTCTTGATGTATTTATTTCTGGCTAAATGTAATGGAATTTTTATTCCTATTGGAATAGAGAGCTCTTTTATGACCGTTGGGTCACAGGTTTTTGTGGGAGTTTTTATTTCTTTGTTTTCTTTTTAAAATTTTTTTTTAAGTATTTAAATTTTTCAATTTTACAGTAGTTACAGAACACTTACTTACAAGTGTGAAACATAGTTGAGCCTGTGGGGAAGTGAAGATGAACAGCACCCAGGTTCCTGTTTTGGAGACATGAAGAACCTAGTGGGGAGGACAGCGCTGTCCATAAATTCTAGAATACAAGACTGTATCAGGAAAGCTCGGGGAGGGCGAAGCAGTACTGTGAGAAACAGGAGCGCTAGTGCCCTGGGAGCCTAGACGCCAAGAGGCAGCCTGTGCGGGACGCCTCCTGAGGCAGTGGGGTCCGGGAGTTGCGTGTGCTGCTTAGTGGGAGCTCAGTTTTGCTTGTGAATTACAATACTGAAAGTACAGCTACTGTGGAAGTACTTTCCTTCTCCCTTGCTCTGGCAAGTATTACCAGAGAATTCCATCCCATGTTCAGACATCCATGTTTTTAATAAAGTCTCCCTCTTTCCCTTTTTCCTTCCTCCAAAACTTTCTATTCCTTCTTCTGTATTTTCCTTTTTCCTTTTCATACCTTGTCCCAGTTCTATAGCGGTATTGGGTTTTGAATTCTTTCCTTATTATTGGTCTCTCTTTGCAGAATGGCTTCTCCAATCTGGTGAAATTTTGTTCATCTTCAAAGATTTCAGCCTCTCAGGAACACTTCCCAAGCTCTTAGGCTGAGTTATTTCCTACTTCCTCTCTGTTCTCAGAGCACTGTGTCTATACTCCTGTTGTAGTAATTTATAATGTGTCCCTAACAGCAGGAGCTTTGTATAGTCTTGGCCTTTTTCCTTTTGAATCTTGAGTACCTAACACAGTATCTGATGCTTATTTAAATGGCTTCCTTTGAGTAAGAAGTACAACTTGTGAAAAGTATTGTTCTCTACATTTCAGGGGTATTGGATAGAAAATAAATACTTTTAAATAATGGTGAAGAGTCCCAAAAAACTAATACTTCAAATTTAAAGCAGTGCTAAATTTAGTCTTCTTAAATATTCAATGAGAGTTTTTAATTTGTCCTTTTCTTTCTATTTCCTAACATAATGATAGAAACTATGTGGTACAGGCTGTTTTAAGAAATATGGGTTGAAATTACAGTCAAATTTTTGACTACCCATTTTTAAGCAAAGCAGGGTGGTTACTACAGTGGAGGGATAAATGGAAAAATTGGGGGAAGAACTGTAAAACACGAGCCTGATAAAAGATACTGAAGTATGACCAGGTTTCATATCCATGGATCAGCATCTTCCCAAAGCCAGAACTGCCCACAGTCCTGAACAATGCCACAGACCACTGGTACTGTTATATTTTGTGTCCAGAACCTGCAGATGAAGCTGTCAGAAGATTAACAGGAGAAAAAAAACCTATGAATTTTATTTCCTGTTAGTACTTTTATATGCCATGGGGTTGCGCTGTGTAGAAAAGTAAAAACCCCAAAGAAGCAGTTAGGCTCAGGGGCTCATACTACCATCAAACAGAGCTCATACTGCCATCGAAGACTGATAATTGTGGGGACTAGTTAATAGGCATCAGAAAGGACTTAGGCTTCTAGGGGCATTGTATTTTAACAAAATGTCTAGGACCTATATGGAGGAAACTAATGGAAGGAGTGTTTTAGCAAGTAGTTAATTTAGTGAAGTAAGTGAAGAGGATGGAGCCCATTTAAGTTAGTCTGCCCCACATTGAAATGATTGCCAGTGTAAACATGCCATTTGTTGATTCTGGACCGGGCTTGTTGGATCGTGGAATTACAAACAATACTGAGGCCAAATACCTTCTTGCTCTGAGCATTTATGTATATTGAAAAGCTGGCCTTGGATTCAGGCCAAGTAATAAAAGTTTCGTGCAACTCAAAATGAAAGTGGCAGGGTTCTGATCCCTCAGGTTTTTAGTGCTAAAATATAAGTGGTCCATAAGAAAGCTTTTCACATTTTACCAGTTAGACCTGGTACCTACACACTTGTACCCAAAGAACAACAGTTGCTGGGACCTTGGACCTAAGCAGTTAGAAGAACATAATATTTCCAGGAAAAAAAAATCCTGTGAGATAACAGTGAGGAATTTTATTAGCAATGTAGTACTTTCTTCTCCTGCACTTCTTTATATTTCTGTAAAATATCCTGGTTCCTGTCAATGTAGTGACACTCAGTTGCCTCTCTTTTCCATGTCTTCTAACCAAGCATTCTCTTAACTGTCCCAAAAATGTCACCATCTTTGTGAATTATCTGTATCCCAAGAGAATTTCCAAGAACTAGGCTATCCAGCCTAGCAGGCAGTTTTGTCAGGCATGGAAGGTTGCAGGTGCAGCTGGTGGCCAGGTGTCTCCACCCACAGTGTGTCCTGAAGGGAGGGATTAGTATGCCCACACTGGCCACTCTTGTAGCCAGTCCTGTGTGGCAGAATGAGGAGTTAGGTTTATATTAATCACCAGAGTTCATCTGGAGACTGCATTTTTGGTGTGACGTACTTTGTGTACTTTTTTTGTGTTTTGGCAAATAAATCCTAAGTGTCATTCTGATATTACTCAGCCACTATTAATATGAAAAAGTAGTATGATAAATGGTACAATTTATAGATTCAAATGTTCGCTCGAATTTCTTCAGTCTTAAAGTCTTCAAGTTCTTTAAAATAAAATTATATCTTAACACACAGACACCTACTAGATTATTCACAGAGATATTATAGAAATAAATGATGTAAGGCATGGAAATATTTTTATCTACTTGGAAGAAAGGCATGATAACAATTTATTTATATTATAAATGGCCAAGCAATCAAACTGTTTCAAGGCAGTACAGCACCTAGATCAAAATTACCATCCCTTTTTTATAGTGCGTGGTATTCCATGCCTCATGCTGCTTATGACATCCCAGCAGATAGAGGTTAATTGCATTTTTAAATTCATGGAATTTTAGACTAGACAAGACTTTAGAGGTGCCTGTTCTCTATAAAAGACAAAGCTCTTCAAAGAGGGGAAGGGCCACCAGATTTCGTCCGTAAATCCAGGGATGTGATTAATGTGTTCATTTGCATAAATTCACATACAGAATTTAGCACCTTTAACTCCCAAATAGGCAAAGTAAAGTAAGCTAATGGGCTCCCTTGCCCCGAATTCAGTCCAGTATTCAGGGATTGAGGAAGCTGACAGCAGCTTGTCCCTTGCTGTTCCTTCAAAGCCAAGATACTACTCAGGGGAAGCTCACCAAGATTTTAACTCTATTCTACAGTCATGCATTCTAAGCCCCATGTGACCTTTTTTATTTACTTCCTAGTTTCTAGTGCAGATGCATGAGGTTACCAAATACATGAAAGATTTCTTTGTAGGTATTTTTTCTTTCTATCTGAATAACCCAGCAAATATATTCTGCTTCACACATTCTAGGAAGGGATTTGAGAGAATTGTTCTGCTTTTTTGTGTGAATTATTCTTAATGAGAAGCTAGGTGACTTATCTGTGTCCCTGTCCTCTTTCCTTCCTTGCTCATTTATTGTTGCTGGTGGCTAATAGTAGAAGGAAAGAATAAAAAACAAAAGGCATTTTATTTGGCTTCTTTTAGCACTGATAGGAAATTTTAATGAAGAAATTTGAACTTAATGACCAAGAAGATTTCCATTGTCCTTTATTTTCCCCCATTAAGTAGAAAATGCAGAATTGAGTATTCTACCACAGATAGTTATTCTTCATAAATTTTAAGCCACTTAAAGGTCATGTCTTATATTGGCTAGTGAACAGTGAATTTTTATTTGGTATCGTTAATGTACAATTACTTGAACAACATTATGGTCACTAGACTCCCCCTAATATCAAGTCCCCCCCCCACATGCCCCATTACAGTCACTGTCCATCAGCGTAGCAAGACACTATAGAATCATTACCGTCTTCTCTGCATACACTGCCTTTCCCGTGTCCCTCCCCCACTACATTATATGTGCTAATAATAATGTCCCTTTTTCCCCCTTATCCCTCCCTTCCCACCCATCCTCCCCAGTCCCTTTCCTTTTGGTAACTGTTAGTCCATTCTTGGGTTCTGTGAGTCTGCTGCTGTTTTTGAACAATGACATTTTAAAATAAAATTCAAAAAATTCTATTCTGTAGCCAGATTTAACCCTTACTATGTGATGAAAGCTTGAACTTGCTTTTGTGGTACTTGGTCAATCTCATTTCTGATAGATGATGGGATTGCAGTGGGGAGAGAAGCCAGAAATTCTCATCCCTGCTCTCAAAGCCTTTATGTCACAGTGATAGTTTTAAAAGAAATATGGCCAAATTCCATAAGAAGAGGATACATAGATGTGAGGACAGTTAATACCTGAGTATTGTCTTTGTTTCTCCCCCAGAAGAACAGGTTGCAGGACTCCACAAATGAAGAATGTGATCGTTTTTCAGTCCTGGAACATAGGAGGGGACTAGGGGTCTTAGCTGTAATGGCCAGCACTCAGGTTCCAGCTTGCAGTGCACTGCACGGCTAAATAGCCATGCCGAAACCCAAGTAAAAGAGTAGCCAGGACCTTACTGCTTGATCTGTATGCCTTGCTGCAAAAAGAACTAGACAAGCGATTTATAGGTAGCCTTAACTCTAATAAATTTGTTTGCATTTTGAAAAATCTTGTTTGCAACAAAATGTCAATGTCAATGAGGATAGATCCAAATGATAATTAGAAGTTTGATTTTTATGAATTATAGGTTAAAGGCCATAAATGTTTTAAGCACCAAAAAGGAAGCCTGAACCAAAATGTTTCTCAAGTTTTCCTCTAGGGCCTACACCATCTGCTGCTGGATGATGGTGCCTTTCCATTATTTTATTATAACTTTTTTTTAATTTAAGAGACTGTTTCTTTAAATAAATCCCCATAGAACCTTATCTGAAATCTTCAATTGTATGAAACTGTTTCTAGAGTCATAGTGTTTTTAGTATACTTTTTCTTGTTTGTACATGATTTTCCTAATTTTATTTTAATAGGTAGAATACATTAATTTGTGATAATTTTCTTGACGTTTATTGTACATTTAGAGTAGGACTTGAATCCCACGGTGACTGCTCAGTGGGGGAATAGCCTAAGTGCTGAGAACTGGAGCTTTCAGAATTTCACAACTGTGGGGGAAGAAATTCCTAGCCCCACCACCTTTGAACCCTATAAAGTTTTTCTTTCTCTTTTTCCCTCTGTTACACTCAACTGTCAAAACTGCAGCTGTAGATTTCCTGAGACATCTGCCTTTTCCATAACTACAGCTGGGCAATTGAGCATAGCTGGAAAAAAATCCCCCAGGTTTACAAATGAGTACCGCCATACTAGATTTTAACAGTACCAACCTCATCTGGCCCCTCCTCATTGCTTGGCAAGTTCTGGAGTCCACTCATGCTTTCCATTTCTGAAATGATTGTTTTAAACACCACTTCTCAAACTTCCAGTCTTCCTTACTCTTTTTTATCTCATAATTTTGTTTTGTGAAGCCATAACATAAAAGTACAGACTCAGTTATCTTAACTAATTCCAGTGATTTTTGTTTTCATTTATAATTTGACACATTTTTTAAATTCTTTTTCTTCCTATTTTTTCATGGGACGATTTTGCCTTTTTAAGTGTTAGGAAGTATTTTTAATTTATTGAAGTCTGTTTTTATTACTAGTAAGGAAGGGTATGTAAGTCATTCATTTTCATCAAGTATGGCTTTGACTACATTCCAAAGATTCTCTGTGTTATCTTTTTCATTATTTAAAAAATATTCTCTTATTATGTAATGAATTTTTTCCTAGGCCCAATTATTATTTATGAGTGTATTTCCAGGAATGTAGGGTTTTTTTCACCATACATTATGAAACTGTAGTCAATAAGTATATACTGATGTTGTTCTTGCTAAAGTTACTAATGACATCCTAACTGCTAAATTCATTGGGGCTCTTTTCAGCCTTTGTCTTATCCTTTCTAGTAGTTGTGACAATCTTACCTACTCTGTGCCTCTTAAGTATGCTTTCTTCGTCTTTCCTGCCTGATCTTCTGCCTGCTTTTAAATATTGGTATCTCTCCAGGCTGTGTCCAAGGTTTTAGCTTTTCTTCCTACTCTACTGCTTTTCTCAGAACGAACACATCTTCTCCCATGGTTTTACCTCACTCATGTCAGTGATTTTCAAGTTTATTGCCAGCCCACACCTTCTCATCACAGATCCAAACCTTATTTCTGGTGACCTGCTGGACATACCTACCTTGTTGTCCTGTGGTTGCCTCAGAATGAACTGTCTAAAGTATCTATGTAGAGCCTGTTTTTACCTACTGAATACTTCTTGATCCATCCCTTTTTTCCTGCATGACGCTGCTTTGGTTTAATTCCCCATCATATATTTCACATGGCTATACTTAGCTAAGTATATTTCCTTCCCTAATCTCTTGTCCCACAAATTGAACCTTCTCCATTACTGATTTTTCTTTCTTGTGGTATGTTACTGATTTTATTGTATCACTAGGTACTTAAAAATTAATTATTGTAATAATTTGGAGAGCTTAAACTTCCATAATCAAAAGTAATTATTGGTAACATACTGTTATATCCCCTATTTTATCTGTACCTATATTTCCCATAAGTGAGATCATCCTAAATATAGTTATAGCCTCCATTTTAAAAAACAACACCAGAAGGTAAAGTTAGATCCATACTCAACACTTTCCACTAAAATGAGGTCTAGAGAGATCAGAGAGTTAAACATAAAGACTTAATCCATAGAAGTTCTCAAGAGTATATGTGTGAGTGTTTTTTGTGATTTTGCAGTAGAGAAGACTTTTGTACATATAATATGATTTGTGACCCAGAGATCATAACGTAAAAATTGATATACTTGGCTATATAAAACTGAACATTTCTACATGACAAAAACATGCAAACATCGTAAACAAAACCAAATGACAACCCAGGGAGAAAATCACAACTCCTCACAAAGATCTGGCTTCTTGGAGAACTTAAATAGGTCTTATAATTCAATCAAAAAGACAAATCACTTCATTAAGAAAAGGCAGATGATACAAACATGAGAAATACAAATGGCTTTACACTTGTGAAAAGTTGATCAGTTTCATTCATAATAAGAAAAATGTAATTAAAAATAAAATGAGCAAAACTCAGTAGCAAAAAATAATGAGATCAAAAAAATAGGCAGAGAATCTGAATAGACATTTTTCCAAAGAAGACATACTGATGACCAACAAACACCTGAAAAGATGCTTAGCACCACTGCTCATCAGAGAAATGCAAATCAAAGCCACAATGAGATACCATTTTTTCCTGTTAGAATGGCTATTATCAAGAAGACAAGAAATAACAAATATAGGTGAGGGGAAAAAGAAACCCTTGTGCACTGTTGGTGGTAATGTAAATTGAGCAGCTGCTGTGGAAAATGTATGGATGTTCCTCAAAAAAATAAAAATAAAAGTACCGTGTGACCCAGTAATTCTACTTTGGGGAGTTATCTGAAGAAAATGAAAACAGTAATTTGAAAAGATATAGGGATCACCACAGTGCTCACTGCAGCATTATTTATAATAGCCAAGGTATGGAAGCATCCTAAGTGTCCATTGATGGAGGAATGGATAAAGAAGATGTGATACACACATGCAGACATGCATTCAAAATAGAATACTAGTCAGCCATAAAAAAGAGTGAAATCTTGCCATTTGCAACAACATGGAGAGGACTCTGAGTGAATTATGTTAAGTAAAACAAAAGACAGGAGGACAAACACCATATGATTTCACTTACATGTGGAATCTAAAAACCTAAACAAAATCATAGTAACAGAGAACACGTTGGTGGAGGGGAGGAGAATAGGGAGTGAGAGAAATGGGTAAAGAGGATCGAGAGATAAAAATCTCCAGTTATAAAATAAATAAGTCATGGAGATGTCATATACAGCATGGTGACTATAGTCTACAATATCATAGAGCATACTTGAAAGTTGCCAAGAAAGTAGGTCCTTAAAGTTGACTCTGTATGGTGACGGATGGTAATAGACTTACTGTGATGATAACTCTCCAAAGTATACAAATACTGAGTCATTATGTTGTACACCTGAAACCAAGATAATATTCTATGTCAATTATGCCTCAAAAAATTTTTTTAAGTAAAACAAGATACTATTTTTCACATGTTAAATTAGCAAAGATCAGAAAGTTTGATGATACATTGTGTTTGCAAAGGTGTTGGGAAACAGACACGTTTATAGTTTGCTGGTCAAAGCACAGATTGGTACAACTTCTATGGAGAAAATTTTTGGCAGTAGCTTATCAAAGCTACAAATATACATATCATTTGCCCTACCAATTCCATTTCTAAGAATTGATCCCACAGACATGTGTATGTGAGGCTACAGTAAACAAGGATATTGATCACAACATTGTAATAGCAATATTGGAAACAGCCTAAATATTAATAAAGGACTGACTATATGATTTCCATTTCACCCATACGGTGGAATACTGTACAGCCATTTATGAGTCAGCTCCATTTGTATTGCTGTGAAATGATCACTAAGCTATCTTTACTTGAATTAAAGGTACACAGTATGTTCAGAATGCTACCACTTGTGAAGAAAAGATATACTGAGAGAGGTTTTAATATGACCTAGTATCTCTGGGAGGTGGCATAAGAAGCTCCTACCTGTGACAGCATCTAGAGAAAACTAACAGACGGGAGTGAAAGGGACACAGATTTCCCTTCACATATTTTTATGCCTTTGACTTCTGTACCTGTGACTTTAAGTTTTTTTAAACACCTATTTTAAAGGTACACAGTATCATAATTTATGTAGCCACTTCTCCATTGTTGAACATCTAAGGTTGTTTCTATTTTATATGTGATTTTTGTCCTTTTTATTTATGTGGTGGATGATGTTGATGGATTTTCAAATGTGCCATCCTTGCTTCCCTGGGATGAATCCCACTTGGTCATGGTGTACGATCCTTTTAATGTATTTTTGAATTTGGTTTGCTAATATTTTGTTAAGCATTTTGCATCTATGTTCATCAGGGATATTGGTCTGTAATTTTCTTTTTTTGTGGTGTCTTTGTCTGGTTTTGGTCTTAGAGTGATGCTGGCTTCATAGAATGAGTTTGGGAGTATTCCCTCTTTTTGTATTTTTTGGAAAACTTTAAGGAGAATGGGTATTATGTCTTCTCTGTATGTCTGATAAAACTCCACGGTAAATCCATCTGGCCCGAGAGTTTTGCTTTTGGGTAGTTTTTTGATTACTGATTCAATTTCTTTGCTGGTAATTGGTCTGTTAGATTTTCTGTTTCTTCCTTGGTCAGTCTTGGAAGGTTGTATTTTTTCTAGGAAGTTGTCCATTTCTTCCAGGTTTTCCAGCTTGTTAGCATAGTTTTTGTATTATTCTCTAATAATTCTTTGTATTTCTGTGGGATCTGTCATGATTTTTCCTTTCTCATTTCTGATTCTGTTGATGTGTGTAGATTCTCTTTTTCTTTTTATAAGTCTGGCTAGGGGTTTATCTATTTTGTTTATTTTCTCAAAGAACCAGCTCTTGGTTTCATTTATTTTTCTATTGCTTTATTCTTCTCAATTTTATTTATTTCTTTTCTGATCTTTATTATGTCCCTCCTTCTGCTGACTTTAGGCCTCATTTGTTCTTCTTTTTCCAATTTTGATAATTGTGTCTTTAGACTATTCATTTGGGATTGTTCTTCCTTCTTTAAATATGCCTAGATTGCTATATACTTTCCTCTTAAAACTGCTTTTGCTGCGTCCCACAGAAGTTGGGGCTTTGTGTTGTTGTTGTCATTTGTTTCCATGATCTCTATTTTGATTTGGTCATTGATCCATTGATTATTTAGGAGCATGTTGTTAAGCCTCCATGTGTTTGTGAGCCTTTTTGCTTTCTTTGTACAATTTATTTCTAGTTTTATACCTTTGTGGTCTGAAAAGTTGTATGGTAGAATTTCAGTCTTTTTGAATTTACTGAGGCTCTTTTTGTGGCCTAGTATGTGGTCTATTCTGGAGAGTGTTCCGTGTGCACTTGAGAAGAATGTGTATCCTGTTGCTTTTGGATGTAGAGTTCTATAGATGTCTATTAGGTCCATCTGTTCTAGTGTGTTGTTCAGTGCCTCTGTGTCCTTACTTATTTTCTGTCTGGTGGATCTGTCCTTTGGAGTGAGTGGTGTGTTGAAGTCTCCTAAAGTAAATGCATTGCATTCTATTTCCTCCTTTAATTCTGTCAGTATTTGTTTCACATATGTTGGTGCTCCTGTATTGGGTGCATATGTATTTATAATGGTTATATCCCCTTGTTGAATTGACCCCTTTATCATTATGTAATGTCCTTCTATATCTCCTGTTACTTTCTTTGTTTTGAAGTCTATTTTGTCTGATACTATTACTGCAACACGTTTTTTCTCCTTGTTGTTTGCGTGAAATATCTTTTTCCATCCCTTGACTTTCAGTCTGCATGTCTTTGGGTTTGAGGTAAGTCTCTTGTAAGCAGCATATGGATGGGTCTTGCTTTTTTATTCTATTACTCTGTGTCTTCTGATTGGTGCTTTCAGTCCATTTACATTTAGGGTGATTATTGAAAGATATGTACTTATTGCCATTACAGGCTTTAGTTTGGTGGTTACCAAAGATTCAAGGTTAGCTTCTTTACTATCTTACTGTCTAACTTAACTCGCTTATTGAGCTATTACAGACACAGTCTGATGATTCTTTATTTCTCTCCCTTCTTATTCCTCCTCCTCCATTCTTTGTATGTTAGTTGTGGGGGTTTTTTTGTGCTCTTTTGTGTTTCCTTTGACTGCTTTTGTGGGTAGTTGATTTTATTTTTTGCCTTTAGTTAGTATTTGATTGTTCCGCTTTCTTTGCTGTGATTTTATTTTCTCTTGTGACATCTTTTTAGCCTTAGGAGTGCTTCCATCTAGAGCAGTCCCTCTAAAATACCCTGTAGAGGTGGTTTGTGGGAGGCAAATTCCCTCAACTTTTGCTTGTCTGGGAAATGTTTAATCCCTCCTTCATATTCAAATGATAATCTGTGCTGGATACAGTATCCTTGGTTCAAGGCCCTTCTGTTTCATTACATTAAATATATCATGCCATTCTCTTCTGGCCCATAAGGTTTCTGTTGAGATGTCTGATGATAGCCTGATGGGTTTTCCTTTCTTTGTAGGTGACCTTTTTTCTCTCTCTGGCTGCCTTTAATACTCTGTTCTTGTCTTTGATCTTTGCCATTTTAATTATTATGTGTCTTGGTGTTGTCCTCCTTGGGTCCCTGTGTTTGGAGTTCTGTGTGCCTCCGTGGTCTGAGAGGCTATTTCCTCCCCCACTTTGGGGAAGTTTTCAGCAGTTATTTCTTCAAAGACACTTTCTATCCCTTTTTCTCTCTCTTCTTCTCTGGTACCCCTACAATGTGGATATTGTTCTGTTTGGATTGGTCACACAGTTCTCTTAATATTCTTTCATTACTGGAGATCCTTTTAGCTCTCTCTGCATCAGCTTCTCTGCGTTCCTATTCTCCAATTTCTATTCCATTAATGGCCTCTTGCACCTCATCCATTCTGCTTTTAAGTCCTTCCAGAGATTGTTTTATTTCTGTATTCTCCCTCCTTAGCTCTTGCACTTTTTTCTGCAAGTCCATCAGCATGGTTATGACCTTTATTTTGAATTCCTTTTCAGGAAGATTGGTTAGGTCTGTCTCCCCAGGTTCCCTCTCAGGGGAGGATGTCTGTGTGATTTTGGTCTGTATCAGATTCTTCTGCCTTTTCATGGCAATGGGCAGATGGCGCATGTGTCAGCTGGGAGAACAAAATCCCTTCCTGCTTGCTCCTTGCATTCCTCTCCTGGGAGAACAGCGACCCCTAGCGGCTTGTGCTGGGCAGTTGCCGCAGACAGGGTCTCTGATTCTTGTCTGGCCTGCTGTGAGGTAAGCTCCGCACGCAGTTGCTGTGGGCGTGGCCGCTCTCAGGCTGCTGCGCTGCTATGGTGGAGCCGCGCCAGAGGGGGAACCAGCAGGTGGCTGTTTATCACTGTGAGGGGCCTCAGAGCTGCCCTGCCGCCCAGGGGGTTAGTGTGCCCTGAGTTCCCCAGGATTCCCAGCTGCTGGGCTGAGTGCTCCAGGACGCTTCCATCCAGCTGTGGGGTCCCTGTCCCTTTAAGTCTTTCAAAGGGCAGTTGCTTTTCTTTTGTTCCAGGGGCGATGGCTGCAGGGACCTGCTCACAGGTTTTACTGTCCCGTTTCCCTAGTATCCAGCACCCCACGCACCGTGTGTCTGCGCTCCCAGTTAAGATGGCTAGGGCTGGGTATTTAGCAGTCCTGGGCTCCCTCTCCCTCCCCGCTCTGACTCCTCTCCTCCCGCTGGGGAGCTGGGGTGGGGGGACCACTTGGGTCCCGCTGGGCCATGGCTTGTATCTTATCCCCTTCATGAGGCGCTGGGTTCTCACAGGTGTAGATGTAGCCTGGCTGTTGTCCTGTATCTTCTGGTCTCTCTTTTAGGGATAGTTGTATTTGTTGTATTTTTAAAAAATATATATATGTTTTTGGGAGGAGATTTCTGCTGTCCTACTCATGCTGCCATCTTGGCTCCTGCCCTGCCCTTTGTTTTTTAAAAAAATTCTGCGACTATGATGGACAGAAAATTGTACCTTGTTTAAATTTGCATTTCTGTATTATGATTGAGGCTGAACATTCATATATCCATCCATCTCTCTCTCTAAATTTAGTCACTCTTTGCAGTCTCTTGTGAATTATTATTTCACAACTCTTACACATTTATTAACTCTGGTCCTAATGTCTTTCTACTCAATTTATATGTGCTATTTATATGCTAAGGGCATTAATCTTTTGTCAGATTTGTTTGTAACTATGTTAGGTCTTTAAGGACAAGTAGCAGTTAGCTAAGAAATCAGGCTGGAGAAGGACATGCCTTGTATGGAGAAACAGTAGGGCCTAGAGGAGAGACTGTGGGAAACTACAAGGCTTCCCATCTAGCCTGAGTTGGTTCCGTGCTGCAGTGGTGCTTGCTGGAGTGAGAAGCTGAGCAGCAGTACACTGTCCATGCTAATGCATTTGACCATTTCCCTGAATACAGTGGAAAACGGCTAGGGAAGTAGTAATAGGTTTTATTTCTAAGTATGTAATAGGTTTATTTATTTAGTTGCCCAAACACTTAGAAGCTTTGGTCTCCAAATTGAGTTTTCTGATAGTCACTTTACCTTCCTCACTCCACAGCCCTTCTCATGGTCACTGCCCTCCTTTTTTAAGCAATTAAATAATTTCACTTACTCTTCCTGCTTATGTCAGTAGCTCTTTCCCTTATAATGCTCTCAGCCACCTGTCTTTTCTTAAGATATGCTTCGTGCTTGAACTATTTGTGGGAACACTTAAAGCAGTGTTGAGAGGTAAGATGATCTCTTTAAGTCTTGTGATGCGAGAGACAGGTGTTTTTAATGCCCTTTCAAAATGACAACTTGGTTTATACGAAGTGCTTATCGAATTTTGGGTAGAGTTTATCGACCTTTGAAGGAGGCATAGTTTGAGGCTGGAAATCACAGACTGCCTTCAAAACCCAGGTCTGCCTCTTATTGGACGTGTAATCTTGGTCTAAATGTTTTTAAACTCTCTGAGTCACCATAGGTGAGTATTAAGTGAGATAATGTATATCTGGTACTTAGCACAATACCTTGTGCATGGCACTTGTGCCTTAAGTTATGGATATTGTTATCACTTTGAACCCTCAAAAGAGCACTACAAATACCTGTGGAACGCAGCCTTTTTTCTTTGTGAATTGTGAAAATAGGAATCTGAGGCTATACTTACACTTATCTGTAGTCCATTCAATGTTATCTACTTAAATTTTCTTCTTTGTACTTTCTAAAAGTATTTTTTCTCTGACCTTGGAGCTCAGGGTTTTTTAAGAAGTATCTTGGCATGGTACTATGTTTGTTAAATCTCAATGAGTCTTCTCCATTTTTTATACTCATTTCTGGGACATTTTCTTCCATTACAATTTTAATTAGTACTCAGTTCAGTTTTTTCATACTTATTACTCATAGGTTATATACCTTTGCCCTATTCTGAAGGTTAATCTTATATCTTTTTCATTAACTCACTTAATTTTTCTGTTTTAGATTTGATTTTCTAGTTTGTCTTCTATTCTGGTTTCTGTAACACTGTTAATTCTTACTTCCTTCAGCTATGTATATAATTCTCTACAGTTGCAATCTTTGTTTTGTGTTTAGTTTTTTTTTTCTTCTTTTGCTTTTCTCAAAAGTGGGCAAATATAACTCCTATACTATTTATTAAAAAAAATTTTTTTAAGCCTACCTATTGAGGAATAGTTGATGAAACAGTCCAGTGCATCCATTTTAAGTGTACAGTTCAGTGTTTTGACAAATACATAGGCCTGTGGAAACACCACCCCAGTCAAGATTAGAACTGTTCCATTAACCCCAAGGAAGTCTCCCTAACCCCCTATGTTCATTTTGAATGGCCTCTATTTCCTCTTTCATCTCTCTGTATGTAGATTTCATCCCCTGCCAGTCCGTGAGTTCAATAGCCTGGCTCATCTCCACTGTATCCTTAGCACCTTGCGCCGTGCTTACCTGATAAGCATTCAATACATACATCTTTCGTGAATTCCCATTGCAAATTCTGTAATCATTTCCTTTCAGAGGTCATTTCAGTCTTTGTGCTGTGAACCGGTTTCATTCTATTTCTTTTACAGTTTCCTATCCTTTGTTATATTTTCCTTATTAATTATTTGTATTTTTTGAAGGTCTTTTTGATATTGCCCGTAATATTTTGGTAAGTTCACTTATTGAGTAAATATTTACTGAGGACAATCTGTGAGCCAGGCACTTAAAATCCACGGGTAAATGATAAAAATCCCAACTGTATGTAGCTTACCTTGTATGGGAACTTAACTTCATAAGGAAGCTTTCTGTTAAGTTCAAACCAGAGTATAACCACATTGAAATGATCCTTCAGCTTTCTTTCTCTTGGTGTTACTATCCATTTTATGATATACTACGCACATATACATGCACAGCAATCCCAAGTCCTTTGAATTAATCTGAGAGGTAAGAGCCTTAACCAAGATTAGGTTTTGGAAAAAACTGAGAGTTTGGAAAAGTAGAAGGTGATTCAGAAGGCATGTGGATGGTTGAAACAGTAAGATTTAGTGATTGATTGAACATAAGGAATTAAGGGAAAGGAAGAAATTTAGGAGGAATCCCCAGATCCACTGGGGGCAAGGGGAAAGAAAGATTGTTTTCAAAGTGTCCTGTGGAAGAACCTGTAGTGGGTATAGTGGGTCTTTTCTTGACAAGTCCAAGTGGCAATTGGGTTATATTGGAACTCAAAAAGTAGGTATGGATGAGAGAAAGATTTCTTAGCCAATGGCATATACATACACATACACACATGAATGATAATTGAAACCTTGGGCACAGACGCAATTACTGAAAGAGATTTTATTAAAAAGAGAAGAGGTCCAATATGGAGCCCTTGAGAGTAGAACATTTAAGAGACAGCACAGTAAGATGAGGCCACAAAGACTAGGAAGAAATAGCTAATAGATCTACAGTGCAGGAGGAAAAACCAACTGGCTATGGAACAACATCAGTGAAGCAGATTGCAAACAGTCATCTATCTTACTAGAAGAATTATTGACTTTAAAAGGTCTTATTTTTATTAAAAATTTTGACTGTTTTTTAAGTTACCTAAATTTGATGGTCTGTGTATGCACTGGAATACCTGTTAGAGTTAAGGCTGGATGAATCTTGAGGCTTTACCTCGAGAAGTGAGCAGACAACAGCATCCTGGAGATGTACAGCACGGTTTCACTAGGTAGCCTAGCCTCAAAGATGCACAGGGGAACTGATGATCCAGAAGCAGCAGTA
The DNA here is from genome assembly GCF_040802235.1 of Manis javanica. NCBI lineage: Eukaryota > Metazoa > Chordata > Mammalia > Pholidota > Manidae > Manis > Manis javanica. The sequence goes on from NC_133171.1 coordinate 9,087,770, forward strand.
GGATCCAGGAACATACTGGCACCCTCCACTCAGCCTGTGGAATCTGGAGGCGTGCAGAATTAAGCAGCTTCCTCCAAATGGCTGTAATGGAAGCACTGTCTCCAGGAGCAAGGAATGTTTTGAGTTAAAGCAAGCAGATGGAGGACTTCCCTTTCCCAGCAATTACAGGAGTTTGCCCCAACGTGGCCAAAGAAAGGGTTGAGCTGTTTTGTTACTGGATACTTGATTGGGGTTGGGCAGGGAGGAAAAAGCAGAGATGTTGTCACAGGGTTGATAAGCAGAGAAACCAGCACTTGGGGTGAGGATGAAGGGTGACAGAAAGGAGTATTACATCAACTGGCTTCTAAATCTCACCTTTTGCATGCTAAAGCCAATGTGAGCCTCCAGGTGCTGAGAGGCTGTGATTATTACAGCCTCCATTTGGCTGGCAGTGGTTCTAGAAGGGGAGAAAGTGAAGCAAGACCTCAGAACTGTAGAGCCTTCATTAGTACTGCCTGCGTGTTGCTTTGCACTGGGAAATTGTAATGGATGGAGGAGTCTCATAAAGGAATTTGATCCTTGTGATGGTGAAAGGATAGCCAGTAGAAGAACATATGTTCTGGGAGGTCTGAGGGCAAACCAAAGGGCAGAGGCTGGGGTGGAGAAGAAAAGCCAAATGGGAATCTCCTGTACAAGGAAGCACCGAAAAACTCCAAATCCCAGGAGGGGAGAGAGAGAGCCGTGCTTGGGAGAGCAGCATAGCCCTCCTCTTGCTGTGGCTGCAGTCTGCTTTTCCATAGGTGGTAGCTGTTGCCTATATTTGTTAATTTTGCATGCTTCATTTCAAACAGCATCTGACTCACATTAGGTTCATCCTAACGCCGGGCTCTGTGCAGCAGCTGGCTGCCATTTCATTGCAGCATCTGCACATTTTTCTTTGAAATGTTCTTGCTCAGTAATATTGTCAAGAGGCTGATAGCCAGAATGTGTTTGAGGATGAATGGTTTATCTTAGTAACTGGAAAAGAAATGTAAATGATAAAATCCAAGGCAGAGGCAGGATTGAAATAATCAGTGGTTTGCCCTCTCCTACAAAATTTGAAGATCCAGTGCCAGAATTGTGATCACCTTCACAAAATTATGATCATTTGTAATAATTCATACAACTGAAAAATTATTCATGCAGCAGTTAGTTTATTGTTCTCAGCCAACGTGGTGTCTTCTCTTAGGGCAAAAGAAAGCTGTTTTAGACAGTGGAGGAGAAAGAATGGCAAGGAAGAGAAGAAGAAACCATTACATCATTCATGTCAAAGGTGCTTCCAAAATTGGAAGAACAACTTTTGGTTGCTTTAAACACAATTAATTTAAAAATCTAGCATTTCTTTCCTTTAGGTATAGACTTTGTTGATTAGGGAGACAACAGGAATATACAGTGGAATAGTTAGAACCCTGGACCTCGAGTTCAACTGATAGAAACTGTTGAGTGTCTTAGCTGTTTTCTAATTTCCTTGAACCTCAGAACAACTTAGGTCTTTGCATTCCATGCCACCTTCCTTTTTTCCTAGCTGTTCCTAGCTAGTCACTAACTTGTAGAAAAATGAACTTAGTAGTGACTACTATTGTCCATTTTATTTTTCCAAAAAGCCTGGCCAGCATCCTAAGTGAAGAAAGAACTAAGACAAATGGATAATTTCCTGAGGCTAATTCCTGTTAGAAAACCAGTTCTGCATATGGAATAAAATATTAGAACTAAATTATTTTGTTCACTCTCTGCTCCCATCACCACCAAAAAAGAAATTGTTTTGGAGAAGTGTTTGGGTGTGAGGAAGAACAGTGATGTTGTGTTATATAAACAACCATTACTCTGTGCAATAAAGTGCACCAGAAATTGCTTTGAGCTTACCTCTCTACTATCTAAAATCTGTTAGCTTAGCGTCTACACATGAGGCAATCTATACTTAATACAATCTATCAGTGAAATCCTCCCATGTGCTTTTATATGCGAATGAATCCAGTTAATGGCATCTGCTAGTGCAAGGATTCCATTTCCAGTCATCACCACCCTAAGGTTGATACTGAGCACCCAGAAACATGAGTACTCCATTTGGCTCACGAGGTTCAGAGGAACTTCTCCGCAACAGCTTTCATCCTGAAAGTACAAGTTTTAAAATGTCTTCCTCCTTTATGGTTCTTAATGTTATGAGATCTCATTTTACTCTTGCCTTTAAAGGCAAATGACCTGATACTTGAATTTTTAATTTAAAATTTCTTCTTACTTTAGAAAGTTTTCTAGAACAAAATTAATCTTCTCTAAGATCAGATTTCCCCGTAAGTTGTATCATCTCCCAACACCCACCCCCCAACTCTCAAGGTAATTACATTCCCCTTCTCTCATTTCTTTGCCTCTGTTCCCATTCTGTTCCTAATATTTGCACGTGCATTCTTTAGTTGGTATTTAAAGTTAAAAGTAGAGCAGTCTGAAATCATAGAAGACCAGAGAAAATTGTGTGTAATATGTCTGACTTGGGGGGTTTCATCTCAGTCTCTTGTCTTCATTCTGGTGTTAGAACAGGAAAGAATGGGGGTTAAGGCCATGACTGTCTGAGTGTAGGAGTATATCAGGTTCAAGACTCTTAAATCAGCTGTTGTGGCTAATTATATAGACCCTCTGTTACACACACTGTGGTATATACCCTGAGGATGCTGAATGAGGTGTAGTTGTGACATGAGGAGAGGTGAATGCTGATTGCATTGAGGTATTAACAAGAAGAATAGCTGTCATTTATTGAGTCTTTCTATGTACCGTGTTCTGTACCAAATTCCAAACACACACTATAAAGCTTAATCCTCCCAGCTGCCTTGAGAGGTAGGCAGTATTATGCCTATTTGACAGAGGAAGAAACATGGACTTATGTTAAGAAGCTTGCCCGAGTTTACACAATCAGTAGGAGCTGGAGCAATAATTCAAACCCAAGCCAGTCTGATTTGAACGCCTTGCTCTTGAACTGCTGTCCTGTACTGCATGTAATTTAGACCTGGGGGGAAGGAGGTGTTAATGTGTGCATGTGAGTGCACATGTAGGCATTTTAAAGGTGGAGAAACGCATTTTGGTGTACTCTGTACTCTCAACTGTGTCAGGATCCCAGTGTGGATTCTTATATGTGGTTTATCACAAGGGGATTAAACAGCCAAAAGATAGGACAAATTTGGAAAGCTAAGCCAACTTTGGCATAGATCCCTGTCCTAGTGCATGCATATGTGTTGCATCATTTCATCTCTTAATTTGTGCCTTGTCTATGTATATTAAAGATTCAGTTATCTGTGTTAATGGAGAGAGACCAGACCTGAATAAGGAACCAGGAATCTAAGGAGCATTTCAGTCACAGTTTGCATTTATATGTGACTTGGTTAGGGTGGATTTATTTCCCTAAGTCTGTTTGCTTAGTCATCCCAGAATAGTAATGGATAGGTCTGTCTCAAGAGCTAAGATCAAAGTGGATTATCCACGGGGAAATATCAGACAGTTAATTCCAAAGGAAAAGCTTTTGAATTCATTTACAAGCACAGCTTCAGACTGCTGACACCTCTTCTTTTTTTTCCCCTGAATTCATTTAGAACTTACACTGTCAGGAGGATAAGAGATGCATTCCGAGAAAATAAGAATGTAAAGGATCCTGTAGAAATCCAAACCCTAGTGAATAAAGCCAAAAGAGACCTTGGAATAATCCGCCGACAGGTAAGATGGTTCAGTGATGTGCTGTTTTTCATTAAGAGCTTTAAGCTTTGACATATCCCCTTAATTGAATATCAGTTTTTATTGTTAATGATTTACACCAAAGAGTCATGAAACTCTATTCTTCTAACTCATATGGACAAAGAAGGATACCTATCCTATTACTTGAAGGAGGGTGTAAAGAAAAATACCAGCTTTCCACAATTTCCAGGGAATGCATCCTTTTGGGAAGCTGCATTCTTACAGCTTTCTAAAGATTGATGCTTTATGAAACTTTTACAAGAATTGTGTGTCTCTAAGGTACATTACACATTTATACATGGACATGTATCAAAGAGCGTTTTTTGATACACCTTTCCTAGTATTTTAAATCATAATTCAAGACAATGTTGCCCTTTTCCTGAAGACACCCATCATTGCTGATGAATGTGAGTTCTGTTGCCCCATGGAAGGTGTATCTGCAGGTGCAAATGCTGTAAAGCACAGCTGCTTAGGTACTGATCCCGTGAAGGACCCTGGAAGGTGTTTCTGGTATTGTCTTGCAGAGGCCAGGGATCACCTTGATTTGTGCTTGCTTTTCTCTTCCTCCTGAGGTTGAGTGGAGCATCTGCAGCAGCATGGTCTCCTGGGTAGTGTAATTATGTCCACCTTTCCACAAAATTAATTAGAGAGCAAATGCTAAGTAGCCTGCTATCAGTTCGTTTTTCATTATTTTTCTTTGATTTAGCAACAATCACACCATAAGCTTCATATCTGCTTCTCTTCATTTTTCTAACTTGCAGTAAATTTGTTAATAAAGTACAGAAGGGAAACAAACCCCTTAGCATTTTCCTAAGTTCTGCTAATGTTTCAGAAAGGGCTTCTTAGCATCATCAGGAGATGCCAGTTTGGCTGACATATCATAATATAAGACATATATGTATCAGGGATATATATATCCCTGACCCTTCTTCGTGCTAAACAGAACTCAAAAAAAGAAACAATATTAAAAATTGTAGTTTCCATTTTATGTCAAAATTTAAAGTCTTGTTATATTGCCTGCATAATGAAACAGTCCTTTCTAGAACAGCATTTCAGATTCTGATAAAACCCTCCTTTATAGTTCTGTAGTTATCTAGCAATAGAATAACTTTGCCACATTCAGACAAGCCTAGGGGATGATCTTTAACTACTGGCATGAAAAGATAATAGGACAGTCAAAAAGAAACAGATTTGCACATTTGCCTGTATTTTGATGGTGGCAGATAAATGAGTTGCCATTTTGAAAACCCTAGAACAATGGCATTTGTGGTTGCATTTTATGGGCTTCTTTAGCCCTGGAACTTGGAAAAACAAACAGCCTGAGGCCTTATTTTGTATAAACTCAACATTCATCGCTTTGGCACTTTCCCATGTAGAAGTTTAGGAAAGGGTGCCTGTAAGTAATCCCATGTAGAAGTTGGCAAGCATCTCCAAACCAGGCTGTTTTTATCTTTTAGGGTAAAGTTCCTTGAGTAAAAACTGCTTAGGAAAGGGTGCCTGTTGCCTCCATTTCTTCTTCTATGTAATTCTCTGTGTCACCTCTTGGTTTGAAATGCTGTAACTACTCTTCCAAAAAGAAAATAGACTAAACTGGCTCTCATCAGACACCCCCAGTGAATCCTCACTGAAAACAGACTGGAACTTCTGGACATGTGTGAGGCCAGGGCGCCCTCCCCAGGACAGCCTGGGAAGTGCACCTTCCTTGATGGGGAACAGGAGCTGCCTCCTTTCAGGCAGGGCTTCCACATCAACCAGCAGCACTGCCAGTGATTATGTTAGCTCTGAAGACCCTGCTTGGAGAGGCCCTGACCGACGGAGGCATTCTCATTCCATCAAAGAACTAATTAGCAGTTACACATCAACAACTGGAAGTTTCTGTTCATTTCCCTTACACTAAATCCAAGCGTTAACACCTACCAGAGACATAGTTAGCTTACGAGATGTAGCGGCTCCCCAAGCCACACCTCACTCTAAGCTGGTATTAGTTGGCCTTGGCCCAAAGTCCTAAAATAAAGTGGCATCTGTATTTTCTCTGCACTGGCCTCTGTAGTAGTCTTCTAACTTCCTTCCCTGGTGCTCCCCACCCCAGGGGCCTACTCTCCACACACAGCCTGAGTGATCTTTTTTAAAAGGAAAATCAGAGCAGGTTACACCCTTGCTCAGACCCCTCCAGGGGCTTCGCTGTGTTCTGATGGTAAAATCCGAACTCCTTGTGAAGTCCTCAAAGGCCCACCACTGCTCTTTCTCCCTGACACTCTTTCAAATGCCTTCTTGATGTCCCTGGTGCACTGCCAGCTCCCCTTTGTACCCTCTACCTCTCCAGACCTTCCCATAGGTTGGTTCTCCTTTCCACTCAGACTTTTACTCAGATTCTACCTTTTCACAGAGGATTTCCCTGGCCTTGCTGTCTAAATAGCCTCCTTTCCTCTTCACTCTGTCCCCTTACCGTGCTTTAGTTTTGCTCGTAGCACTTACCAATACTGAAAATAACATTACTGTGGCCTTACCTGTTCTCTGACCTTCCTTGCGGACAGGGATCTCACCCGTCATGGTCACTGCGGCCTGGTAAACTAGAACATGGGCCCTGGGCCAGTGTGCCTGTGTTCACATCCTGACTCAGCCTGTGTGACCTTGAACCAGATGATTAACATCTTGGTACCTGATACAAAATACCAATGAGAACAGGCCCAACTTAATGGGTTATGGTGAGCATCAAATAAGTGAATATACTTAAGGCCCTTAGAAGAATCTTGGCACTTAGTAAACACTTGCTGTTGTCCAGAGTGTATAGAAGAGTCCCACGTGGAGTTGCCTCTTAACAATTATCTGTGGGCTAAATGAACATAAGAAGAGTTTGAGATCAGTGAAGGGGTCTCTGCCCCAAAATCGTGGGATCTTGCTAGCTGCCCAGGACCTCTCTTCAAAGAGACTGACCCACGAAAGGCAAACGAAAGCCTCATGAGGCGCCTACACTCGAATCCACAGACATTACCCTGGTGAGCTGGAACGTCCTTCATATCAAGTCTTCCCTCCTTCCACTTGAGTCCTTGGAAGTGAAGACCACCCCCAGGGTGCACACTGATCTCAGCATCACTTTTCCATGGATGCTTGAGCCCAGCACCCCACCCGCCCCCTGCCCCACCTTTCCAGCCCCTGGACATGCACATCCTGAACAGTGCTGCCCCTGAAGGCCTCGCTCTGACTTTCTCCCCTCAGCACAGTTCCTGCTTCTCTGCTTTCTAGTCAGCTTTTAAAGCCGGTCCTGCTTTCTACAGCTACCTCTTCAGTCGCTTCAGTCAGCTGTGATGCTAATGACAAGACCATAGCATGGTAAGATTCTACCTTTTTTGAAGATGTCTCTGAGCAAAGATTTCCTTCTGCTTTTTTGGGTAGAGAAACCAAGGTGCCCAAAAGCCAGATGCCTTGGCCAGGCCACATGGCCAGACTTGAGTTCAGTTCTTCTAATTCCTCAGAGCAAACTCAGAAGCTCAAGGACAGGAGCTCCTGCATCAGCAGGAGATGAAAGAGAAAGATATTCTTAAGTCATCCCCAGTTTTGTTCCCAAGATATTTAAAGACCGTATCCACCTAGCTCAGCCTGTCCTCAGAGGTTATTCTTCTTTTATATCCTTAATGTGTAGAGATATTGAGTCTTCACTGTGGCAACCCTGAAGGGTTCTAGATAGCATCAGCATTTTTTTATTCACCTTGCACACCATCCCAAAGGATTACTCTCATGTCAAGAAGTCCAGTGGCAGATTGTTCTTCCTCCATTATGAGCAAGTCAGATTCCTGTTGCCCCTCATAATTGCAGCCCCTGAGTAGAAGCCTGGCATATACTTGTTCTTTCTTTGATATTCTTGAACCAGCTCCCCCTATGAAAACTGTAATCTATTCTGTCAATGTCTAACCTCTTTCAGCTACACGCATCATCTCATATCCCATAGCTAACAGAGTTATTCTTCCACTTTCTTTAAATTCCCAGAATTTCCATACAAAATAGTTCTGTAAAGACAGCTTGTAGGAGTGTAGGAGTTCTTTTCTGCCAAAAGCAAGTTCTGAATTAACCCCCACTAAACCTAACTTTCCTGTCTGCCTCCCAAGTAGGATCACAAAAGTTGGAGAGGCCAAAATATGTGCCAGAAAGGACGCACAGAAGCTGGGCTGTGGACAGTGAGGCAAACAGCTCTCACACAATCTGGGCAGCAAAGAAGCACCTAAGGACTTTATACCCAGAGAGTATACACGGTGCCTTGGGTGTTTCATATTAGCAAGAGGAATGAAAAAGTCAACCAGACTTCGCTTTTGTCTTTGTTCCTTTTTCCATTTTCCTGTTTGGAAAGTATTCGTTCTGATTCCTGTTTCTGAAGCATTAATGAGAATAACTGTCCATTAAATATCCCTACCCGCCCCCCCCCCCACCTTATTATAGCTTTGCAGTTTGTCATGCCCCTTTGGATTTTAAACACCATAGCGTGCCTCATTTGGTATCACTAATTGCTGTACTTATCATCTTGCTACTTGGTTTCCCCTAAAGACCCACAGCACCAGCCATCATGTGGGGCCTTCTCTCCCTGTGTAGTTCACAGAGATTTTGTTTTCATCAGAGGAAATACTTTTCAAGCAATTTGAAATAGAATTGTAATCTTTCCTGTAGACTTACCTAGCTAAGTAGCTGCACGTTCGTGACAAGAAATAGACAGCTGAGACTGGGAAACTTCAGTTGCCAAATACATGGTGTAGAAATGTAGTGTAGCATACTGCAGTAGAGTATATTTCCATACTTTGACAAGGTTTCCTTGAATATGTATGTGAATTAAGATTGTGGCTTTAGGAATATTCTGCTAAATCCTAAATGTATAGCAATGTTTTCTTGAAACCTGGTGAAAACTAATGTATCTGCAGAGTTTGGGTTTATTTACAGCTTCCTGATGCTTTCGATGTGCTGTAGAGTGTATCCTGGGAGGCCACACTGTAGTCCTCCTGGGTTCCTATACAGCAGCAAACCTGGGTAACAAAAGTTGGGATGTGTGTGTTTTATAGATCCTTTTCATTCCATACTGAGATGTTCCCAGCCACTAAGTTAAGTAGACTAGTGGCTTCAGCACTAAGTTTATATCCCAACAATGTTTGGTACCCTCTCTGTGGTGGGATACATATGTATTGAAATAAGGACCATATCCAACAAAACAAGGTTGATCTGTAACTTAAGTATCTGGGTAAAGAAACACACTGTTACTGTCATATATAATTTTACAGTGAGCTGATAAACTGGTCATCTAATTCTGGATAACAGCAAGGTTTTAGAGTCATAACAATCTTGCCAGCAGCTTTTCATGACAATTCAATATCTTGTTGGCCATACTTAAGCTAGTGGGTTGGGATTTTCTTTCTAGCAAATATAACTTCATTCCATGTATTTTTCCTTCACATCAGGTTAAACAAAAAGTGCTGTCATTTTAGAATCACTCAGTACATCTTTTTTAATTAGAAAAAACTTTACTTGAGTACTGACATAATTTTATTGGTGTTTTTTTAAAAAAATTTTTTTTGACTGATTCATAGAATCCATCCAGTAACATGAAATTGAAATCCATGTCTCAAGAGGGTAGTTATGGCTGAATGTATCTCATGCTCAGAGTACAGCATGAATAAGAAAAATCCTTGTATATATTATTTGGTTCTTGGGCAGTCATCTGTGTTCATCTTTCAGAAAGCAGAAGATTTCATCTGATGCATTAATAAATATCAAAATAATTGTTACCAAAAAATAGAACTTCCCATGGACCAGAGACCCAAAAAGAGCAGTTTTAATGAGTGATTCCTGGAACCAAATGAGCTCTCCTTTAGTCTGGTGAGATAGAATGATAGAATGGTAGTTGCTGGTTATGACCCCATCTCACTCCTGCTGCTGGATAACTGGCATGAGTCTGCTTTCCTAAGGGCTGGTGGGGTGACAGACCTACTTCTTGCTGTGAAGGGTGAGATGAGACTATGCAAAAACGTAGGACAGTACTGGGGATCAACTGAAGAAGGGAAAGAAAAGCCAAGCCTGGCCAATCCGATGACATGCTTTATATTGCTGTGCGGTGGGATGGTATGAGGAGTCTGTTAATGTAGGTAAAACAGCAGCATCAGCTGAAGGCACAGTAGGCCCCTTACTGATACATGAGAGCCCCTTTGGTTGGGCTGCTTAGTGTTCTGACATGAAGGTGAATTTACTTTCGGCAGGAGGGTCTTCCTCCTCACCAGAGGGCTTTCTATTATTAGGTCAATAATGTCCACCTCTTGCTTGCCTCATTGGCTACCGTCAGTGAACAAGGCTTACAAAGGACACCTGAACTTTCTATTTTTGTACATGGTTGTCTGGATACTTTCACAACTTCCACAGCTTCTTTCTTCGGTCTCATTGGACACCAAGAATCATCTTGGAATTTAATCTCGTCCACTTCAGAACAGTCGTTGAGAATTTCCATAAAAAGCCCATCTAAAATTAGACTCACAGGCAGCCTTTTTGTCACACACAGGACAAAGGCTGATAGCTTTCTTCTCATTTATTTGCAAATAAATGGCAGCATCAGAGCATTTGCCAGTGTGTACAAGTCGCTGCATAGCATGGGATTGTCAGGCCTGTGTTCCTTAAAAGGCACATCAGAGATACCCAAAGGCTTGTTACAGAAATTTCTGTATTAGGATCTGCAGCAAGTTTTTTTTTTTTAATTAGTGCTCTGGAATGATCAGGGTTTCTAATATCTTTCCTTTTTAATCATTATAATAATATGGCTGATGTGAATTGATACACAGACGTAATTCTTTCCAATTTTTGGCACAGCCGAAGATAACCTCCCTAATGGTGTAATATTCAGAAGGCATCCAGGGTGCTTCTGTTCAACCCCATTTTTAGGAGGTGGTTCTGCAAAACCAGTTGAGGGAAACTGTTTACCATTTACCATTTACTTTTATATGTAGGCTAATGGGTAGTTGTCTTCTGGAAGGCAACTTGACTCTTCCAGGCAAAGTCTCAGCTAAACTGGCACTTTATAATCCTCTCCTACCACTGGGCAGAGAAATCCCTGCATATGCATATCTCTCTAACTTGCTGAGGTGTCAGAACAAAAATGAAAACTTTGCTTGAACTCATTGAATACCGCTTTGGAGTAAACTCATGCGCTTCTTGAGAACATCACAGAAGGACATTTTTAACCACATCAAGATGGAAAGGAGGAATTGGGGAACACGGCCACTGCATCTCAGTCATGGGCTCAGTATCTTGAAGCAGCCAACAGGAGAGGGTGGTGAGTGAAGTGTTAAATAGCAGGAGCCACAAGTGGATTTCAGCCTCAGCCAAGTCTACTTCTACAGGCAGTGAGCTACCATCCAAAACAACTGATGATTTGATTGTAGATAAATCAGAAAGGCCTTCCAGAG